>NW_006399791.1:5478690-5489370 GCF_000299155.1 Elephantulus edwardii | reverse complement strand
GGAAGAGGATATAGAAGATTTTTACCAGCTTTTACAATTGGAGATCGATCGAACATGCAATCAAGATTTATTGATAATAATGGGTGACTGGAATGCAAAAGTTGGGAACAGGGAAGATTCATTAGTTGGAAAACATGGCCTTGGTGACAGAAATGGAGCTGGAGAGAGAATGATCGAATTTTGCACAATCAATGACTTATTCATAGCATATACATTTTTTAAGAGACATAAATGCAGGTTATATACTTGGATTTCACCTGATGGTATGCATAGGAATCAGATCATTACATCTGTGGAAAGAACCTCTGGAGAAATGGTATAAAGAGATTTCCAAATACAGCTGAAATGTTCAGTCTGGAGAGGATAAAATTGATGAATGGGACCTTCTAAAGATTAGATCCCTGTACACATCAAAAACATTTTCCAACAGAGTGAAAAGAAAACCCTCTGACTAGGAAAAAATCATTTGGCAATACCATTTCAAACAAGGGTCTCATATCAAAAGTTTACAGAATCCTACAGGGCCTCCTCAAGAAAAGACTGATGACACAACTTCAAAATGGGCAAAAGACATGGAAAGAATTTTCACAGAGAAAGTTATTCAGATGGCCACAAGACACATGAAGAAATCCACAAAACTATTAATAAGAGAGATGTAAATCAAAACCACAATGAAATACCATCTCACTCCAGTATCAGCGGCAAAGTTTAACAGGACAGCAAATAATAAATGTTGGAGAGGATGTGATGAGATAGGAACTCTTATACATTGTTGGTAGGATTGTAAAATGGTATAACCACTCTGGAAGACAGTTTAGTGCTTCCTCAAAAAGCTGAACATAGAAATTCCCTATAACCCAGCTATTCCACTGCTTGGAATATACGCTGCGAAGATGAGAACTTGAGGCACAAATGGAGACTGGTACAGTAAAGTTTATAGCAACGTTATTCACCATTACAGAACATGGAAACAAATGTACAAGTACAAACAAATGAATTGAGAAATTATGGTTCATTCACACAATGGAATACTACATAGCAAACTGGAGCAATGATTTGTAAATTTCTACCTAACTTGGGAGGGACTGCATAGCATTACACAAAGTGAACTAACTCAGTCCCATTAGGACAAATACCATATAAGACCATTATTGTAGAATAAGTGTGAGGATCCAGGGGGGGTAGGGAGCAGAGAGCTGAGGATGTGTGGGGTGGAGAGTGTTAATCCTAGGGTCACTCAATTGGATGGGTGGAGGTAGAGTGTGAAGGAAATGGGAAAGATGTGGTGTGAAAAACAATGTATATGAACTTTGTAAATAAACCACTATAAAATTTAAAAAAAAATATATCACAAAAGGCAGTTTGGAGTTTCCTTAAAATGTTGAAAAAGAAGTGATCCAGCTAGTGAACTACTAGAATATGCAGTTATACCATGAGGATGTATGCAAAGTGATGAGCCCTCTGTTGAGTTGTTAGCTAGAAAGCTGACACTTTGAACACAGCAGCTGCTCCAAGGAAGTAAGGTAAAGCAGTCTGCCCCTGTAAGGATTTCTTGTCACAGAAACCCTGTGGAGCAGTTCACTTCTCTTCTGTCACGTTCCCTGGAGTTAGAGCCAACTCAGAGGCAGAGTTTGATTTTGAGTTCATATAGGAACTTAAAGCTTTTTAAGAACAGTTCCAGGATTCTAGGAAAAAAGGCAACCCAAACATGGCTCTCTCTTGTTCTACTCCAACTTCAGACTGTTGGCTTCTCCTAAGCCACAAGTCTGCTTGTAGCTTCAGTCAGTAGGTTGCAAATGAGGCTCTAAAAATCATGGTAGAGAAAAGGCAAATACTTTGTAGCTGAAAATTCTGTCGATTTGGTAGCCTGGAAACTTCTAGCCCTAAGTTTAGTTTAAATGATTCTGGAATAGCAACAACTGGGAGGTATCTAGAGAAATAAGTAAACATACAGCCTTCTAAGTAGAGAACAGTTTTCTTTTTGGCTTCATAGAACCTCCACAACTAGTTGTTTAAGAACAACAGGCAGCATTCAGTCTACACTAACGATCCACAAGGAATCCAGACATCACGACTCAGAACTAGGGATGGGAGGGAGGGCAAGACAACAGCAACTTCCTCACATGTGTCAGAGTTACCAGACATGGTTATAAAGCAGTGATGCATATTCTAGCTAAAGAAAAAAAGATAATGGAGCTTGAAATTATCAGAAAGGAATGTTTTTGTCAGGGGCCATCAGGTTGCGTACTGCTCATGAAGTGAGCAACAGGTCTGACCCCTGCCCTCTCATGTGCCATCCTCATGGCCTCCGACACACTCAAGCCCATTGCTTCAGTCACTGTGTCAGTCCATCTTGTTGAAGGTCTTTCTTTCTCTGAGCCTCCACTTTGTCTAATATCGCTTTGCAATATTATAGCCTCTCGTAGCAGCATGCCCAGAGTATGAGAGATAGCTCCAAGAAACGTTCTGGCTGCACTTTTTCCAAGACATATCTGTTTATCGTTTTTTTTAGTCCTTGGGATCATCACCCTGGCTCTGTTTTAGCTATCAGACCTAAAAAAACATAAACTAAAACATAGACTCTTTTTTAAATATAATTTTTTATTTTAATTGTGATTTTAACAAACGTTTATAAAAAGTTAGATTTTCAATTCATTGTTGCAGAACATACACTTTTAATAGAAGGGACAACAGGAAGAAAAGAACATTTTAATAATATCTCAGTATTTACATTTTAGACAATCTTAGCAAACTCTTGATGTTGGCAGGATTTGTGGAGAGGTGGTAGACGGGAAAGCATTCTTGGAGTATATATCAGAGATGTGGAGTATGGATAGTGCAAATATCTGAAGGTTTCTTTTTTGTGAACTCATGGACGACTTCAGTCATTTCTCCATTTATCATGATGTTGCCTCTTGGCCCAGTGGTAAGGATCTTTATTTTCTTGATGTTAGATGTAATCCATATTGAAGACTGTAGTCTTTGATCTTCTGCAACAAGCACTTCAAAACTTCCTCAATTTCAATAAATAAGGTTGTGTCATCTGCATAACACAGGTTGTTTATATGAGTCTTCCTCTAATCCTGATGCTATTCTTCTTCATAAAGTCTAGCTTCTTGAATGATTTGTTCAGCATTTTTTATTTCTTTTTACTTTACATTGGTTTGCACACAAAATACAGTATACATTGTGTTTCAGTTATATACATTGTGTTTCACATGACACACAGATTTCTTGTTTTAAAACTGTAGTGTTCCCTTGCTCTGTTTGGACAGCAGCCTCTTGGTATAGGTGTAGGTTTTGCATGAGCACAATAAAGTGTTCTGACATTCCCATTCTTCTTAATGTTAGCCATAATTTGTTATGAACCACACCATCAAAGGTCTGCATAGTCAGTAAAGCACAGATATTGTTTTCTGGTATTCTCTGCTTTTAGCCATGATCTATTTGACATCAGCAGTGATATTCCTGGTGCGTCAGCCTCTTCTGATAAATCTAGCTTGAATTTCTGGCAGTTCTCTGCCAGTGTACTGCTCTAGCCATTTTTAAATCATTTTCAGCAATATTTTTCTTATTATTTTTGTTATGTATCTGTTGTTTGAGTCACCGGCAACTCATAGCAACCTGATGCATATTAGCTCTGAAGCCTAACCTGTCCTTAGCCCATCCATCTCATTGTTTCCAACAGACCTAATCCCATTTCTCCGGTCACTAAGTCACTCCGTCACATCCTGAGTCTTCCTCTCCTGTACTATCCCTCTACCCTTCTGAACATGATGTCCTTCTCCAAGGACTGGTCCCTCTTGGCCACATGCCCAGAGTATGTGAGATGGAGCTTAAAAGTTCTTGCTTCCAGAGATCAGCCTTGTTTCACCCTCTCCAGGACAGACCTGTTTGTTCTCCTAGCAGCCCACAGTATGTTCAACACTCTTTTCCAGCACCACAATTCAAAGTCATCAGTCCTTCTTCTATCATCCTTATTGTTCAGCTTTCATATGCATAGAAAGTAATTGTGAAGACTATGGCCTGTATCAGGTGCACTTTAGTCTCCAGACTGCCATCTTTACTCATCAGTACTCTAGAGAGGTCCCTGACAGCAGACTTTCCCAATATAATTCATCTTTTATTTCCTGATTGATGCTTTCCTATCTCCATACCTTTTCAATCTATATGCAGAATAGATCATTCAGGAAGCAGGGCTTTTATGAAGAGGAATGTGGCATCAGAATTGGAGGAAGATTCATCGACAACCTGCATTATGCAGATAACACAATTTTGCTTGCTGAAACTGAGGAGGACCTTAAACATTCGCTGCAGAAAGTCAAGGACTGTAGTCTTCAGTATGGATTGAAGCTCAACACCAAGGAGACAAATTGGGACACTTGACAGCTAGCTTCATGATAGATGGAGAAGAGTTTGAGATTTGCTTAGATATGATGATGTTGTTGTTAAGTGTCGTCGAGTCATAGGCGATTCATAGTGACCCCATGAACAAAAGCCCTCAGCACTTGTATGACTTTCATCCTTTGCCAGGTTCATAGAGTTTCTAAAGGCAAGCTATTATGGAAGTGAATACCACTCCTGCTTCCAATTAGATATGATATTGATGATATTATTTGATAATTTCCCATTCTGTTGGATCACCTATTTTGGGAATGAGAATAAACATGTATCTCTTAAGTTCAGTTCACCAGGTAGCTGCCTTCTAGATTCCTTGACACAGTGTGGTGAGCACATCCAGTGCTGCAGCTGTGTGTTGGAACATGTCAGTTGGTATTCAATCAATTCTTGGTCCTTATTGTTTGCTGGTGCTTTTAGTATAGTTTGAACTTCTTCCTTCATCATAACTGGTTCTTGATCAACTTCCTGAGTTGGTTTTGTATAAGCCTATTCTTTTTGGTACAGAGAATACCTTTTGGGTAAGAACGTGCAAATAAGGAGTGAAGACTGTTAAAGAATTAGTTTTATCGTCCTGTCAGGCTTAAATTAAGTGGCTCAGAAGCAAAAAAACTGGAAACTCAAGGCTTTCAAAAAAGAAGCAGAGAGTGCAGTATGTCTGTTTGGACCAAAGATTCCTCTGTAAAATGAGCTAATAATAAAGACCCAGCAGCAGCAGGGCAGTAGGAGAGGTAGTGGGAAACGAGAGAGAGTGGTGTGAGACAGCACTGAACTAGAACCACCACCCCGCAGAGCCAAGACCTAGGACCTTCACCTAAACCCACTGGTGAAAGGGTGGAGGGTACACTTAATAATTGGTGATACTAGCCTAGAGTCCTGAATTTGAGAGTCAGAAAGAATGCAGGCTCATATCGCAAGTTGTCCTGACTAAAGAAGTATATCCCAACTGTTTCCAACCTCAACTGTTACTCCCCAATGAGCCCCACAGGTTTCTGGAGATGGCCTGAAAGGTAAGAAGTTACACTGCCAACCCAAAGTCAAGAGGTTCAAATCCACCAGCTGTTCTGAGGGAGAGAGATGCACTGCCTCCTCCTGGAATATTTACAGCTTCGGAAAACCCATTGGAGGGTCATCTATGAGCCAACTCCAACCAAGGGCACATTAGTAACACAACAATATAATGGTCACAGGAGTAATTAATAGTCATGACTTGGACGCTGAACTGAGAAGCTGATCTTTAATGATGTAAGAGCTTGGACTCAGCTCCAGCCATCCTCTAACCAGGTCGTAGGAACACCAGAATCAATCTGAATGAAGCCCCAATTGTGAGTATTTTCTGAGTTCTTTATGGCCCAGGAGGAACAAAGTCTCATAATCAGACCAAACAAAATGATAAATGGAGAAAATATTTAAGTTGTCAGAGATTTCCTTTTACTTGTATGCAATCAACACCCATGGAAGCTGCAGTCAAGAAATAAAACAATGCAGCGAGCTCTGGTGGCCTAGTGGCAAGAAGCTGCACTGCAATCCCAGAGGTGGTGGTGGTAGTGGTGGTTGTTAAGTGCTGTCGAGTCGCAGGCAACTCATAGCGACCCTATAAAGGAGAATCCTCAATGCTTGGGTGTCTTTCATCCTCTCTCCAGTTTCATAGGGTTTCCGGAGGCAAACTATTACGGAAGTGGATGCCGCTCCTGCTTCCAAGATTGTTTTAATCAGGGAGTTTCGCCCAACACTGTCCACAGTTGGTAACGAACAGTTAACGGATTTGACACATCAGCGTCACCATGTTCAGCCTCACAGCAACCACAAGTTACCACTGTATGGCAAGTGGACACACCAGGGCTATATGACCTAGAGGAATGTTTGGACAAAAACAATGAAAGACAGGCCCAAGGGCTGCTATTAAAAGTCACCCACCTTTGGCTTGATTGTATCGCTTTCAGTCCACTGGGCCAGCTGATCAAGTTCAAATCCACCAGATCCTCTGCTGGAGAAGGAGGAACAATCTCCTCCTGTACCAGTCAGATCTGATTTGATGGTACACACACACACAAAATAAAATAAAAAATACAAGTATTTAAATAAAATAATGTATTATTGCACTGGGCAAATTTTTGCTATGAAAAATCTTTTTAAAGTGTTAAAAGAAAAGGTATCACTTTGAGGACTCTAAGGTACATCTTACTCAAATCCCCACATTTTCTATTACTTAATATGTATATGAAAGCTAGACCATAAGTAAGGAAGACTGAAGAAGAATTGATACCTTTAGAGTGTTGATGAAGAATATTCCTGTACCATGGACTGCTAGGAGAATGAACAACTGCGTCTTAGATGAAGTCAGCCAGAATGACGGCTCCTCAGAAGGGAAGGCGGTGAAACTGTGTCTCTTTCTTACTTACTTAAGCTGTGTTATCAGGAGGGACCAGTCACTGGAGAACGACATCGTGCTCGGTAAAGTAAAGAAGACCTCAGTGAGATGGACACCATCAGAACAAAGATAGTGGGGATGGCACAGGGCTAGACAGCATTTTCTTGTCTTATACAGGGGTCACTTTGACTAGATGACACCTAACAACAACATGTAGCAAAATTTTGCCTAACTTGAGTATAAGTTAAGGTGAAATCCGTGCTTCTGTTTATTAATATTGTTGCTGAGTCGGAACTGACTCATAGCTGGCCAGGCCTCCTTTGGATTTCAAAGGCTGTAAATCTCACAGAAGGAGATTGCTCGTCTCTTCTGCATCCCGACTGCCAAAGAGGTGTAGCCTTTGGGTTAGCAACCCAGCTGCCTCTGGACTACACCACCAGAGCTCAGAAGCTTATTTTTACCTACCATCAGCCTGTAAAAATTCAAAGAGGATTAAATATTTCTCTTAAAAAAAGTGAATGTAATAAAAAAGCCAGTATTAATAGAATTTAAATTGGTAGACTATTCTTCAAATTTTAACCTCTCCTATATTCTTGCTTGCTGAAACTGACGAGGACTTGAAGTACTTGCTGTGGAAGGTCAGGGACTGCAGTCTTTGGTATGGATTGCGACTCAGTATCAAGGAAACAAAGATTCTCACCACTGGGCCAATTGGCAGTGTCATGATGGATGGTGAAGAGATTGAGCTTGTTCACAGTTTTGGTTTGCTTGGATCCACAGTCAACACTCTTGGCACCAGCAGCCAGGAAATTAAAAGACATATTGCTATGGGAAAGTCTGTGGTTAGAGACCTCTCTAAAGTGCTGAAGTGTAAGGATTTTAGTCTGGAGACTAAGATGTGCCTGATACATGCCAGGGTCTTTGCAATCACTTGCTATGCATCGGAGAGCTGGACGATGACTAGGGATGATAGAAGGAGAATTGATGCCTTTGAGCTGTGGTGTTGGAGAACAGTGTTGAATATACCATGGACTGCTAGGAAGATGAACAAGTTTGTCCTGGAGAGGGTGAAGCTGGGCTGCTCCTTGGAGGCAAGGATTCTGAAGCTTCGTCTGATATACTTGGACATGTTGTAAGGAGGGACCAGTCCTTGGAAAGGGACGTCATGCTTGGGAGAGTGGAGGAACAGCGCAGGAGAGGAAGACCCTCGATGAGATGGATTGATTCAGTGACTGGGGTAATAATGGGGGCAGGTGTGTTGGAGATTGTGAGATTGGCACAGGATAGGGCAGAGTTTAGGGCTGTTGTACATAGGGTTGCTATGAGTCGCAGGTGACTCAACAGCACATAACAATGACAAAAACAACAATACATCAATACCAAGCAGACAACCAAATTCTCTTGACTCAACTCTAAAGACAGAAACAAAAGCATTCTTAAAGTGTGGTTTCTCAGAGGCTTATTTGGTGCCCATAAATTAATTTCTTATCATCTGTTCAGCATTAATAATGCAAAAGTATTTTTTATATTTAAATTGCCAGATTGGTAAATTTGTTGAAAAGAATTGATTCTGTGTGTTACTATGTGTAATTACTTAAAGGTGCATGCTTGTTTAGCCATATAATTCCCTTTCTGTCATAGAGGTATATAGAAAACCCCAGCGTCATGGCCTGTTACAATGAGCTGATCCAGCTGGAGTATGGAGAGGTGCAATCCCAACTGAAACTCAGGTAATGCTATCACTGCTGGGAAGCCTGTTTGACTGCACAGCCAAAGCTGCAAGTGAGAACTTGGATTGTGGGTTTACTTTATAGCTTTAACTGACCTCTTGCTAAATAGAGACACGGTGGTGGGTTGGCGGGGGGATTTTTCAGGATGTCATCTCTGCTTATACAGACTTTCTAGAGAATGTCTTGATGTCTCATGATTGCTTTAATGATCCGAGACCTTCATTTAAAGAAGGGTCACCAAAATATTAAGTGGGAAATAAGGGGAATCCAAAAATACATACACTGAATTGTCAATTTTGGTTTTTAAGGAAAAAAATAGTTTCACTGTGTGCATATCATATATACAACATGCCCTGTTATAATAGCCGTTTATCTCCAGGAGATGACAGTTTCTCTTCTCTACTTGATAAAAGTACAAATTGTAAAAAACAGAGGGCAGTACCCCGAAGGAGCGCTGCTGGCCAGGTGGGCAAGGAGTTACTGCAAAGGCAGGTGGCTTGAATCCACCAGCTGCTTTGAGGCAAAAAGATGGGCATCTGCTCCTGTGAGTGAGATTTACAGCCTCTGAATACCTACTGAAGGGTCAGCTATGAGTTGGTTTCAACTAAAGGACAATGAGTAAGTTGATTTGATAAAGGTTTGGCTTGTTTAGGAAGCCCCAGTGGCATAGCCTGTAGGGAGTTTCACTGCTAACTCAAAGGCCATCTCTCTCTGGGAGTTCGCAGCTGCCAACAGCGCTGCAGGAGAAAGGCCATTTCCTCCCATGAGACCCAGTGGAGGGTCAGCTATGAGTTGGTTCTGACTGAATGGAAATGAGATACAGGTTATTTTGTGGGGTTTTTTAGATACATTTTTTTTAAATGTGAAATATTCCTGAAAGCCTTATTCTGTATAGAGCATGGGAAACAGAAAAAATTACTGAAATTGTCTAGTGTTAAAGCCTGTTTCCTTCCTTCATCACTAAATCCAATCACTAACAATTTTCTGTTGCCTTTAATTCCAAAGTACCTTTGGGAGTCCACTTATCTACATCTTAGTTTTCATTTCTTGTGCCCTTGAGGCAAGTATGACTCATTGTTACACTATGAACAATGTATCTGACATCTCTCCTATCCTGAGCCATCCTCACCATCTCCACCACACTTGAGCCCACTGCAGTAGGCATTGCATTGATTCCTTTCTTGATTCTTTCTCTTTTTCACTGACCCTCTACCTTTATAAGCGTAATGTTCTTCTCCAAGGATTGGCCCCTCCTGACAGCTGCCCAAAGTAAATAAGATGAAGTTTCACCATCCTTGCTTCCAAGAAGCACTCTGGTTTCACTTTCTTTAAAACACATTTGTTTGTTCTCTTGGCAGCCCATGGCCAAGACCAAAACATTTTACTAGTTTAGTTCACATAATCTCTTACTGTTAGGGATAGAGAGGTTAAAAGGAAGATGGCTACAGTGGATTAAGGAAGAATCAGGAAATGGAGAAGGGCTGCAAGGGGAACGCATTAGAACCTTCTGTCATCAGACCTGGACCAACCTAGTACACATGCACCCTTAACCTTACAACAGTAGCCCAGTGTCAGAGGAGATGTGGACATTTGAGCAGACGTTCCAAAATCCATATCGGGAAACTCAGGAAGAGGCCTTTTTCACCGCTCTGCTCCTGAGAAGAGCCCACTCTGTCTGAGCATGTTTCTCTTGCTTAATAAACTCTTGTCTGTAAACTTTCCTGTGTTTTAATAAACTTCCCTGTCTTTGGCTCTCCTCTGTCTGCAGTGTGTGTTCTTGCTTCGCTCTTGGAGCACTCATTTCAGGAAGCAACCTTTCTAGCCTGCATCCAACTAACAAACCAGATCCGGGAACCTCCTAACATCAGAACAAAATTACATTATGTTCCTATCTTACACTTTGCTGAGAAATGAACTCCAACTAATTGAAAGCTTAAATGTATAAAAAAATAAGACTACACAGTACTAAAAATATTTGTGAACATATCTAATTGTATGTTACAGTCTTTTCTCAGCAAGCATAAAAACCAGAATTTTTTTAAAAAATGAGAAGACTGAGATTGTTTATCAGTATCAAGGTTGTTTACAATTTAAAAAAATAAAACAACCTTTTAGCAATGTTGAAATGCCAGACCAGTGACAAACTGGAAACAATATTTGTTAATATACAGGACCACTGGG
>NW_006399791.1:5477899-5478590 GCF_000299155.1 Elephantulus edwardii | reverse complement strand
CATACTGAAGGCTGCAGTCCTTGACCCTCTGCAGCAAGTGCATGAGGTCCTCCTCAGTTTCAGCAAGCAGGATTGTGTCATCTGCATAACGCAGACACCACACTTCTCCTCATAGAGCCCAGCCTTTTGGATAATCTGCTTTGCATACAGGTTGAAAAGATATGGAGATAGGACACATCCCTGGCATACACCCTTCCCAATATATAATAGATACCACAAGAAAATCAAATGTGAAATTGAAATGAAAATATTTTCAACTTTACACTTCACATTGTTGTATTAATTGGATTCAAATTCATCAAAGATATAGTTGATAGAAACTACTCCTAACCTTTTTCTCTTTTCCTTTGAAGGGGGGATAGAGAAGAGTCATCTGTGGTGCCCCTAATTACTGCTGGCTTTACAAGGGTATGTATCATATGAGAGTAATTCCATGTGAGAAATTATTTTATCTCAATGCCTAGCAAAAGTTTTTAGTTAATTTGAGTAACCAAAAAAAATCCTTGTGCCATGTTAAAATATGGTGTAATTGTAAAATTGGATAAGTTATCACACTTTACTTTTTTGTTCTCTCAAAATTGTATTTGCTGAAGCTATGTGGAAACTACAGAACAATATCATTGATTTCACATGCAAGCAAGATTCTACAGAAGATTATCCAAAAACGACTGGAACAGTACATCAGCAGAGA
>NW_006399791.1:5474522-5475106 GCF_000299155.1 Elephantulus edwardii | reverse complement strand
AACATTAGCTATAATATCCCTAGTACCACGACCTCTTCTAAATCCAGCCTGTACATCTGGCAGTTCTCTGTTGACATATTGTTCCAGACGTTTTTGGATAACTTTCAGCAGAATCTTGCTTGCATGTAATATTAATGATCTTGTTCGATAATCCACAGTCTGTTGGGTCACCTTTCTTTGTAATGGGAACAAATACAGATCTTTTCCAGTCAGTGTGCCAGCTGGCTGTTCTCCAGATTTCTTGGCACAACTTAATGAGCATATCCAGGTCAGTGTCTGTCTGTTGAGATATGTCAGTTGGTATGCTGTCAACTCCTGGAGCCTTGTTTTTTGCCAATTCCTTCAGAGCAATTTGAACTTCCTCCTTCACCACCATAAGCTCTTGCTTATATGTCATTTCATGTAATTCTTCTGTGTCAGCCAATTCCTTCTGATACAGTGACTCTGTGTATTCCTTCCATCTTCCCTTGATACTTCGTAAATCATTTCACATTCTACCCAAAGTATCCTTAAGTATTGCCACCCATGGCTTGAATTTGTTTTTCAGCTCCTTCAGCTTAAGAAATGCTGAGCGAGTTCGGCCC
>NW_006399791.1:5467928-5472990 GCF_000299155.1 Elephantulus edwardii | reverse complement strand
TGTTGGCACAAAATAGAGCAGGGTTTAGAGCTCTTGTACATAGGATTGCTGTGAGTTGCAAGCAACTTGATGGCACATAACAACAGCAACATATAAGACAGACTTTAGGCCTAATAATTATATAAAAAGCTTTCATGAACAAATTAAACAGCCTAGTGGAATTTCTTTTTTCAAATATGGTTAAAAGTTCACAAGAGACATAAATGGTTAATAAATTTGAATACAGGTTTAGCTTCCCCAATCAAATGAAACAACTAGTGAATGATGTTTTGTTTCCCTAATCTGAAAAAAATGAATGCTAAAACCCAATAGAATTTCTCACAGATCAATATCCTTCAAGCTTACTCAAAAACACCCTACTGCTGTCATGACAGTTTCGACTCAAAGTGACCCTCCAGTAGGTTTTCAGAGGCAGGAAATCACGCAGGAGGAGATTGACCATCTTTCTGTTCTTCATGGAGCAGCTAGCATCACACCTCCCTGCTTCTAGGCCACCAGAGCTCCCACTACTTCCTTTTCCTTATATGAGAAAAAAAAACACAAAACAAAACCCTCAGAAGCAGCCTAAATATGTAATCATAGGGGATTTGTTGAATAAATTATAAACTTGTAATAAGATATTTGTTAAAAAAAATTTAACATTATCATTGATATGAAAATAATACTGACCAGATGTATTAAATAATATCTTGAATTTCAAATGATGTGTCTAAGTATTGGGATATCAGAATATTAAAGCTAATTTCTTATGTTGACAGCTTTATTGATAAATTATCCACATAACAGATAATTTACCAGTCAAAGTAGCAATTCAGCGGATTTTAGTATTTTCATGTAGTTAAATATCCATCACCGCAAACAAATGTAGACTATTTCATTTACCTCCAAACAGAAAACCTGTGCTTTTTTAGTCATCACTTTCTGATCCCCTTGTTTCTTCCATTCCCTTTAGCCTGAGGCAACTATTGATGTGCTTTTTGTCTTTGTAGGTTGTATATTGTCAGTATTTCCTGTAAGCAGAATCATATGAGTGGTCGTTGTGTCTGGCTTCTTTTACTTAGCACATTTTCAGAGTTCATCTATATTATTATTTGTATCAATACTTAATTATGTTTTATGGATAAATATTTTATTGTATAGAGATATCACACTTTCTCATTCATTAATTGGTGAGCATTTGGGTTGTTTCCATATTTTTTTAATTATAAATACTGCTTTTAAGAACATTTGTGTGCACATTTTTGAGTGGACCAGTGTTTCATTTCTCTCAGGTATGTATTTAGGAGTGTAACTGCTAGACCATATGGTAACTCTGTTTAACCATATGAAGAACTACCAGAATTTTCCACAAAGTGGATACACCATTTTATATTCTTGCTAACAGTGTATGAGGGTCCCACTTCCCCAGCCTCCTCACCAGCTCATGATATTTTCTCTTTTATTCAAGCTCCCCTAGTGAGTGTAAAGTGGTGTCTCATTATTTATTATCTATATTTTCTCACTTCTTTAAATAAACATTCTCTACTAGTGTAACTAATAAAATCATTTCAGATACTAAGGATATGGAAAAATGCTCACTATATGGCAGGTGAGAAAAGCTCATCATTTCAGGCAGTCACAGTTTCGTTAAAATAGTTTCAAAAGATCGTCTCCCTCTGCCAGTCTCTGTGCAGGTACTTTATTCTCTGGGTAACCCCCAGTCTTCTTGAAGATTGTTCTAAGACTCTTTAGGGGTAAGAAGGTGCACTGAGCAGGTTCTGTTACTTACCTGGGGTCCCACTGCTGGTGATGAGCTGTTTTTTGAACCCTGTGTTCTACACTGGTCTGTGCCTCCTCAGAGGGAAAGTAAAGATACCACATGTGAATAGTGAGGGTCCATTAGCAGGAGTGGTGGTGATATTTGTTTCTTCCTTACACTCTTAATTATCCTTCCCTTTTTTGAATGTGTATTCATTTCCTTTAAAATTCAACCAAAAGTAATAATAACATTTAATAATATAATACCCTAAGACTATGTTACATTTGTAGTCTTTGGATTAACGAGTGCTTTATTTGTCTGTCCATAAAGGGCTTGTAATGCAGTATTCACTGCATTAGAGAAAAGTCAAGAAGCAATTGAAATTACAAGTGAAGACCACGTTATACAGGTTTGTTAATTGAGAATTTGTCCTGGATTTCTTCTTTAGTTTGCTTTCATTTTTAGAATTTTCCCTGTCTGATGGAATTTTTTTCCCTCAGCTTTAAGAAACCATTTTTTTCCTTCGAAGATTATCAGAACAAAATCTATAAAGTATATAATTTGAAATAAGCTCTTTATAGACTAGAAAATGGTAAAAACTAACATACTAGAAAAAATGTTCTGTAGAAATACCACATTTTCTTATTTCTCCCTATGGAGATAATTTATATTTAAAGAAACTAGAAATAACTGTAAATTTTTTAAATCCAAGAGACTTAGAAATATTTGTAGAAATATTTGTATCCATTATTAGGAAAGTGGGTACATATACATGGTTTGTGCTTTCAAAAAAACAGCAAAAAAGGGAAGCGTGGCAAAGAATAGTTCCTTCTATCTGACAAGAATTAGCTCTGCTTTGATTTACCTTCTGGGAACTTGAGTTCTCCACTTTCTCTTAGGCCTTTTTGGTAATGAATCCATCCGGTCACCATTCAGGGATCACTTCCTTGAGAAGTGACACAGGATAGTGGTTGAAGGCACAGGCTTGGGCCGTTCACTTGCTCAGTCTGAATCTGCTTCCTTATCAGTGCAAATGGGAAGAATATCAATATTAACCAGCATCTGCCATTCCTAAAGGGAAGCTCTGGTAGCCGAGTGGTTAGGAGTTGCATTACTAGCTCAAAGGCAGGTAGTTCAAACTCACCAGCTCTCTATGTAACTCTGTGTAAACCATATAGGAGGTAAAAAGTTACACTTGCAAGAAGGAAAACCCCTATATGGTTTACAGATATAAATAATATGTATACAGTAAATGTAAACTATATGTAAACCATGTAGACAGAAGTCTGTGGAAATACCACAGCCTCTGAATACCTACTGGATTGTCAGCTATGAATTACTTCCAACTCGACTGCACGTAACAGCTCTGCCCCAATCCTAAGACTCTTGTGAGGACTGGGCAAGTTCATGTGTGAAGTGCTTACTACAGTGTTTCAAGGAAGACAGACTCCCACAAGCAATGTCAGTTATTGTTTTATCACCATCATCATTATTAGCACAACATGTACAGCTTTCCAGTCCATTTTTTCCTAAGCTCTGTTTGAAATTGAACCATAAAACTTTAGAAATATTTTAATTTTTAGTCTGCTTTCTTCACATGTAATTTATTTGAATCCTGTAAAATGACCAACTCGTTTCCATTAAACAGATGAGTAGAACAGCCTTGGAATGGCTAAATAACTGTGGCAGTCAGGCAGTGTGTGGTGCAAAAACAGAGCCAGACTTAGGCCTTCAGTGGTCCAGCCTCACCAGCTGGCACCTCAGGCTCCTCAGAAGGCAGGCCTGGAAGTCTGCTTCCAAAGGTCACCCTTCTGGAAAAACTCAGGGAATATCTGTCTCTACACACGTGGAGTTGCTGTGAATTAGAGTAAGTTCAGTGGCAGTTCAACATCTGGTGGCATATTCCATTGTATCATAAACAGCACTGTTGTTACATCTCTGTGCAGTTTCTTTCTCTGCTATTGTTAAAGTGGGAGTCAAACTGCTGCCTTCCCTGGGACCCCTGGGGATCCAGGAGAAAGCACAACCAGGTGTCACGGGAGCAGAAGTCTCCTGAGCCCCAGGCCCTTTAGGATGGATTCTGTTGATTTAGAACTGACTGGTGAGGATCAGGCTCCTAAACTTTCTGGATAATCAGATGTGATGATTTTGGTTAAAGATCTGATTTTCCCTTTTGTCAAAATTTTTCATAATTCATTTTTTTCTTTCTTTCTTTTGTCTCCTCCACCAGTATGCAAATCCTGCATTTGAAACAACAATGGGCTATCAGTCCGGTGAATTAATAGGGAAGGAGTTAGCTGAAGTGCCTATAAATGAGAAAAAGGCTGACTTGCTCGATACTATAAATTCATACATCAGGATTGGCAAGGTAAGTAAGAGGTCAGTACATGTTTCTCTCATAAGTAAATGACAAAGAGGGAAGGAGACTTAGAGCTCATTGCACATTGCATATACCAGGTAATCTCAGTCTTCAGCCCGGGGGAAAATGTGGGTTGGGTAACCCTGTGAGCCTCTTGGTGAAGGTGAGGAGTCCGAGGCCAAGAAGATGTACAGTCTGGTTGCCCAGTAAGTAGAGTAACTGTAATAGACTTTGAAAATCACTGGTTTTTAGGACAAGAAAGGGAAGTAAAAATAAATAGATAAACTGTGAGGAGGGGGAAGACAATACACAAAAAGGGATTGGTTAGACACTGTACATATTTCATTACTTTAAAAATGTATAAAACAAATTTTTTTCACTTTTTCATTGGCATAAAAAACCAATACTATTTGTAAACTTTCTCTCACATGAAGAAATTTAAAATGCAAGTAAATTAAAAATTAAAATCATTGTTTTCATCTTTATAATATTTGGTCTAAGTGGGTACATGTTGGTAAATGGTTCTGAGTAAAGAATGTCCAACGAGCCTGTTCGTTCTCAGAATCCAGCCAAGTCCAGCAGTTCTCTGAGCCTCATTCATTCACTCAGCACTTTTTTAAATATCTGCTGTGTGCCAGGTATTGTAGTAGATTCTGGTGTAAAAAGATGAACAAATGAAAAATTCCTGTCTTTGGAGAGCTTGTATTCCACAACAAGTTGTTGTTGTTATGTGCCATCGAGTCGTTTGCAACTCATAGCGACACTATGTATAGAACTCTAAATGCTGTTCTATCCTTTGCCAACCTAGCCATCTTAAACGCACTTAATCCCACCTCTCCAGTCACAGAATCGATCTGTCTCATTGAGGGTCTTCCTCTCCCTGCGCCACCCCTCCACTCTGCCAAACATGATGTCCCTCTCCAAGGACCAGTCCCTCCTTGCAACATGCCAAAAGTATGTCAGAT
>NW_006399791.1:5443001-5466138 GCF_000299155.1 Elephantulus edwardii | reverse complement strand
TTTTCACTGCTGATATTGAGCTTCTCCACTGAGTCTTTCCACAAATGTAATCTATTTGATTCCTATGCATGCCATCAGGTGAGATCCATGTGTACAGCCTGCGTTTATGTTTCTTATAGAAGGTATTTGCAATGAATAAATCATTGAATGTGCAGAACTCTTATCATTGTATCTCTGGCCTTATTTCTCTCACCAAGCCGGTATTTTCCATCTACTGATCCTTCTTCCCTGTTCCCAACTTTTGCATTCCAGTCGCCCATTATTATCAGTGCATCTTGATTGCATGTTTGATCAACTTCTGACTGCAAAAGCTGGTCGAAATCTTCTATTTCCTCCTCTTTGGCTCTAGTTGTTGGTGCATATATTTGAATGATAGTAGTATTCACTGGACTTCCTTGTATGCATAATGATCCTGTCGCTCACCACATTGTATTTCAGGATGTATCTAGAAATGACTTTTTTAATTATGAAACCAACCCCATTCTTCCTCACCTTTTCATCCCCGGTATAGTAAATCATATAATCGTCTGATTCAAAATGTCCTATGCCAAGCCATCTCATTTCACCAATACCTAGTATGTCAGTATTTATGTGTTCCGTTTCTTTCTTAACAATGTCCAGTTTTCCTACATTCATGCTTCTCACGTTCCATGTTCCAATCACTAGTCCCTGCTTACAGTTGTTCCTTCTATATTTCCATTTCTAAGATCTCAGTCTCAATTGCCATGTCTGCTAGTCCAAGCGATAGTCTAAGTGTGCTCTATTGTACACAGGGTTTTTGAAGCCCAGTTTTTTTTGGAAGTGGATGGCCAATCCTTCTTCCTAGTCTGTCTCAATCTTTAAATATATATAATAATATCTGACAGACAAGCATTCCATAGAAAAGAGCAGATGAAAGACAATTTCCCAGTTATAGCAATGACCAATATATTCAATGTTGCTGCCCACCACGCTTCCTTACTCCTCCACAACAAGAGACTTGCAAATAAAAACTTTCCTTATAAAATAATGTGGGAAGTCCTGTAATTACAGTGCTAAGAGAAAGACAGGCATAGTCCAAACTGTGCTCTTCTGAGGTACCTCTGGCAGCATCTCACTGTTGGTTAAGTTTTAACCCATGCTGAGAAGGATCATCTTTTCCACAGGTCATTCTTGGTACTTTTCTGCTGCACTCTCTTTTTCTTTTAGAAGTTAGATTTTAAAAGTCAAAACAACCAATTAGCATTGAGTTGATTCTGACTTTAAGACCAAGTTTTGTCTCTCAGACTTTGGACATGTTGCTAGGAAAGTCTGTTCCTTGGGAAGAGATGTCATGCTTGGAGGGTCAGCAGAAGAGAGTAAGACCCTCAGCGAGTTGGACTGAAGCAGTGTTGGCAGCAGTGGCTTTGACTATGTCAGAGAAGATGCAGATGGTGAAGGATAGGACACGGTTCAGGCCTTTTGTTCATATTGTTGTTGCTGTGGTCTTACTGAACTTGAAGGCACTTAACAGTAGGACCAAGGGGAAATGCCCCATGGGGTTTCCAAGGTGGTCATTGTTATGGAAGCAGATGGCCATTTCTCCTCCTTGTCCTCTGCTTTCCCATGGGTCTGAGCACATGGAAGTGCCTTGCTTGACACAGGAACAGAGAGAGTATAGGCAGCTGCAGAAAAGTGAACACTTAAATACTTAGCCTCTACTTTTCGGTGACTCAAAATGACTTTTCGGTGACTCAAAATGACTTTATACCACAGTTTGTACTTTTCTCACTAGAGAAAGAAGAATGTCCTTTGGAAAGAGAACTAAGGGATGAATGAAGAAACCTTTAGGTGTTCAGGTATATGGAGGAGTTAGATATAAGGTTTCCACTCATGGCAGACAAGGGTATCCTCAGAAGGGACAATGAAGGGCTGTCATCTTAGATCACAGGACATGGAGGGAGGCCTTACCATGACTGTACAGTTCAGGCATTTGAGTCTCTTGCTGTCACTGGTCAGCCATTGGGATTAATTTTGTTGTTGCAGAGAATATACACAGGAAAGCAAACACCAGTTCAGCCATTTTTCTGTGTACAATTTGATGACATCAGTTACATTCTTTGAGTTATGCAGCCATTCTTCTTTATGAGTGTTTCCTCCCTCATTAACATAAATTCACAGATCTGTAAGGTTTCTGCTAAACCTCAGAAGTTGTTTTTGTCATTTTGATTCTGTATTGCTAATTCTCAAAAGAGCATAATGTTCAAGACAATTCTTTTTTCCTAGTTAAGCATTGATTTTAAGACTTCAAGGGATTTTGTTTAAAGTTTCAAAGTTTAAATTATCTAAGGGCAGTAGTTTGTGGGATACATTCACCCTCAGTGGCTCCAGAAAGTCTAGAGGCCATGATAATTTTAAATCCAATTCTGCATATTTTCCTCTTTTGATAAAAATACTTCTGTAAGTCTTGGATCAAAATGTTCAGTAAAGGTAGCCAGGTAGTCAGTCATCTAACTCTTCTGGTCTTTGGGCAAAGCAAGCAGTTCTCTATAGATGCAATTAGCAGCACAATCAGAGCTTTGTTAACAATTTGAGGTTCACCTTAGAGTGAGCCTTAGATGGCCCTCATGCACCGTGATCTGATGATGACTTTCAAGTGAAGATGTACTGTAGATAGAAAGGATGGGAGGAGATAACTAACATTCAGTTTAGATCTGTGGAAATCTGCTTCTTGTCTCTACTGAATTTATGCTATTGAACACCAGGAACAAAGGGCTTTAACATTGAACTGCAGAAGACCTGTTCTCTAAAATCTGTCTGTCTGAGCAAGGATAATGAAAGTTTATCAGATTCTCAATCTCTGTACTGCTTTGTGTCAAAAAAGAACTTGCCTCTATTGTACATGTTTCAGAGTTCTTAGGGAGAGTGGGAAAGCTGCTATTTGACCTTTTTTTAGTAACCTGTTGATTTGTTGGCATCATTGCAGGAGACAATATTTTTGACACAAAAGAATGTACAGCCTTCTAACTCAGTCTCCAGAGTAGGGGAGTGCTTGTTGAGGGGTCAGCCACCCTTGCAGAAGGCTGGGGTCAGTGAGGAGAGGCCAGGCGACCACTGACACAGGGATGGAGAAGAGAGAAGTAGCAGCAGGTCAGATGAACAGGACTGGAGTGTCACATTGTAAGCATGCCAATAAATTAGATGTTCTTGGGAGCACAGGAGACGTTCCAAATATTCAAGCAAAGAACATTCTCCACATGTTCTCCACAAACACTCGGGGCCCATTTTTCTCAGCCAAGGGCCCCTCCTTTGAGTAAAGTTCATACTATTCGGTATCTTGATTTTTCTGCACTGATACTTCTTTGTAATCCCATTTATATCCTTCTTAACTCTTCCCTTCTTACACAAACCGTCTCAGCCTGTCAAGGTTCTAGAATCCAGTTCTGTGTCTTCTTAGAAAACTGAGCTTTGAAATTGTCTTTGCTCCTTTAGGATTTTTTTTTTTCTTTTTTTTTCCCCATCCTCAGAAATTGTGTCTTATTGTCCCCCTGGCATTTAATAGTAGTTGCCGACTAGATAGTGGCTTAGTGGTAAGGAGTGGCACTGCCAACCCAAAGGCACATGGTTTGGATCCACCAGCTCCTCAGTGAGATGATGAGAAATCTTCACTTGTGAAATTTACTGTCTCTGAAAACTCGCAGGAGAGTCAGCTATGAGTCTGTTCCGACTTGATGGTACACCACAACAACAATGACAAATGGATGGTGGTTGTGTCCCCAGTATCTGCTGTGGGTATGTCTTGTTCACATTGCACAGGCAGACAGACTGTGCCCTGAGCTTCCATGTGGCCTCCAGACTGCTAGGAATGAGAAACAGCCTGTATCTGTGGATGCCACCTACATCTGTGATCGAGCTGGGTGCATGGGACGTTTACACAGTGTTACTAAGGGCAAAGTGTTGTTATTTCTAGAATATTAACACATTCAACAGTAGCAACAGATTCTCCAGGGAGATTCACTTGCCCTTCCCCAAATCACCCATTTCCATCTTCACATCATGGGGCAGATGCCCTGCTGACGTTAGATGTGTTCACGTCACTGCCACCTCTGGTACTACTATGCCATTCACTGGGTGGAAGGGAGTTGTCATCTCTCAAGACTTCTGCTTTGCCCCTGGGCTTTGCTGCTGGCTGGAAGACCACATCACAGGATCCTGGGAGCTGTTGCCCCCTGCTACGTACCTGAGCATGTGGGGCTCTCTTGCTCCCATGCTTATAGTACCCCCACTGCCCTGTTAGCTTCTAGAGAAACACAGCTTCTGCACAGGGCACCCAGGCCTCTGCCCTCCACAACCAGAGGTTACAGTTCCTTGGCTCTTCTAAGGCCTCCTGCCCTGCTATAGGCAACTGTTCCACCAGCAGGACCCTGGCCGGAAGGCTCTCACCTCTCACTCCGTGAGCCAGCGGGTTCACTACTGTTGTCTCACTAGCTTTGGGGTTGTACTTTCTTTTAAGTCTAAGAGGTTCTTGATGCAGGAACCTCTCAGCCTGTGGTCCAAAGGACATACCCTGCTATAGACTCTTTTTCTTGATGGTAGTGATCTCACCTTGAACCTCAGAGGGATAAGGCTTTTTCATCTCAGCAGGATGACAAAGCTGACTATTAACATTGGTAGGCTATACTCCTTTTGCGTAGCCATAGTAACCAGTGTAGTCCCAGCAAGAGTTTTCCACACTATTTACCTGGCCCCAGCCAGTCATTTTGTGGGAGATACAAGACCTTGGAGAGAGTGTCTGTAATAGATACTAATTCACCATACTGCAGTAAGTGTGCTGCTGCAGAACCCTTTAACCTTCACCTTCTCTGGCTCCTGTGATTCATTTCCTTTCCCCTCCTGGCTCTCCCTTCAAATCTTCTGTTTTCTTGCAGGCTTACCATTCCTCTGGCCTCTCTCTTTTGCCACTGTCCCTCTGAAAGCTCCTTTGTTGTTTGAAGTATCTTTCTTGCTTTTTGTGGATGTTTCACATCTCCTTGGCTCTAGTTTCAGCTTCATTTCCAAGGTTTGACTTAGTATCCTGTCATCATCTTCAGATTAACCTGATAGAGACTTTATCTGCCAGCTGATTTTCTTCATACCACTGTAAACAAAAAGCCAAGCTGCCCCTGCTCATAGACCATCCTCACAGTGGCGTGGACTTAGTTTCCTTGAATGGTATCGATTCCTCCCTGCTCTTTGGCCTCCTTCATAAAATCCATTACCCAGTCTTAATATCTGCTGTCTGGGCCTGATCTTATTCAGAACCTCTGAATAAGAGTGGTGTGTCTGAATTCAGTTAAGTCTCCTAGATTCTCAACTATCTTTCTGACAGCCCTCCACCACTGTGTGGTCCAGCTTAACCAGTCAGCATTCTGATCACACCACTTCTCCACAATCACAGTAGCCCCTTTGCTTGGCTGCCAGGACTTCATCGTCTTGCCTCAGCCTATCTCTTCAGATTAGTAAATGAAAGTTCCAAGTGTCCCGTGCTCATTTTCTGTCTGCTGATCCTGTGTTAATGATAATAATTTCATTCTTGAGGCAGTGGGAACCAAGAAAAGACTGCATCAGAACTAGCCAGAGCCCCCAGGCCCGGTCCTTAGCTTGCCCTGGAGCAGAAAGGAGATCCAGACCCTCATTTAGTAGTAGATTTGAGGGGAGCTCAGCCCGAAGAGTGAGTCTTCTGTCAGATGACCTGCAGTAACTGTTAGGACCTTGCTGTGACTTTATGGATGTTATCCGCGATGGTGAGGATGATGCAGGATACGGCAGGGTTCAAGTGTGGAGGGTCAGCTGTGAGTTGGTTCTGACTCCATGGCACATAGCAACAAAGTACTTGAAACCATTTCTAGGTTACTTAGGATACCTTACACAGTGTAAATTCGGTGTAAACAAGCACTTAGCTTCATCTTAGCCCTGCAGAAATTGCTCTCACCACTTACCTCCCTTCTTCCTCTCCCACAAATATTTTCCATTCATGACTAGTTGAATCTGCATGTGTAGGTAGAACCATGGATATGGAGGGTCAACTGTATATTTTTTATGTGCTAATTGATTGTAAGGGGCTCCCATATTTATATGTAAATATGTGTGTGTTTGTATGTGGTGTGTGTGGAAAAAGAGAGACAGACAGACAGACATAATTCATGCACCGTACAATTCACCCAGTTAACAAGTTCTTCCCAGTTTAGTCATGGTTGACAAAGCATCCCTAAATAGACTGGACTTTCTAAAATGTAGGTATGGGTGGACCAGAACAGGAAAAATCACAGGTTGATGCCTTACTAAAAACTTAGTCTAGAAAGCAGAAAGGAGGTGCAAGCCCTCATTTAGTACATTGCTTTGAAAGCAAGGATAGTGTGCATGTTACATAGCAGCCAAATCTCTTGATTAGCAGCATTGCAACAGTGGTGCCAGGCTCAAAAATGGCAGCTGCTTGCACCATGTTGCGTGTCTGTCATTCTCCACAGCCCTGGCAGTAATCCTGGCTCCTGCATCAAGCTCCTGAAAGGCCTCCCTACTCCTCTTCCAGGTCTTCCATTCAGTTACCACTCTGGTAGATCCACTTTATACAGATTTATGGGTTCTGATGTCACTATATGACCATGATTGAAGTGGTTTGAACCATTTTGAAGGCCTGAAGGTAACTAAGTGACTCTTACTATGTTGGCCGAGTCGTAGATGTATCACCACATTTTTTCACCCTCTTTCTTTTGAGAATAAGCTTCAGAACTATCCCAGTCTGCTGAAGATTTCCATGGAAGACTGAAGGGTAGAGGACCGTCGTCCTATTCTTTCCTAGGGATTCTTGTTTAGCCCTCACCTGTTTCTGGGCCCTGCCAACTTTTTTAGAGGCCTTGTTCTCTGCTCCGACTTTCTCTCAGAACTCTGGTGTATAAGGATCTTTTCATTACCTAGTTGCCACTGCACAAGGTGGTGTTCATCATTGCCTTCAAGTCAGAACCAACTCATAGCTGTTCCTCCTGAGGGTGTTCAGTGGCTGTTAATTTCATGGGAAGAGATGGCCCTTCTCTTTTCAGAGCAGCTTATGGATTCAAACTGCTTACCTTTGGATTGACAATATAGCTCCTTACCCACCAGAGCCACCACAGCTCCAACCATAAAACAGGGTTTTAAAAAGCTCACTTCATTTCCTTATGGTTCTAAGGGCTAGAATTTTAATGCCCCTCCAGTAGTGGCTCTAGGAGAAGGTCCTCCAGTGTCTCTTCCAGCTTTTAGGAGCTGCTCACCGTGCTGAGCTTGTCAATGTACCTGCCTCTGTGGTCAGATGGTATCTCTTTTTCCTTTTTATAAGCTGACACTCAGAATGGCTTAGGTTTAGGACCAAAAGGAAAGCCCTATTTGTAAAGTGGTTCACATTTGCAGATACAGGGACAGAGTTCGGCATATTTTGGGGGGAATATAATCAGTCTACAGCAAGTGTGTTACCTCCCTTCTGTGCTGGAGCAAGCTAAGCACCAAGCTGGGCTGCTCTCTCTGTCTTGGATGCAATCCTTGGTGGTGTGCATTGTTTTTAGAATTGTGTCCATAATCATCCTTTGCTTATGTCAGGGTGTTCCAATTTCTCTTTGATCCACTTTGCCAGAGGCATCTGAAGATTAGATCTCACCATTGACATTTGATCTCTTGTGGACTGAAAGAGCCAAATGATTTGAATGCAGGTCACTGTGCCCCAAACACATATTTGAGATGTCACTTTGGGAATCTGGACAGAGATTTCAGCTAAAGCACTAATGTTCCTGTGGTAAGCCATTTCCTACCTAGGACCTGAGGGACTCTACACAGTTAAGGAGGTTATGGGACTCCTAGGAGTTCAGTGTCTGATAGATAGTGGCTTTAGAGCTTGCCATAAAATGAAGGACCTTGGTGACATCTTGGAGGAATTAAAAATTCTTTCATTTTGTCACAAAACCCAGATCTAGCTCAGTCTTCTTCCCACCATCCTAAGAGTGGGAGATCTGCCTGCAGGCCCCTCTCTCACCCCCAGCCCACTGCAGTCAGGTGCCCAGTGCAGTCAGTGTATACACTGCAGTCATGTCCTGCTTGTGCCTGCTTCCAACCCTTAGCTCTTCTTCACAGAATCCTATATTCTCTCTGATCCTGAGGCCATGAATTGGGCAGTTAAAGCCCCAAGTCTTGAGAACTTACTTATTCATTCGACTTGACCTTGATCCTGACTCTGCAGCCCCAGGCTTCCTGCAGAGACTGAAATGCTCACACTGCTGAAGTCTCAGACTGAGAAGCACGTGACAGCTTGTCAGAATAGTAGCCATAGAATGGCCCCTTTTTGGCCCCCATCCTCACTATCTCCCTTCTCTCCTAAAATACCGAGCAAACGCCAAGCTTCTTCCACCACCACAAAGGTAGGAGGAGCTTTGAGGAAAAGCATCTCTGTGGCTAAATGAGGGAGAGGGTTCGTTCATTAGTGGGCCCAGCTTCCTTCTTTCCAACAACCAGCCTCCAAAGACACATCACATCTCACTCGTCCTGACTTCTGTCTCTAAGGAAGGGGTTGTCAACAAAAGTTAGGACACTGCAGTGAAAGAATAACCCATAATTGTGGTTGCAATAATGTTTTATCCTAATTGTTTGAGCAATGGTGAGTAGCTCAGAACCTGAAGTAGAAAATGGCATTGGGTTTATATTTTGAACAGAAAATATAATGATGTTTATATCCCGTTTATAGGAGTGGCAAGGAATTTACTGTGCCCAAAAGAAAAATGGAGATAATATTCAACAAAATGTGAAGATAATACCTGTCATTGGACAGGGAGGGTAAGTAGAAAAACAAGTGCTTGCATAATGTGCCATGTTTGGAGTCATTGTAAAATTTGCTTGGAATACTTACACGCTGCTTCAGAAGTTCCAAAGGAGAATTCATACTAAGATCAAAGTCTCTCCACCAAATGGCCTTCCTGGGTGGTGTTTCTCTCAGTGCCTCCTCATGGCTTGGAGGCCTGGGGCTAGTGGGTCAGGGCCATCTTACTCTACCTCTAGACACCCAAGGGTCCAAAGTCTATTAAGGCAAGATGCCATTTTTTAAGCAGCATGATGAAAACTCTTGACAGTGGACTTCTTTTATTTAAAAGATGTTTATCTACTCTGATCCATTTTATACCTCCTTGATAAGTGACATTTTTGTTAAACCCATGACAACTAAACAAAATGTTGGCGGTGCAAGCCCACCCTGATGCTCCTCAGAAGACAGGACTGGCGGTCTGCTTTGAAAGGGTCACAGTCTTCGGAATCCTGTGTAGCGCAGCTCTTGCCAGAAACATGTGGGGTTACCATGAATCCGAATAAGGCAATAGCATCTAATGATAGTCATGTTGTTTGTGCATCTCACTCACTGCTGTTCAGGAGGATAGCTGAGCCTCCAGTGGGTTTCCATGGGGCTGTAAGTCACACAGGGGGAGTTTCCCTTCTCCTGTGTAGTAGCCCCTGGTGGATTCGAAACACCAGAGAAGTGCTTCCGTTGGGTTAGCTGTGCAGCTCCCTCCAGACTACACCACCAGGGCTCCCATAAGTTTGCTGCAGAAGTCTATAAAATTAGGTTTTAAAATACTGCAAGTACTAATAATGTTTATGGAAATTCTCATGCTACCCAGATATTACTTTAAATGAAAGTAGTATATATTTTGTTGTTGTATACTGTAGAGTCGGAGCTGACCGCCCAGAGGGTTTTCAGAGGCAGTTAGTTGCATGAGAGGAGACTGCCCATCTTTCTCTCATAGGGCACCTGGTGGATTTGAATTGTGTGCATTGGGATTGCAGCACAGCTTCTTGCCACTTCCTAAAAAATGTATATGATTTGATCTAGAGTATAAAAGAAACAGATATGAAAAGTTGAAAGGGATGCGTAGAACCCAAATAACAATAAACTATGCTGTCATTAGAAATTACATTCTTAGAAAATTAAACTAGAAGAGATGCTTATTATTATTAATATTATTATTAACAATGTTTAATGCAAAAAGCAGAATGTAAAATGATACCTAGTGTATGATCTCAATCATGAAAATGTAAGAGGGGAAAAAACAGGAGAAAGGACAGCCTGATCATTGTTATAAAGTCTGCTTCTGTTCACCAAGCCTTCCCCTCTCTGAGCAAGCTCCAGTGCCTGTTACACAGCATTTCATCCTAACTAAGGCTGGCACTGTGATTGCCTCCATTTGACAGATGAGGAAACTGGGGCATAGAAATGTGAAGCTTCTTGCAGAAGGTTCAGCTGCCAACAAGTGGCCAATCCAAGCCATGGCCTCAGCACTGACCCCACAGCTCATGCTTTGTCACAAGGCTCCTTTCCTGGTGGGTGATGGCCTCAAGGCACTGCATCTATTCAGACTCTGTTCTGGTTCTTTGCCCTTTTATGCTCTTTCCAAATTTTTGCAATAAGCATATAGGGATTTGATTATGAGGGAGAACATGAGAACTGAAGAAACTGTAAGCAGATGAGAAAGTCAGCAGCATCTGAGATAAGCCCTCAGTTCCTGGTTAATGAGTTAAATGTGAAAACTGACCCTTGATGTTACCATTGGCTGTTCAGTGAGGGACTAGGAGCCAGAGTATCAACATATAAATGCTTGTGAAAATTAAAGCATGCCACGGAACTAGAAGTCTCTTTTTTGGTTAATATGCAGTATGTGTTTGCTTTTTTAAATTGTCCAGTATGGTGACCTGGGAAGAATTTTGTTTTTTCCTGAAGAGTCACTTGTTTTCTGCTGAGAATGTCTGTAGACTTGTTCCTTTCTTGGTGGCCTTGACCATCAGCAATAGCAGTACTTTCTCCAAAGCATTTGTGTTAAAGGGAAGTGCTGTTTTCATGAAGGAAAATTAGCTACATATCCCTCAGATTAGAAAACCAGGAAAGAAATAACTATTGTTTTCTACTTGCAGAAAAATTAGACACTATGTGTCCATTATCCGAGTGTGCAGTGGAAACAGCAAGGTAGGTAAGGAGAGCTCAGGGGCCCTGGGACCCCAACAAGCTTTTCCGGTCACATAACTAATGAAGCAGAACTAACAACTTCTAACATTCCTTTTTTAGGCTGAGAAAATAGCTGAAAGTGTTCAGTCTGACAGCCTTACAGGTACGGTGCCTTGTTCTTTCTCAGTGCCCTCCAGCTAGCATGCCAGATGTAGCAGGGCTGTGTGTTCCTAGCATCATGACAGCGTTTCTTTCCCTGGCTCCCCGAAATGTGTAGAGTTGGAAGACCTGAACACTTGCAGGCATTTTAAGAGGTGCCTGCACTTGCCAGGGCCTCGATGAATTTCTGCCCACTCTGGGGTGGGTCTCAGCCTGTGGGGGGAGAACTTGTTCCTTCAAATGCACAAGCTTTGTGAAGATGTCTCCAGTGAAGTGTGGTTTGCGTGCTTGCTCTGTGCTTTCTGAGATAGGCAGGATTGGGGCTCAGACCACTGTACTCCTTTTTCATTTTTATTTTATTGTGATTTACAGAGATTGGTTTTCATTCCTTCCTTCATACACATTTTCCTCCCTCCCACTCCCCCAATTCACTTTGTAATGTTTGTCCTGTTCCTGTTAATGACCATACATTTAATGTGTAACCTCCCATTCCTGTCAGATTGTCCTTCCAGCCCCCTGTTGCAGTGCAGTGGTGTATCTGTCCATTCTTTTCAGGCCACTGTACTGTAACAGAGAGAGATGTCTCCCCTAACAATGGTCAGCCACCAGCACACGGGGAAGTATCTGGACTCCATCAGACTTGCCTCACCTCCTGTTGTTTCCTTGGAATGAGTTTCCTTGACCTGGAATTCCTGTTTTCTTCATATATGTGTCATGGCCTCAGCAAATCACCTTCCTGAATGAGGAGCAGTGTTGAAGCTTCACACCTGCTCCAAGCTTTCCCTCAAGTACCTGTCTTCCCAGGCCCTGGGCTCTGGCTCCCTCCTCTTTGTGAGGGTTCCCAGGGATAAACCTTGTCTTCTGTCCTTTCATGCTGTTGGTGATAGGCTTTTCTCAGCGCAAAGGAATATTTGTTATATGCTCCTCTGAGTTTTTATTCTATGTAAAACTCTATGCTGGGTGCTTGGCCTGCAGAGTTTCTTTCTTTGAAGCTTTGGCAATAACCCAGCCAGACAGGGCATTTTATAGGTGAAGTTCCCTTTTAACAGATAAGGAAACTCAAGGACTACGTCATTTCTCCAAAGATATCTACCTAGGAAGTGGCAGAGCTAGTACTTGAATCTGGAATGACTGGCTTCAATGCTCTGCATGCTAGGACAGTTCCAGCTCCACAGGAGAAAGCCCCGTAAGTTTGCTCCCAGAAACAACATTACATGGAACACCCTGTGGGTAGTTCTGTTCGGTCACACAGGGTCCCTGCAAGTCGGAAATTGATTGAACAGTACCCAGAAACAAGAACAACAGAGAGAGTGGGGAGTACAGGGAGTGAAGAGGTGCTCAAGAAGGTCCTTCAGTAATGTGACAAGTTCTGGTTCCAGTGCGATGGAGTAGAACCCAGGCTTCAGCATATGGTATAGCTGTTCTCACGTGTTGTCCAGGTTGGGGAGGCAAAGATGGCAAAGCTTCATCTCACATACCTTGGGCATGGTGTTAGGGGAGGCTATTCCTTGGAAAAGGACATCATGCTTGCAAAGGCAAAGTGTTGGCAAAGAGACAGACCCTCAGTGAGACAGATTGACGCAATGATTGCAGCAGTGGGCTCATGTATGTCAGGAATTATGTGGATGTCACAGAATAGAATAGGGTTCAGGTCTGTTGTACTCAAGTCAGTGGCAAATAACAGCATAGACAGCTGAAAAGACTTTGACTTTTACCCTGTGTCTGGAGAAAGTGAGTTTTCCGAAGAGGTGAAGATGATGATAAGTGCTGTTGACTCAAGTCTGACTCATAGTGACCCTGTGAACAACCGATCTGAACCCTGTCCTATCCTGTGCCATCCTCACAATCTCTGACACACTCAAGCCCATTGCCACAGTCATCATGTCAGCCCACCAGCTCAGGGGTCTTCCTCTCCTTCGCCACACCTCCACCTCTGTAAGCATGATGTCCCTCTCCAAGTAATAACCTCTCCTAGCAATATGTCCAAAGTATATGGGAAGAAGCTTACTGATATATAATGCTGCTGAGAGGCCAGGGACAGTGACAGTTGACAGGCAACTCTTGACTTGGCATTTGGAGGTAAGTGAAGAGCTGAGAAAGAGGGTGGTCCATGGAGCACTTGAAGAGTGGAAAGTATCTTAAAAAGTGCTCCAAAAGTCTGCTGTGTTCCAGCAGAGAGGCTTTGGGCCTCAGCTTCCCATACCTATAAGGGCGCTCATCCTGCCAGGCCACAGAGTTAAGTTGAGGGGTGCTGATTACCTTTTCTCTCACTGCTTTTCCTCATCATAGCATCCCCTGGGTTTACCGAGCAGACTATGGAAATATTGCTAATTTTACTTGAGTAGAAAGATGATGCAGAGTAGAGTGTCAAGGAACTCAGGAAACCATGAGCAGTGACATGAAATCACAGATGGTGCTGAGCCCAACCCTAGGCCTAAAGAGCTCTGGTGCGTGAGGTCTAGTGGGTGAGGAGTTGTGCTGTCCACCCCTCTTTGATGTGTACTCACTATATCCAAGACTCAGTGTCCTTTGAGAAATTTGCCTCTGCCTTGTGGTGGTGACATAAAGCTAACACTTGGCTCATTCCTCCTCTGGATATTCCCCGAGTATGGCTGTGAAAACTCAGCACCGGGGAGGCAGGACCGAGGCACAGCCCTTCACCCTGCCTGCTGAGAGCAGCATCACAGGGGGTTGAAGTTATCAAAGGATTATCTGTGAAGTGGGACAGGATCTCAGAGGAGGAACTAAGGGGGATCAGAGTGATCCTGACAGGACTGGGCTGCTGGGGGCAAGCAGGTATAGTGTTGATGTAAGGGTGAAGTAACTTTGACAGTATTAAGTAGAAATTAAACTCTATTTTGTCTCACTTCTTTTTTCTCCCAGCTTTTTCTTGTCATTTGAATTAAAGCTTTATAGAGGGAGTTGAAACTCCATTCACCTATTTGTACACATTTTGGTTTATGACTCATCTTCTCTGCTCCCTCTCTCAGGAGAGCTTCCATCACTTCAGCACTCATTGCCCTTCTTGTACTTCAGAATGATGGTTCTCATGCCTCAGTTTACCTGCCCTTGTCCCCTTGTAGGCCATCCCCATTGGAGGATGTGGCCCATACTTTACTCCCCTTCAGGTTTAGAGCTTCACACATGGTAGGTGCTTAGTAAATGTTTACTGTGTAAATAAAAGGAAAAGTAATTAAAGATCTAAGTTCACCATACAGTCTTACCATTAATCTCCTTAAAATGTACATTAATCTTCTTGAAGCTCCAAGGAAGAGAAAACACATTGGTCTCTGTGTGGTCCGTTGTTACATGCCATCAAGTCAGAAGCAACTCTTAGCTGACCCTTCAGAGGTTATAAATTATATGGGAAAAGATTATTTGTCTTTCTCCCTTAGAGCAACTGGTAGATTCAAATTGTCTGCCTGTAGGTTCCCAGAGCATATAACAGACCACATATAGGGAGCTCTGGTTGTCTGTTATTTGCTAACGAGTCAGAATCCACTCATAGCTGACCCTCCAAAGGGTTTTCAGGAGAAGTAAATCACATGAGAGATTGCCCATCTTTCTCCCAAGTAGCAGCTGATGGATTTGAACTGTGTGCCTTTGGGTTGACAGCCCAACTCCTTACCACTAAGCCAGACAGGGGGAGCTGATGCCAAAGCTGTTCTCAAGATGGAGGTCAGAGTAATTGAGCTCAAGATAAGCAAGAGATGGCTCTTGGAAGTCAGGCTAGTGTAGGGAGATTGTGCCTTTCCTTGAATACTGAGGCATTCTTTCTCTGTCAGGTGCTAAAGCTCTTTGAACAATGGAATCCACTTGCTCTGGGGATTCAGTGGTTGATTGTTTGGCTTCTAACAAAAAAGGTTATCAATATGAACCCACCAACCATTCCTTGAGATAATGATGTGGTGTTTCACTGCCATAAAATTTACAGTTTTGGAGAACCTCTGGCCCCAATTCTTCTCTGTCTTATAGGACTGGTATGAGTTGGAATATATCTTTGAGTTGTGATGTTAGAGAAGAATACTGAATATCCCATGGACTGCCAAAAGAACAAACAGATATGTCTTGGAGAAAGTGTAGCCAGAGTGCTCCTTGGAGGCAAAGATGATGAAGCTTCATCTGACGTACTTTGGCAGGTTGTTAGGAGAGATCATTCCTTGGAAAGGGATATCATGCTTGGAAAAGTGGAGGGTCAGTGAAAGAAAGGAAGACCATCAAGGAGGTAGAATGATAGTGCTGCAGCAGTGGATTTTACTGTGTCAGAAATTATGAGGGTGGTACAGGATGGGACAGGATTCAGATCTGTTATTCATTGAGTCACTGTGAGCTGTACTCAGGTTGTCACATAATAACAACAACATGAGTTAGAATAAACAGCATTGGGTTGGGTTGGGTTTTAGCATGTGTATTTGGAGAAGCAAGTGTATGTTTACTGGGCATCTATTATTTATTCACCTAAGAAAGAGAAATGAAAGACTGTCCCTGCCTTCATGTCATTAATAGCTGGCAAGGAAAATAGTTGACAGTCTCAGGGTGTGTGAGGAGGCATTAAGGACAGGAAGGTTTCCCAGAGATGATGGGATTGCATCTTTAAAGAGAACCAAGAATTAACCAGATAAAGAACGGCCCCAAGTGGTAGTAAGTGGTTTATGATATTGTGGTTTGGTAGGTGAACTATTGTTTTTTAGGCACTATACGGTTGATTTTCCACTCTTAATGACACATGTCTCAAAGAAGAACTGTCTCATTGGATTGCCTTCTGCCCCTTTTATAGGCTGTAGCCTTTACAGGAGCAGATTACCAGCTGTTGTGGAGCTGCTGGTTGGATTTGAACCATCATCTGTCTTTCATTTAGCAATTGAGCACTTAATTGTACCAACAGGGCTTCTTCATAGTTGAACTGTTGATGTTAGGTGCCATTGTTGTCTATTACTCATTGTAAACAACAGATATGAACCAGCACATTATAACTGACAGTAGCTGGAGGGAAGGTATCCAGATCTTGTGTAACTGGAGGTGATCCTGAGGAGTTTGACATTTTCCTAAAGACAGTTTTAAACAATTGAAAAGCTTTAATTAGGAGTGACCTGGCTGCATTTGTGTTTCAAAAGGATCATTGAGCTGCATGTGAGGATGAAATAAAGGCAGCAATATTAGGGGCTGAGGAACCAACACACAAGGCTATTTACTGTAATCTTGAAGGTAAATGTCCCTGTAGGAAGATGTACTGAGGAGTTGGAATCCATATATTGAGATGGCCAGTTGAAGGAGAGGAGGGTTGAGCAAGGTAGATGCTCTTCAATGACTTGAGATAAGGAGCATATTTGGGAGAAAATAATGGATTTAATTGGGATTAATGAGTTTATTGATGTGCCTGAGGAGTATCCTAATGGAAATGAGGAGCCAGTCTGCTCAGGAGAGAGGCCTGGAGTGCAACAGCAAAAAACTAATTCAAGCTGTGGGAGGGAGTGAGATCCCCTGAAGAGTTTATTTTGACTGAGTGAGAAGAATGACTATGGAAACACCAGAGAAGCTGAGTAAAAGGAACTTAAGAAGAAATAATGAGAGAAGTGAACAGAAATCCATGAGCGTGAATGTATGGAAACCAAGTGTATCCATGAGCTGAAGTCCGTGACCAGTTGTGTCTAATGCTATAATTAAGTTAGGAAAGATTAGAATGATGGCCTTTGGATTTAGCAGCAAGAAAGACATCAGTGACTTGGACAAGTTTATCACCAGTGCCTATGTAGAAGAGAATGCAGCTTACATGCTGAGTGGATCACATAGCAGACAGCAAGTGAAGAATCTTTATGGTGATGTGTCATTGAGTCAGAACTGACTCATAGCTGACCCTGCAGTGGGCTTTCAGAGGCTATAAATCACATGAAAAGAGATTACCTATCTTTCTCTGGAGAAGCAGTGGGTGGATTTGAACCACTTGCCTTTGGATTGGCGTCTCTGCCTTATCACTAGGCCACCAGAGCTCCCTTCTTAATACTGGAGAGGGGAATATTTGTGCAAAGGAGCCAATGTGACGGGGCCAGGAGGGGCCAAGTCTGACCTCTGCCTGCTTCATAAAGGAGAACTGTCCACATCCGTAACATCCATAGCAGCAAACAGATAGCTACGCCTCATGCTCCTGCACTCCCTCTTACCAGTCATCTTGGTTTTATATTTGTTGTTAATTCACAGCCTTTGTTCACAGTTGTGGTACCGAGAATGGAGTAAATTAGGGAAATAAGTTGGGGAGTCGGGGAGGCAAAAAATATGACCCAAGTCTAGTTTTGGTCCTGCAGTCCCAAGTCAGATTAACAGCAACACACAGTTCCTCAATTAGTAAAAATCCCACTTCAGTTCAGTAGCACAAATCCAAATCATCCAGCAAAGTTTGCCTCAGCAGTTATAAGTCAGCTTCTCCTTCAATCACCCAGCACACAAAACTTTTAACTGGCCAGCACAAATACGAGAAGCCTCAGGTTACACGTTGCCACAGTCTGACCACACCAGTGCCACAGTTCCTTCACAATTTCTCCACCACTGTCATCGCTGGGGTCTCACTCTACAGTGTGAAAAGCGCTCTCTCTCATATTAGTCTCACAGCTGTTGATGATTTGTAAGACCATGTGTCCACAGTTAAGTTTGTTGGAGACCATCAGGGGCTAATGTGATAGAAAGTAAACTTTAAAAGTAACCAACCTGGGGGTGGGGGCAGGCAGGGAGAAAGGTGAAACAATGAGTGAATGGAAATCCAAAAGCTCTGTAAATGTTCATTAAAATTAATAAAATAATTTTTTTTTAAAAAGTAACATCACAGTTTAGGACTTGCATTCAAGTCCTGGTTGTGTGCTGGTAAAGAAGGGATTCCAGACAAAGAAGCCAAGAGAAAATACTACATGTAGACAAGAAGAACTGGCCTAGAAGTAGTGCCTATCATCCAACTGTATGGTATCTCCTGCTTTGCTCATCTGAAATGGGGACCAGCATGCCCATCTGATATGTTGGAGAGGCTCCTGTAAAGCGATGCCCAAGGGTTCACCCAGCGCCACACTCCAGATGCAAAATGTCCAGAGGAAAGGTCACCCTTACCCCATAAGTGATTACAGTGGGAAGGTTTAGAGGGAAGGAAGAGTCAAAGACTGTCTTGTCTTTGGAACCTAGAAGAACAGTGGTACCATTCACAGAAAAGGGGGTTGGCATATTTGGAAAGAAGATAAACTAAGGTTTGAAATAGATTCCAAAGCAATATCTCCTGTGCCTCTTGAGAGAAGAAAAAATGTTCTTCCCTGGCATATCCTAAATTTCCCTGGACTATCTTTAAGCTTCTCTTTTAAAAAGATATATTTTTTTAATTTGGTATGGTGATCATTTTATTTTATTTTTTTAATAATTGTAATGAACATTTATGGAGAATTTGGATTTCCATTCATTCATTGCTGCACTTCTCTCCCCGCCCAGCCCTCTCCCCCCGCCCCCCAGTTCACTCCTCTCTTTCAAAAGTAAAAGAAAAAAAAGATAATTTTATTCTTCCTTCACCCCTCCTTTGGGGTCATCATTATACTCAGTTATATAGAAATGGAGTAAGAGAAATTCTCTTGAGTTCAGTTCTGCAGTTTTCTGTTACGTTTTTGAGATTCCGTAATTATATAACCTGGAAACTATGGAGCACTTGGTTATGTTTGCATCCAGTGGAACATTTTGAGAGCCCCCAAAATCCATTTATTGATATTTTATTCTCTGTTCACTGTCTTAATTTTCATAGCCTTATAAATGGTATTCTATTCTTAATTTTTAAATTTTATTTGTGTATATATATATATTTTTTTTTAAATCCCCCTGAAGAATTTCTTATCATTTCATTGTTTCCACAGATACACAGACAGGCAAAGTCATTAAAGACAAGAGAAAAGATTCGCTCGAAATTAGACCTGTTGTCACTCGACCAGGTGAAGGTAGGTGCCAAAGAAGAGAAGAAAATATCCTTATATGAATGTTAAACACTAGACCAGTTTCCCCCAGCTCACCACCAGTTCATAAGAGGAGCACAGTTTCCAAAAACCTTCATTTACTTCCTTCCCTGAAACTCTTGTTATTTGGGTCCATTCTGAGCCTTTCAATGGAGCCACCAAACCCAGCTGACTGCCCTTCATTCAAATCCAATTTCTGGCAATGCTGCATAAAGTTTCTAAGGCTGTAAATCCTTATTGGAGGAGACTGTTGCTACTTTGTCTCAAGGAGGAGCTAGTGGATTCAAACTGCTGAACTCAGACACTAGGGCTCTTTAATAGAATTACAGGAATAAAGAAAAACAGAGTTTTCCTACCAACTGTTCCTTTTTCAAAATTAATAACTGATGTTATTTTATCAGCTGTAATTGTATCAGTGGTACATTTTTATCAATTCTTGAAGATAGATTGTGTTTTGGATTGCAGAAGTTTGCCACTGAAACTTTCCTTTTTAGGAGTGAACCCAATTCCTGAATAAATGACATTTTAGTTGGAATATGCAGGTAGTTCTTAATTTAAGACATACTTGCTTTATGAAAAAATGCCAGAACAACTATAAGATATCATCTCACCCCAGTAATATCAGCAAAATTTAACAGAACAGCAAACAACAAGTGCTGATGAGGTTGTGGAATAATTGGAACCCTTATTCACTGTTGGGGGGAGTATAAAATGGTGCAACCACTATGGAAGGTTGTATAGCGCTTTCTCTCAAAGTTGCAAATAAAAATACTGTTTGGCTCAGCATTTCCACTACTGGCAATATAATCTAAAGAAACCAGAACTGCCACTCAAGCAGATATATACACACTCATGTTTATTGCAGTTTTGTTCACAATAGCAAAGAGTTGGAAACAACCCAAGTGCCCATCATCAAATTAATAGATAGAGAAGCTGTGGTATATTCAGACAATGGAATACTATGCTGCATTGAAAAACAAGGAACTCATGAAATATTATACAAAATGGGTGACCCTGGAGGGCATTATGCTGAGTGAAATATCTCAGTCACAAAAGGACAGATACATCATAGTGCCACTGTTGTAAAGCGGGACTGACATTGGAGTTGGGGGAAACTAAAAGGGGTTAAATAATGAATACTGCATTGAAACAGATGAGGAAGAGAAATGTTTGAAAGGGATATATGATTAGGTATTATTTTGATGACAAGAATCCAGAATGAGAGCTGCATGGTGGAGTGGACGGACTGGGGCGGGTGGGGAGGGGGAAACCATTGTATAATAATGAATTATTTTTTATTTTTTTACTTTTCAAAGAGAGAAATCAACTGGGTAGGGGTGTGGGCAGGGAGGAAAATGTGCAACAGTGAATGAAGGAAATCCAAAGTCTTTATAAATTTTCATTAAAATTTGAATTAAAAAAAGAATTTGGTAGCAGAATTTGAGGAAGACTCATTAATAACCTTCATGTAAAAAATTGTGCAGAAAATTTATATCACATATAACTTTTTGAACTCCCAGATACAAAGATTGTCTTTGCAAAGATATTGGCAATAATAAAAACTGGGGCGGGGACTTCAGCTTTCAGCAGAACCAACTTAAAGTCATTAGAATAGAACATCTTCACAAGTTGGGGGTTTCCTGTGGTGGTATTTAAGATACATGGCCTGAGTGATCTAGTTTAAATAATAAAAAAAGCTGTATAGGTAGTGTAGAGACAAATATTACTGTGCACTTTCTGTGATTCAAAGGTGAAGTATATGGAGTTGGTTGTTACTGATTAAAAAGCCGAAACTTTTCCAAAGCAACATCAAGTGAGATTATGCTTAGTGGTCAAGATACCTTCTCTTAGGTTGCTCACAGATCTGTTGTGAGGATCATGTACAATGTTGCTTGCACCTGATCCTGGAAAGATGATGCACATTACAATCCTGCTTTGAGGGCAGGTATGAGGATGGCTCCATCAGGAAGCAGTGGGATGCTTGGGAAGAATGTGCCTTTGCCGTCAAGATGATGAGGTTTGAGACTTTGCTGCCTCTGCTCTCTGTAACTTCAGATGTGGATTTCCATTTCCTTGTCTGGAAAATGAGCAGAATAATGTAGTTCATAGAGGATCATGTGAAGATTAAAAAGAATGTGTGCGTTGCTTAGCAACATAGGTGCTCACTTTAGTGTTAGCAGCCATCCTCTTCGTCATCATCGTTATGATATCAAGACCCTCCACAGGCTAGGGTGGTGTAAGGCAGTGTTAAAGGCCCTTCTGTCCAGAGCAAGCTTCTGTCTACTCACCATATTATAACTTCTGTTGATCCTTGGCGAGCTTCATACATGTCTATATTTCTAAAAGTTAAACTTGTTCTTACAATTTTTTTAACCATTATTCTTCTTAATAAAATATTGTTAAGATATTAGCTGCTCAGTTTGATGAATTTTAACTACTGCTCAAAGTAGATAAACCTTTAACAGACATTGTTTAGCACCCAGAGGCAACCACTGATTTCCATCACTATACATTTTTATTTATTCCTGTTCTTCATATAAATGAGCATAGTGGTAAGTAGTTGCACTGCAAGCCCAAAGGCACGTAGTTTGGATCCTCCAAAGGATGGGCAGTCTCCTCCTATGTGATTAAACTGTCTCTGGAAACCTACTGGAGGATAAGCTATGGGTTGGTTGGTTCCACCTCAGTGGCATACAACAGCATATGGTGTGCACTCTTTCAGGTCTAACTTCTTTCACTTTGATACATCTAATGACATAGCATCTCAGAAACATCACAATGATTAAAAGAAGCCAGGCCCAAAAGAGAACACTTAATTGTGCTCGTGCATATCTGTATGTAGATCTGTACAGAACACCAAAGGGCAGTTGTTCAGACTGAACCAGGGCCTGCTTCATGGTTTAAAATTGGCAAAAATGTGTATCAGGGTTGTATCTTTTCAGGATACTTATTCAGGCTGGATGCTGAACAAATAATCCAAAAACTATATGAATAAGAATGTAGGATCCAGATTGGAAGAGGCATCATTAACAAATGATACCACCTTGCTTCCTGAAAGTGAAGAGGAATTGGATCACTTACTGGTGAAGATAAAAGCCTGTGTACAGCTTTCATTATAGATTACACCTTAACATCAAACAAAAATCCTGACAACTGGACCAATAAACATGGTAATTGGAAAAAGATTAAAGTTGAATTGGAAAAATATTAAAGTTGCAGAGGATTTTGTTTTACTTGGCTCCACACCCATGGAAGCAGCAATCAAGAAGGCACATATCACAAAATGCATGCTATGTTTATTGCGACATTATTCTCAATAGCAAAAAGATGGAAGCAGCCCAAGTGTCCATCAACAAATAAATGGATAGAGAAATTGTGGTACATTCACGTAATGGAATATTACACAGACTGAAAAACCATGAACTTGTGAAACATTACACAACATGAATGAGTCTCCAGAATATGCTGAATGAAATAACAGTCACAAAAGGATAAATACTGTATAAGACCACTGTTCTAAAAATAGGACAGTTATGGGAGAGGGGTAACAAGGAGAGCAGGAAAAGAACCTGTGTTGGAATAGGCGAAGGGAAGGTCAATCTGAGATAAATAGATGACCAGACATTATGTGTATTGTGGTTAACAATCTAGAACAGGACATACACTGGGTTGAACAGGAGCAGAAGGAAGACAAAGAAAATAGAGGGGGAAAATTCATAAACAGGAGGTGGGTGAAATGATACTGTAAAATAAATGGTTGCTTAGACACTGCAATAATTGCCTCAATTGATGGTAATTATTGAATGAAAAAAATGAGATTTGTGAACTTTTGCTCAAATAAACTTTCACTCAAATAAAATTTATTTATAAAAAATGAAACATTGGCGAGCTCTGGTGGCCTAGTGGCAAGAAGCTGCAACTGCAATCTCAGAGGTGCATGGTTCGAATCCACCAGATGCTCTGCTGGAGAAGGAGGAAAAATCACCACCTGTACCAGTCAGATGTTGTTATGTGCCGTCGAGTCATTTGCGACTCATAGCAACCCTATGTACAACAGCCCTAAACTGTG
>NW_006399791.1:5425008-5441245 GCF_000299155.1 Elephantulus edwardii | reverse complement strand
TTCTGACATCCATTTTGGTCTTTTCTTCCTCTTCTGTCTTTGTAATGACCGTTTGCACTCTTCCTGGATGATACATTTAACATCCTCCCACAACTCATCTGGTCTTCGCTCATTAGTGTTCAAGGCCTCAAACCTGTTCCTGAGATAATAATGAAATAAAATAAACTTTCTTTAAAAAATGAAACATCATATTACATTGGACACAGCTACAAAAGACCTCCTTAAAATGTTAAAAAACAGCTCTTTGCCACATTAACTGTGAGAATGAAGACCATTTTCAGCAGGCCGACTGTGAACATTCCAGAGAATGTCGACATTCCTCTGAAGGGCCGCACAGTTATTACAAAACCTTGCAGAGGGACTTAAGTCACATCATTGTAGAACTCATTCTCCTGGGAAAGAAAAAGGCTTCGTGTTGGCAAATGATGGAGAAGCAGGAAGGAACTGGCTGCTGTTTGCACCATCTGTAGCCATATACAGAACATGATCAAGGGTGTTACACTGACTGGGCTTTCGTTACAAGACAAGGTCTGTGTATGCTCATTTCCTCATCAACGTTGTGGTTCGAGAGAGTGAATCTCTGGTTGAAATTTGAATCTTCCTGGGTGAAAAATACAGAGAGTTCGAATGAGACCTGGTGTTGCTTTTTCAGTCTCTCACACCCAGAAAGATGAGTTAATTCTTGAAGGAAGTGACATTGAGCTTGTATCTAATTCAGCTGCTTTGATTCAGCAAGCTACAGCAGTTAATAACAAGGATATCTGAAAATTTTTGGATGATATCTATGTCTCCAAAAAAGGAACTGTTCAGAAGGCTGACAAGTGATAGCTAGGAGTTTTCCAGCTACAGAAATGAGGCTGAACAAGTCCTATGCATCTGATTCTTGTAATAAAATTCTATTAATTTGGAAAAAAATGTTAAAAAACAAAGATGTCACTTTGAGCACTACAGTGGACCTGACCCAAGCCATGGTATTTCACTCACCTTGTATGTATGCAAGAGCTGGACGGTAAATAAATAAGACCAAAGAAGAATGATGCCATTGTGTTACTATGTTGGTGAAGGATATTGATTGCCTTAGAAGAATGCTTCCTTGAAGCAGAGGTGGTGAGACAGACTTTATTTCACATGCCTTGGGTGTGCATTACAAGAGCCCACCTCTGAAAGAGGGTGGCATATTTGGTAGAGAGTCAGCAAACAAGGGGAAAGCCCTCAATGAAATGCGTCAACACAGTGGCTGCAACAATGGGGGAAGATGTCTCAGTCCTTCTGAGGATCACACAAGTCTGTTGTGGTGTGTTCTGTTACACATAGGGTCAGCATAAGTCAGAGCAACTGAAAAGGACCCTGTTGTTTGCTATCAAGTTGAAACCAACTCATAGCTGACCCTCCGGCAGGTTTTCGGAGGTAGTAGACCACACGGGAGGAGACGGCCTATCCTTCCTCAAGCAGCTGGTGGATTCGAACTGAATGCCTTTGGGATTGCAGTAGGCCCCCTGAGCTGCCTGAAGAGCACCTAATTATGTGAATATTCTGTTAGCCACATAGAGCTGTAAGACTGTCACACAATTTATTTATCCCTTTCCTCATTGAGGGCCACCATGAACATTCTTATGTGTTTTGTTACATAAATGTTCATGTTGTCTCTGGAATTGCTGGGTCCTAGAATTGTTTGAAACAGTTCTCTGGTGTGGATTGTACCACGTTCTTCTCCATTACTGATGTTTATCAGTTCCCATGGCCCTGCCCATGTTTTGTCATACCTGTATTTCTTATTTTAGCATAGTGGGTACAGTTTTCATTTTTCTGATAATTAATGAGTTTGAGCAGTTTTTCATATGATTATTGACAATTTGAGTATTCTCTTTTAGAAAATACTGTTCAAATCTTTTGGCCATTTTAATAATTGGATTCTTAAATCTTTTTCTTAATGAGATTTTTTGAATTCTTGATGTATTTTTATGTGTGGGTCTGATGGATATCTAAATCACAGCTCTTTCTTCCTCAGTCTGACTTTTCATTTTCTTTGTGTCTTGGTGTAAAGACATTTCTAATTTTAATTTTAGCCATGTCTGAAATATTAATATTTTGTATTATGGTTTTATATTATGGTTAGTGCTTAATATATCTTTCTCTGTTTCCAGATCATTAATATATTCCTCCATGTTTTCTTCTGGTAGCTTAACTTTTCTTATTAGTACTGTGATCTATTTCTAATTAATGTTTATATGTGGTATGAAGGTCAAATAGTCATTTCCCCCCATAAGTAATCAGCTGATCTGTACTGGAGTGAAGAAAACAAACCTCTATCTTTTTGAATGGTACCATTACCATCAGCCAGGTGCTGCTGTGGGTCTTTTCTGTCCCACTGAAGATAGTAAAGGTGTCACCACTACCACACTGTTGATTGTGGTGGTCTTTCCTTGGTAAAGGCTGTCTTGCTATCTGATAGAAGAAAGTTCAAGGTTATCTGGCCTTTCTGTGTCTTTCTCTGTGAAAAGTCTTTCCATGTATTTTGCCCATTTTGTGATTGGGTTATCAGTCTTTTTCTTCTGGAGGCCTTGTAGGATTCTATAAACTTTTGTTATGAGACCCTTGTCTGAAATGGTATTGCCAAGTACTTTTTCTCAGTCAGTAGATTTTCTTTTCACCCTTCATTAGTGCATCTTGATTGCATGTTTGGTCAATTTCAGACTTCAAGATTTGGTAAAAATTTTCAACTTCCTCCTTTTGGGCTTTAGCAATAGGATCGTGTATTTGCATAATAGGCATATTAACGGGTCTTTTATGAGTAGGGATGGTATCCTGTCGTGCACAGCATTGTACTTCAGTATAGAACATGAAATTGTCTTTAATTTCAATAGAATATTTGGCATCAACTTTGTAGGTTATATACACAGATACCCTTCTGAGACCTTGCCAAGTTATTTCCTTGAATCTGTAGGTCTATTATTCAGAGCCGTTTGGAGTTAGAGTTGACTTGACAACACCTAACAACAGCATAGACTAACTTGGGGAAAGTGAAATTTCAGTAATACCGAGCCTTTAAAATTATGAACATGCCATCTGTCTTATTTTATTTAGATCTTTATTTTCTGAGCAGTGTTTTACATTTTCTATGAGAAATCTTAAGCATCTTTTCTTATACTTCTTTCTCTAGATGCTTTTGGATGCTATTGTAATTGTTTTTTTATATGACTACAGCTCACAGTGACTCTATGAACAACAGACCTGAACCCTGTCCTATTCTGTGCTTGCCTCACCATCTCTGATATATGTGACCCTATTGTTAAAGTTACTGTGTCGGTCCATCTTTTGTAAGTTCTTCCTCTCTTTTGCTGACCTTTCTAAGTGTGATGTCCTTTTCCAAGGACTGGCCCCTCCTAACAACATTTCCAAAGAATGTGAGATGAAGCTCCACCATCCTTGCCACCAAGGAGAACCCCGATTGTACTTCCTCCAAGACAAACTTGTTTGTTCTTTTTGACAGTCCATCAGATATTCACCACTCTCCTCTGACACTACAACTCAAAGGCATCAGTTTTTCTGTTATCCTTAGTCATTATCCAACTTTAGATGCATAACAAGTAATTGAAAAGGCTTGGATCAGATGTACCTTAGTCTTTAATCTGGCATCATTGCTCTTCAGCAGTCTGGAGAGGTCTTTGATGGCAGATTTTTCCCAATGCAACACCTCTTGATTTCTTGGCTGCTGGTACAAGTCTATTTGTAGATCCAAGTAAGATGAAATAGTGATAATTTCAGTCTTTTTTCCATGTTGCCTCTTGGCCTGCTGGTGAGGATTTTTGTTTTCTTGATGGATAAACGATAAAATTTATACAAGTGTTCAGGTCTTTCATTCATAGGGTCACGATGAGTCATCTACGACTCTATGACTCCTAACAACAACAAAATAGAGAGAATTCTGTTGGCCTAGTGGCTAGAAAGTTATGCTACCAAGCCAAAGGTGGGTGATTTTAATCTGTGGCCCTCAGGCCTGGTTTTAATTGTTTTGGTCCAACATTCTTATAAGTGGTATAGCACTGGTCTGTCCATTTGCTGTACAGAGGTAGCTTACGGTTGCTGTGATGCTAAACACTGTGACACTGATGTGTTAAATGCAATAATGGTTACCCATGGTGAACAGTGTTTGTTGGAGCTCCCAAATTTAAACAGGCTTGGAAGCAGGAGTGGCATCCATTACCAAAATAGCTTGCCTCTGGAAATTCTATGAACTTGGAGAAACGATGAAAGTTATACAAGTGTTCAGATCTTTCCTTCAGAGGGTTGCTATGAGTCGTCTGACTCAACAGCGTCTTAAAAAAAAATCGATAGATCAGTTGATTTTTATAAGTTGACCATGTAACCAGTAACCTTGACAGACTTACTCATTGACTGGAAAAAAGAATGTATTTGTAGATTCTTTTAGACTTTCTCCCTACAGTTACACCTCATATTTCTTTTCTTTTATTACATCTAAACTATTGCTTGATAAACTTTTCTAAACATCGCTTTCATTATATGAAAAATGAAACAAGTACTTCTACTGACATAATAATATTGAGAAAAGGAGACATTGTTACCCTTATGCCAGTCATAAAAATCTAATTTCAGAAGTTCTGTTGGTTCTGAAATCTGGAGCATTTTGGAGCACCTCAGTTGATTAGCCTGGACAGTGCCTCCGCTCAGGCCTTGACCCCTTCGTTTGTGGATGAAGCTGACGCATCAGGCTGTGGTCCACAAGGCCTTTGGTAAACAGCATTTGCCTGATAGTGGGGCTTTCACAGTAACACACAGGACTCTGTGTGGTGCCTTTCCTGCCTGTGCATAGCCCAGGCTCTCCCAGAGGAACCAAGAATTAGCACATGTTAGATCCTAAGTGCTGCTTCCTATCTCATCTAAGGCACTTTTCACTTCATCACTCTAGATAAAACACAGCAAACCAAGTGATACCTTGACAAACTTAACCAGAAATGCCCGTGTTTTCAGCCAGTGATGAGTTGTGTTTATTGCTCCTGCCATGTATAAAACAAAGGCCTGTGTGATACTCATATTTACTCTTGGATAGCTTGGCTAGTGGGGTAATGATAAAGCCTCAGTGTTACAGAAACAAAAAGAGGTCAACTGTGTGGCTTTGACTTGCGGGATTGTTTCCCCTGTTTTCTCTCTGGGCTATGACATCAGCAGCTCTGTCTGTGGGGACACGTGCATCCTAGTGCCTAGAACTGAAAGAAGTGGAATTGGTTTGCCAGAATCTGAGCTGTCCGGGATGCAAAGAAAGCTGATTATGCAGCCGGGGGAGGAAGGGCAGTCATGGGATCCTGCACCAAGGCAGGTGTCCAAAGTTGTACACACCCTGATGTCAGCATCCCTTTCCCTACAGCTACAAGCCAGAGGCGACACTCCTCCTTGGCCCGGATACATTCCATGACGATCGACACACCCATCACCAAGGTGAAGTAGTTTGTGGCTGGCCTTAGCAATGTGGAAGTCCTTTAGTCTCCCAGTGGATTGTTTCCAGAGAGAATACACGGGGCCTGCAGAAACAATAATAGTAACAAAGCCCTCAGTTCTCTGAAGATGTGTCCCTTGAGCATTTTAGCTAGTCTAAGGTTAGCCAGCTTCACTCGCTGGATTGCTTTCCTTGGTGGTTAAGATTGTGAAATTCAAGCTTTTCCCTCTCTGATGTAGGTAATTAATATTATCAACGCTGCCCAGGAAAGCAGTCCCATGCCTGTGACAGAAGCCTTAGACCGCGTGCTGGAAATTCTGAGAACCACTGAACTATATTCACCACAGTTCGGTGCTAAAGACGCTGATCCTCACGCCAACGACCTCGTTGGGGGCCTACTGTGTGTAAGTATATGAGCTGCTGTCTTTTACACCTGCTGTCTGTTTTTGGCAGAGACTTTTTTTTTAAAAGATGACATAAAGAGAACTCTCTGGAAAAGTAATGGTGAGGTGATGATGATGTTGTTGTGTGCTGCCAAGTCAGAACCGATTCATAGCTGACCCTCCAGCGGGTTTTGAGAGGCAGTACAATGCATGGAAGGAGATTGCCCATCCTTCTCCCATGGAACAGTTGGTGGCTTTGAACCACATGCCTTTGGGATTGCAGCAAAGCTTCTTACCACAGTTAGGCCTAACTGCCTTCCTTGTTGAAGCTCAGCAGCCCTCCTGCTGCCCCAACCCAAGGAGACCACCATGTGGAGAGGAGCTTAGGTTTGGCATCATATTGTAACAGTTCTCAAATTTTGCTTGGGTTTCTGTAAGCAACTTATTTAAATATTTTTCACTTGTTTTCAAGATTTTGAAAACATTGTACATACCAAGTTTAAAAATGCAGATGGAGTCTTCTTCTACTACTATATGTGTTTAAAGAGATACCAGGATGGGACGTGGTTGCATCCTCCAAGCATCATGCCCCGATTGTGATAAGTCACAGGAAGGAAGAACTTGGGAACACTTCACCAAGAGTAGACTGTGTGTCCTAGTCTTCCCAGGCCTGGACACCTCCTCCAGCCTGTCCAGTACAGAGCTTCTCACAGTCAGAACAACTGTGGAGCACACCGCTGCCCTCTCCCCCCACTGCCAGAAATAAATTACACTCTCTTCTTCCAACTCATACTTTCTTTCTAAGTTCATTTGAATTCATAAAAAGAAAGTTTTAGGCATTGACCTTGGCAGGTCAAGTGGTTCCCAGAGTTGATTGATGATATCTGTGAGCTTGCCTGTTTGAGACAGAAGCTCCTCCAGTTGGTGAGAGGGAGGAAAATGTAGGAGGATGTCCTAGAGGCGAGTGTGTGAGAGAAGCATGATGAGGAACGAATGTCTGCATGACTGGAGCAGAGACGCCACTGAGGGATGAAGTGTGGCCTTGCCGGCTGGGAGCATCTCAACACTAGCTTCTCACAGAACAGGGAGTGAAGTTGCTTAAAGGGTGGGAAAGGTCCTAGTTTCCAAAGAAATCCTTTACAAGTTAGGTGAGAAAGGGAGTAAGTAAATGGTGAGAAGAGTTGAAGGTAGAAGCTCTGGGTTCCCCTTTTAGCTCACCTCTTCGATGGTGCCCCTGAGTTTTGCTCCCAGCAGGGCCAGCGTCCACTGCATGCAGTGCTCTCGGGGATCGGCTGTGAGGGCACCTGTTGTCCATAGCAGCAATCACAAGGACGGAGCTGGCTAGGACGTGGAAGCCTTGGGGAGACTGGCCTGGAGGGCTGTCGTTAGCTCTTCTCTGAGCAACCTCCTGAGGCCTTCAAGCAGAAAACAATAATTGTGCCTCACTCTTGTTTCCATGCTTCTTATCAGGATGGTTTGCGAAGACTCTCCGGGACAGACAGCATCCTTTCACCAAAGAGTAAGCTTCCCTTTTTTGATCACTAGTGATACATTGTAATTGTAATCAGGCCTGAGTGATGAAGAGTGCTTTCAAGTTCTCACCAGTAACAGGTGACTTGGTATGTCATAAAACCTCAGGGACAAAGCAGCTGCCCTGCCTGATAATCTGCTTATGTTGTGTTGTAAGCCTACTGATTGTCTTTTCCAAAATGCATCCCTTTGTAGCCCTTCACCAGGTTTCAGGCAAAATAACCCTTCACGATATCCCGCCACGGATAGCTCAAACTATGGAAAAAGAGGAACAGTGGGACTTTGACATTTTTGAACTGGAGGCTGCCACCCACAAGAGGTGAGTCCCTTTGGAACTTAGCACATGGAGAGCTTGATTCGAGGGCCTGTGGGGAAGATCCCCCCCCACCCCCCCAGGAGTGTGATTTCTGAACCTTGCTGGTCCCTCATCAGAGGCCCTGAGTCACAGGTGCCAGGGAAGAGGGGGGTGGGGCGGGGTGGGGTTGTTCTGCAGGCCATGACTGTGGCAACAGCAGATTCACCCAGAGTGAAACTGAAAAGGCTTATTAACAAATTTGATATTATGAGAGTTTTGGTCCATGAAATGAGGATGTTTCTTCCACTTGTACATGATGATATGCTAAGATGACTACTAAGAACCACTCAGAGTCCAAAATAAATTTCCTAAAACACACTTTCACATATCAAACAAGAGCTGAGCCCAGTGTTATTGCTACAGGCTTAGGAACACCAAAAATTCTAGTCACCCTGACGTAACTGTGACCACAGGATTGGGATTCTAACCTTTGCTCGAGAAGACTTGTTAACTAAAAGGTAGCTGGCTTGGAACATAAAAGGGACATCCACAGAACCAGATGCTTAAACAAAGGCTGTCTCTCGGTGGCGAGGCTTCGGGCTGGCAGACAGAAATCAGTGCAGGAGAGGTGTGCTGTGCTTACCCCTCCCATCATGAGCCAGCCTTCAGGTCCCTCTACTCCCCATGGACCTCAGGCAGGAGTCAGGGGTATTCTAGAAGGCAAAGTAGTCTACCTTCAACAGTGGGAAAGGATATTTCCATGGCAAGTGAATTCTTCAGCACCCAGGTTAACTATCTGTCTGTCTCAGGTTCAGGCAGATCAGTTCAAGTCTTGTAAGCCTGATCACCTCTGTGCCTCACCAGAGCCAAGTTTTTCTACCTTTCAAGCCAAGGGCCCCACTAAAGGATTACTCTACCAAGGATGGCCAGTGGGTCATAAGAAATCTCCTCCTCCTAGAACACCAACCTCCAGTTTGTCAGTCACATGATATGTGACAGCATGTGTCTCACATTTGGTCCTCAGGAAATCCTTCCTTCCACGCAGAATGTCTGTCCAGTGATGCACATCCAGAGCAGAGGACAGGTTCAAAGTACCATGAGTTCAGCCTGCCGTGTCAATGTGAGGGAATCCACTAGACCAAGTAGAAGCTGAGTCAGGAAGGACAGTGGAGCGGAAGCACCACAGGAGGCTGTGAGGCCAGAATCCCTGGGCAGCCAGATCTTCCTGGGTCAGTGTTCCCTGAAGGCTGGAGCTAGGCTCCTGTGTTCCCTGAGGGCTTGAGCTGGGCACTGTGTGGGCTGGCACAGGGCACCCAGGGCAGCTTCCACTTGCCTGCCTGTCTGCTCTGCAGCCAGCTCGGCTATTTATGTCTGAGCCTCTTTACAGCTCAGAAGGTTTTGCCTGGCTTTGTTTTGTTTTGTTTGGGGAGGAAGGGTGTTCTTTGTTTAAATGCTATAGATGGTTCATGTTTGTTTGGGGTTGGTTTTTCTGTCTTCCTGTCTCCCTAGGCCATTGATTTATCTTGGTCTCAGAATATTTGCACGTTTTGGAATTTGTGAATTCTTAAACTGCTCTGAATCAACACTCAGATCATGGTTACAAATTATTGAAACCAATTACCATTCTTCTAACCCCTACCACAACTCTACACATGCCGCTGACGTCCTGCATGCAACTGCTTACTTTCTGTCCAAACAGAGGATAAAGGTGAGTTGTGTGTGTTGCATGTGTGACAGGGAGGAGCAGTGGGGAGGGCCTCCTGCTTGTTCCTCATGTGTGACAGGAGCAGTGGGGAGGGCCTCCTCCTCCTGCTTGTTCCCCATGTGTGACAGGAGCAGTGGGGAGGGCCTCCTCCTCCTGCTTGTTCCCCATGTGTGACAGGGAGGAGCAGTGGGGAGGGTCTCCTCCTCCTGTTTGTTCCCCATGTGTGACAGGGAGGAGCAGTGGGGAGGGCCTCCTTCTTCTGCTCCCACCAGAGTGGCGTGAGATGTGACTGCTCAGGAGTTTGTGCAGAGTGTGGTTCCATGAAGGTGGACCTAAATCTGCGGTGTGGCTCTAGGGAGTTTGTGTGCTCATTGCTGGCACACCTCCAGCCATGTTAGAGGACTACAGAGCCAGGATCAATCAGGTCCTGGAGAGGTAATCAGAAAGAACAAGGAGCTCTGTGGGTCAGCATAGGACTGTTCACTTTGAACTACCGCTAGGATAACCAACTACCTTAGATATTGCCATTTACGGGCCCCGATCTATACCTCAAAGTCAGCAAGTGTCTCAGGCCAGTCCCTGCCCAACACTGCTCACACCCTCCCAGGTGCATCCTGGGCTGCAGGAATCAGTGCTGAGGAAGGTGGCACAGGGCTGGCAGTGAGTCACAACCAGCTTAATGGTGACTGACACCAACAGGAACCCATAGTTTTAATACTGTCACCATTTCAAGATAAAAGCATAAGAAATACAAAATGTTAAATCCAAAATAGATCTTTGGAATAACCAAGAAAAATGGATAGAAGTTCTGGTCAAATGAATCAGGGTTTTTTTATTTAAATAGCATTCAGTTTATTACAAATATTTAGTATTGGCTTCCCATATTTCCCCCCTTTTGTTTTTATAATTATGTTATCATCTAGATGAGCATCCTTTATACACAAACAAATAAAACAAATTATACATATTAAACATAATAAACTCAAAGAAATACTTTCAAAAATCTCCATATAATCAGAAGGATTCAGGTTGAATATTCCTTGAAAGTTTGTTTTAATTGTCCCATTGCCACAGTGCTTTGTCAAAACCAGTTCTGATTAATCTCCTTTGTCAGTGTGTCCTTTGCCATTCCCTATCACTCCTCCCTGAGAGAGATTTCAACCTATGAATCAGGGTTTAATCAAGGACTAGAGAGCCAAACATTTGAAATGGAAAAGGACAGAAGAAAGCACTGTACACACCTGTACATTTCAAACCTGAAAATAGATGGTTTTCTTTAAAAAAAAAAAAAGTTTTAAATAGAATTGATGGAAGAAGTAGAAAATCAGGAGATCAGTATGATGGAAGACATTTTTAAATTCATCTCATTTCTTCATAACCTGGCTCCCAGTGGACAGGTGAGTCCTTTAGACCTTTAAGGAATTTTTTCAGGCTGCATAAAGCACTCACCCCCCCACACACACACAACAAAACCCACCTCAAGATACTTAAACTAAATGTGGATGTTAGATTTATAAAGCTCTGATACTGGCCTGACAAAGGTACCACAAGAAAGGGGTAAGGAAGCTAGACCCGGTCCCAGTTATGTAAGTGACACATAGCTTTAAAAATTAGTCCTCTCTCTTTTATTCAGTCTTGTCTGGGGATTATTAGTTTACATTCATCTACGCTCTTCGACTTTTCTTTGTAATGAGTCAAGAAAAAGTCTGACTGAGGAGGGGACTAATTTCTGTTGAGGACTCTTCAAGTATAAGCCTGAATATTAGATTATATTTTTCAGTAAAGAAAGGCAAAGATCAAACTTTCAGGCTGGGGATAAGAAAATGGGATTTGTTCTCATCATATACTTTTCCCAAAAGTCATTCTTCCCTTAAAGTGACAGGGCAGGAAAAAAAAAAACCCAACCCTTGAGCATGCAGAGGGCTTTCCTGCCTCTTGAGCTGTGTCTCCTTTTGAAAAGATCTCTTGTTTTCAGCAAACTTTAGAGCCTGTTGATGAGGTTGCTGCCCTCATTGCAGCCACCATTCATGACGTGGATCACCCCGGGAGAACCAACGCCTTCTTGTGTAATGCCAGCAGTGAGTTGGCCGTTTTATATAATGACATTGCTGTCCTAGAGAGCCACCATGCAGCGCTGGGCTTCCAGCTGACCATTCAGGACGACAACTGCAATATCTTTAAAAACATGGAAAGGTAAGTGACCTAACTAGGAAAGATCATGCATGGTGGTCTCTCTTTTTTTAAATAACTTTGAGATATAATTCATGCAACATATGTTCATCCACTTAAATCATCCAGTGGTTTCTATTTACTCACTTATACATCTATTACCACAATCAATTTTAGGACATTTAGTTACACTAAAAAGAAACTTCAAACCCATTACCATTTACTCCCTATATCTCCCTATTTTTTTCCTGTTGTTGTTAGGTGCCATACGACTCATAGAGACCCTTTGAACAAAAGATCTGAACCTAGTCCTGTCCTGTGCCATCCTCACACTCTCTGACACACAAGAGCCCATTGCAGCAGTCACTTTATCTGTCCACCTGGTTGACAGCCTTCCTCTCCTTCACCGACCCTTCACCCTTCCCAACATCATGTCCCTCTCCAAGGAATAGCACCTCCTAGCAACATGTCCAAAGTATGTGAGGCGAAACCTCATCATTCTTGCCTCGAAAGAGCACTCTGGCTGCACCCTCTCCAAGACTTAGCTATTCGTTTTCTGGGCCGTCCATGGGATGTTCAGTGCTCTTCTCTAACACCACAGCTCAAAGGCATCAATTCTTTTTCTGTCATCCTTATTCATTGTCCAGGTCTCAGATGAATAGCTAGTAATTGGAAAGATCATGGCCTGAATCAGATGTACATTTGTCCTCAAACTGACATCACTACTCCTCAATATTTTGCAAAGATCCCTAACTGCCGATTTTCCCAGTGCAATGTATCTCCTTATTTCCTGACTGCTCGTACCAAGGGTGGTAATTACTGCTCTGTTTAGGTGTCTCTAGCTCATTGTCATTGAGCCAACTCAGCTGACCTTCCAGCGTGTTTTCAGAGGCATCAGTTGCACAGGAATAGATTGTCCAGCTTGCTCCCTCAGAACTGCTGATGGATTTGAACCATCAGAGGAGTGCCACCTTGGGGTTAGCAGCACAACACCCTGTGCACTAGGCCACCGGGGCTCCCTTATGTTTCAGCATAGCTTTACAAATGCTAGGTATTTCACTTAAAATGGAATCAGATAATTTATGACCTTTCATGTCTTTGTATCATGATTTCAAAGTCTAATCCTTTTTATTATCTGATATTTCAAGAAGATGAAGTATAAAGCTGACATGTCGAGGTCATAGAGGCTCAGAGAAGCCTTAATTCCCTACCTGGGAAGCACCATTCTGCCCAGTGAATTTATCATTGTTTACACATCACTTCTTTGGGAAGCTTTCTCTGATCCACCACACTAAGTTAAGCCTCTAATAAATCAAGCCCCAGTTCTTTCATGAACCTGCCACATTTTCATTCTTTCTTTTATGCAAATAATGTGCCTGTGACATATGTTTTCCTCAATATGAAGCCAACTTCTCACGCTATACCATTTTTGCAAGCATCATATTATGCCAGCATCACATATGTAAGTACCTTATTTGAAAATAAAATACAGTTTAAAAACCCTAAGAATGAGAGGCTAGCACAGTGCTTGGTACAGAGTAGGAACCAAACAAATCAAGAAGAAAAAACATTATCCTGAGAAATGCCTATTGATTTAGATTTTTTTTTAAAAAAAAAAGACTTCTTGATTTTATAAATCTCCCTTCTATTATCTTTCAGAACTTCAGTAGTATAATTAAAATATCATCCATATTTATCTGTTCAGTTATCCCTAGAAAAATACACAAGACTCTAGTACTTGTCTCCAAGCAAAGGAACTAGGTAGCTGGAAAGGTCAGTCTTCACTACACACCTTTTTAAATTACACAGGTGTTCTCTTCAGGAGGTAATAAATTGAAGACAAAGACTAGAAGAAGAGACAGAAAGTACTCCTTCCCAGTTGTCAAAATATCTCCCCTCAAAATTCCTTAAAGTGCTACTATAATATTTGGGTCTTAAAGTTCTTGAGTGCATGCAATATTCTCTGTAACCACACATCTCCATCTTAAAAGCTCATTTTAGTTTACTTCTACTTTGTTTTATACTAAGGACTATTTGCATGAATTGCAGTGACAATAGCACAAACACTGCATCTATCAAAACTTGCTCATCAGGTTCTGATTTTAACTTCTCTTGCCATTTTCCTTGCTAAGTGGCCTAGATGCTAACCTACAATTTCTACAGTATCATTTTAAAGTATACCATTCCGCTTCCAGTGAATTAAGACTTCTAACCTCATTGTACACACACCCTCGGTAGCGGGTTGTTTTCAGGAGAACCTTTCTGTCTGAATAGTTATCTGTAGAAGTCTCTCATTTGTCATCTGAAACAGGAATGACTATCGGGTGCTGCGCCAAGGTATTATTGACATGGTCCTAGCCACAGAGATGACAAAGCACTTTGAGCATGTCAACAAATTTGTCAACAGTGTCAACAAGCCCTTGGCATCATTAGAAGAAAACAAGGTAAGCGAGATTCGTTTTCGAGAGAACTTGTGTTCAGAGCCCTTGCTCATATGGGTGTTCTGTGTTGGTCTATAGCACAAAAGAGGGTAGATGTTGGAAAGGACCTTTAAGTTAGGCCCCTTTGTTCTTAGGTGCTGCCCCTCATTTCTGGAGTTAAGGCACAGAGTCTACAACTACCTCACAAATATAACCTTAAACCTCCCTCAGGCAGGAGACCACAGCTAAGGAGGCAGACAAATCTGAGTTCCCATCTCACTTCTGCTCTATTTCCTTGTCTCGAGAGTAGGAAGTTCTTGATAGGATTTCAGAGGCCTGCTGTGTAAGAAGTGGATGGCCCATCCTGCTCCCTAGGATGTCTTAATCCTAAAACCTGTCCACCATAGGTGACCCCTCTGGCATTTGACACACCATTGGCACAGCTTTCAGCATCACAGCAACCCACAAGTTAACTCAGGACAGCAAACTGTATACAAGTGGTATACTGATAACAATGATAAACAAGTAAAAGTATATATAGTTAAGCTGTAAAATAATTAAGGGACTCTGCTGGCCTAGTGGTAGGTAGGAAGCTGCACTGAAGTCTTGAAGGTTCGCAGTTTTAATCCACCAGCTGTTCTGTAGATCATTCGTCCAATACAACAGAAGCTAATTGATAAGACATGTACCTCTAACAGAGCTGCAACTACGGTCTCAGAGGTGCATGGTTCAAATCCACCAGCTGCTCTTCTGGAGAAGGAGGGGGCAATCTCCTCCTGTACCAGTCAGATCTGATTTGACGGTACACGTAAAATAATACAATGTACCTCTAACAGCAAATCAGGCATATGAATATATTGTTGCTGGATCCACTTAAGGCTTGTGTTGGTGTGGCAGGAAGGGGCCCTGGTGAGTTTTGAAGCATTCCACCTAAGACCCACAGCTGATGCCTGAATTTAAAAATCATCTTAGGATCAGGTTTGAAGAATTAAATACCAATGATTGAAGATCCAATGAGTTGTGGGATGTTATTTATGAAGAGAGAAGTTCATTACAAAGAGATGGATAAAACTAACATGAATGCCAAAGAGGGTTTTAAAATTGCACAAGATCATTTAGAAACCAAAACAGGGAAGAGATGCTGAAGTAAAAGCTGAATGGAAACTCTCAAAAGGGAGTTCAAGAAGACAAAGTATTGTAACAGAATGTGCAGAGATCTGGAATGGAGAAAAAAAGGGAAGAACTCATTCAGCATTTTTCAAGCTGAAAGAACTGAAAAACACATTCAACCCTAAAGTTGCAATACTGTGAGATTCTGTGGGCAAAATCTTGAATGATTCAGGAAGCATCCAAAGAAGATGGAATACATAGAATCACTGTACCAAAAAGAATTTGTCGACACTGAAATATTTCAGGAAATATCATTTGATAAGAGCTAGTGGTGTTGAAGGAAGAAGTTGAATCTGCACTGAAGGCACTGGTAAAAAATAAGACCCCAGGAATCGATTGGCTATCATTTGACATGTTTCAGCTAAGACATGCAGCCCTGAATGTGCTGTCTGTGTCAGGTCACTTGGAGGTCAGCTGCCTGGCTGACTGACAGGAAGAGCTCCATATTTGTTACCATTCCCAAGGAAAAATATACAACAGAACCTAGAAATTATCAAATAATAGAATTAATATCACATGAAAGCAAGGTATTGCTGAAGTTCATCCAAAAACAGGTAGGAGAATACATAGACAGAGAACTGTCAAAAGTTCAAGCTGAGTTTAGAAGTGGCCATGGCAAAAGGAATCTCACTGCCAATGTCAAATGGATCCTGGCTGAAAGCAGACAATACCAGAAAATTGTCTGTTTGTGTTTTATGACTGTGCAAAGGCATTTTATTCTGTGGATCATAACAAATTTTGCCTGACAATAAAAAGAATACGAATCCCAGAGCACTGAATTGTGCTCATGCAAAGGCTAAGAGTTTGTTGCAGACAGAGCAAGAGACTATTATACGGCTTAAAATTAAGAAATATAACAAATGACTGGAAATTCTAAGTCTCTGTAAACTTTTGTTAAAATTAATAAATAAAAAAAATTAAGAAACGTGTACATCAGGGTTGTGTACTCTCACCATACCTATTCAATATATATGCTGAGAAAATCTGAGAAGCTGGACTCTATGGAAAAGAATGTGGCATCAAGATTGTCCCCTGGATGGGGAAGGAGAAGAAAAAAAAAAAAGAATGCCTAGGGTATCCAGAGAATGTTACCTAGGCCACCTTCTGCCACCC
>NW_006399791.1:5421232-5423064 GCF_000299155.1 Elephantulus edwardii | reverse complement strand
TACTTAAGATAACCCTGATGGGGTGGTACTGATAAGTTCAGAATTCTCTACCTTAGGATTCTTAGTGTCCTTTCTTTAATCTGTTTATCAGAAGAGGAGATGCATCTCCTAGATTAGCTGTTATCTCTTTGAAGCTGTTTTTCCCAGTCATATGTAAATTGTAACAATCTGCCTGTTTGCTGGGAAAGGGAGTGTCTGGTTGTGACTGGTTTTCTTTCAGACATAGAAATTCTTTGATTTTAGTATAAAAGCTTGGTGACCTCTCCCAGTCAGAGAGGCAGTCTTTGAGGCTGACCCTCTGTCCTCCACAGATCTGTAATAAAGTGCTTATGGATACTGCAATCCGTTTGTCTTATTGGCAATTGACTATGTAAAGAACTCCTTGTGTTCAATAACAATCCAACTAAAACATGGGCAGAGAACCTGAACAGATAACTCACCACATGAAGAAATTGTCAGGCCCAGACCAAGGTCAAAGGGAGAAGGAAGAACTCAAAGAATATCAACATGTCAGCAAAGGGAGCAAACAGCCTGACCCCTCTGACTAAAATACCATGGAGTGCCCCTCCCCTCCCAGAAGACCACTCACCTGGCTAAACCACAATGAAGTGTCCCTCGCTTCCCTTCCTAAAGACCCTTACTATAAAAACCTGCCCGAAATCACCTTAGGGCAATGTTTTCCTCTGACCTCTTTCTCTTTAGACCAAGGAAGCCCGCTTGGGCTAAACCTTCTTTAGCATTCTTTCCCTGGTCCCTTTCCTGAGTCCTTGGCCTTATGTCCAGTGCAAAGACCTAACAGAATTGTTGTGACTTAATCATTAATTAATTAACCATTGTTCACAGGTCGTCCAGGACCACTCACAGCAACACTATGTCCAACAGACCTGAACCTTGCTGTCCTGCACCATCCTCTGTCCACCACGTTGAGCTGCTTGTTGCAGTCTCTGTGTCAGTTCATAGCCTTGAGGATCTGTCTCTCTTTCACTGGCCTTTCCCAACATGATGTCTTTCCAAGGACTGGTCCTTCCAGACCACATGCTCAAAGTATGTGGGGTACTGTCTCACCATTCTTGCCTCTAAGGAGCACTCTGGCTGCACAGATTTGTTTGTCCTTTAGGCAGTCCATTGTTGTTATTGTTGTGGATGATAGCTGACCCTCCAGCAGGTTTTCAAAGGCAGTTAATCGCACAGAGCAGCTGGTAGATTTGAACTGTCAACTTTTGGGATTGCTGTGCAGCTTCTTGCCACAAGGCCACCAGAACATCCCCTCTATTCAACGTAGGACTTTATCCTGCCCCCATATTTATGCTCTAATTTACTGCTTTAAACAGGCATAGCCTCAGGGTAGATTACATGCTTTCTAGATGGCCTAGTGGCAAGAAGCTGCACTGCAATCTTGAAGGCATATGGTTTGAGGCCACCAGCTACTCCATGGGAGAAGGATGGGCAATCTCCTCCAATGTGATTAACTTCCTCTACAGTACTGGAGAATGCTAGGAGGACAAACAGGTTCATCCTGGAGAGGGTGAAGCCAGGATGCTCCTTGGAAGCAAGGATTCTGAAGCTTTGTCTGACACTTTGAGCACATTGCAAGGAGGGACCAGTCCTTGGAGAGAGACATCATGCTTGGGAGAGTGGAGGGACAGTGAGGCGAGGAAGACCCTTGATGAGATGGACTGATTCAGTGACCAGGGTAATGGGGGTAGGTGTGTCAGAGACAATAAGATTGGTACAGGATAGAGCAGAGTTCAGAGCTGTTGTACATAGGGTTGCTATGAGTCACAAACTCATAGACTTTCAACAACAATAACAATAATTTATATTTAAAAAAT
>NW_006399791.1:5416026-5421132 GCF_000299155.1 Elephantulus edwardii | reverse complement strand
AAAGATTGGAGGAGACGTATCAGTAACCTGTGTTGTTCAGATGACACAGCCTTGCTTGATGTAAGTGAGGGCTTGAAGCACTTGCTGAAGATCACCAGCTACAGCCTTCAATACAGATTACATCTCAACATCAAGAAAAAAATTTTTAACCACAGGACCAGTAGTCAACATTATGATAGATGGAAAAAAGATTGAAACGCTCAGCAGCTTCATCTTACTTGGATCCACAATCAACACCCTTGATACCAGCATTCATGAGCTCGGGAAATGTATTGCACTTTGAAAGTCTGGGACCTGTTCAAATTGTTGAGGAGCAGTGATGTCGGTTTGAAGGGTAAGGTGTGTCTAGTTCAAGCTATGGTCTTTTCAATTACTTGGCTATCCATATAAGAGTTGGACATTGAATTACAGAAGATTTACTGATGCCTTTGAACTGTGGTATTAGAGAACAGTACTGAGTATCCCATGGATTGACAAAAGAACAGACAGATACGTCTCGGAGATGGTGCCTTGCAGCCGGAGTGCTCCTTGACAACAATGGCAACATTTCATCATGATGGATGGAGAAGAGATTGAGATTGTTAACAATTTTAGCTTGCTCGGATCCACATCAACACTCTTGGCACCAGCAGTCCGGAAATCAAAAGACGAGTTGCACTTGGGAAAGTCTGCTGTCAGGGGCCTCTCAGGAGTGCTCAAAGTCAGTGATGTTAGTCTGGAGATCAAGATATGCAGTTATTGCATCATAGAGCATCATAAAGAGTGACTAAAGATGATAGCAGAATTGATGCCTTTGAGTTGTGGTGCTGGAGAAGAGTATTTAACATATCATGGGCCGCCAGGAGAAAAATAATGTCTGTCTTGGAGAGGGTGAAACCAGGTTGCCCCTTGGAAAGAAGAATTATGGGCCTGTTGCCAGGAGGAACCAGTCCTTGGACATCATTCGTGGAAGGGTATAGTCAGCACTTGAGAGGAAAACCCTGGATGAGATGGATTGACACAGTGACTGTGGTAATGGAGACGGGTGTATTGCACATGATGAGACTGGAGCAGCATAGGGCAGGGTTCAGAGCTGTTATTCACAGGGTCGCTATATGAGTTGTGGTCGACTTCACAGCACATAACAATTATGATTTCAGAAACTTAGAGAATTTGTTCTCTCCTGAACTTTCTCCCTTTGAGACCCACACACCTGGCCTCCTGTCCACCCTATAATCAACAGCCTTCTCCAGCTCCTGTCACCATTCTGAGAGCCTTTGGCATGCAGACAGGATGACTTACCCGTCATGCTGGATCCAATTCTTTGACATTTCATTACATTTTCTTTCCTTCAGCATCTCACATTTTCAGCCATGTCCTTTCCTTATTCTGAATATTTAGCCTAGTTCCCCCTGTACTTACTCCTGTTTAACCTCATGTTCAGATCTGCTAAGGACCCCACTTCCTTCAGGTTTCCCTGGTCTACCAGTTTGTCAGCTTCCTGGTGTGGAGGCCAGGCAGCCTTAGGATGCCACCTGCATACACTAACATCACATCTGTCCCCACGGAGATGAGCCCATTAGGCCTTCCTGGATTGCCGCCTAATTCGTGCACATCACATGACTGCTTGACGAGTGTGGAATCTGAATGAAAGACTGTGTTTGCTCTCTGTCCCAGGGCTCCCTCTTTCATCCCCTTTAGTATAGGTTTATATCTAAGGAGGCTGTTTGTGACGCACATAGCATGTGGTGTTGTGAGTGGAAACAATCCAGGACTAAAGGTGGAACTTAAGTTCTTATTCTAACTCAGCTGAGTAGCTTTGGATAAATGACTTTGAGTTCTAGGGTCCTCATCTGTAAAATATAATAATAATAATGCTGATCATGTCTACCAAAGTCTTGTGAGTATAGCTCAAACACCATTAGTTCTTGTGCACTATTAAGGCAGAAAAAAAAGAAGCATCACTGTGTCTGACATATCTTGGTACACCGAAGACTCCTTCTCAGGATCGTGGCTGCCACACGGCGTGCGTCAGCCACTGGATTGTGAGAAGTAGGGAACCTGGTGGCCACAGAGGCCCTTTTGTCAGGATAAAGGGATAATTGATGTCTTCAGCTCACACGCTTATTAAATACAGTACTTGATAAAATTAATCTTTGAAGTAGAACATAAAGAAAAACTATGCTGAAGATTTGGAGAGCAGCCATGAGAGGAGTGGGGGGATACAGCAGCCCACCGCCCACTCCTGGAGCTCCTGGACACTCATGGGGCTCTGGTTCCCCCCTTGTAAAAGGAAGGGCCACACTTACTGCTCAGAGTACATGTGGCACTCTGTCCCATCGGGCCTTTACCATGTGGATTCTGTCCTCGAGGAGCCACAGGGGTCAAAGGATTTGTCATCAGGAGACCCATTTTTATTATCTTGACTCCCGTTCATGTTTTAGGAAACTGATAAAGATCAAGAAGCAATAAACACTATGCTCAGGACACCAGAGAACCGCATTCTGATCAAACGAATGCTGATCAAGTGTGCGGACGTGTCCAACCCCTGTCGGTCCTTAGAGCTCTGCATCGAGTGGGCGGCTCGCATCTCAGAAGAGTATTTTTCTCAGGTGAGACACTGACTGTTGTTTGTCAAAGGGGGCTTCACCAAACAAAGATCTTTACCAGGGCTCAGGATTAACGGGGTGTTTAAAGAGTTGTCCAGCCAAAACTTTGGGTGCTTCCTTCTGTCTGTTTTATGGATTCCCGTGTATGATTCTGTTTGAGTTCTACTTATAGCAATGACCAGGTAGCTCCTATTGAAGCAGTTCTCCTGCAGGCAGTAGTAAACACTGGATAAAATACAGTTAAAACCTATGAAAGCCAGAACCCACGTAAAGCAGAGATTTGTCAGAGAATTAAAATTCAGGTATTTTCCAGTGATAGAGAGTAACAGAAAAGTGCTCAGACTACAGTTGTGTAATGTGGAAAATGTGAGAAAACCAGAAAGTAAGACAATCCCATCACGTCTGGATCTCAAAGGTTGCACAGTACACTAGAGGCGTGCAGAAAATGAGAATGAGACATCACTTTGGGGAATAAAGGAAGAGCTGAGTAAGTTTCTAGTCAGCAGCACACGGGCTCCTAACAAGGGAAGTAAGCAGCAATCTCACTGACTTGAATCAAAAGAGAGTTTAGGGGAAGAGAAGAATAGCTGTCGTGGGCAGCTGAGTCGGAATCAACCCACAGCTGACTCTCTACCAGATTGTCAGAGGGAGTAAATCACATGGGAAGGGAGTGCACGTCCTTTTTCTGCTGAGCAGCTGGTGGGTTTGAAGCTCATGCCTTAGGGATTGCAGGGCAGCTTCTTACCACTAGGCCACCAGAGCTCCCTAAAGAATAAGATAGGTAAGTTCAGAGGAGGGAGACATAGTTTTGAACCAGTGGGCTTCTGTTTATGGTGATTAATAAGCGGTCAGTGGTTGATGGTCACGGAACATGATTAATGTCATTTCTGTCAGTAAACTATATGTTTGAATAATATTGAATTGGCAAAATACATGTATATGTTTTTACAACAAATATGTATGTTGTTGTTGTAGAGCTGGAAGTGCTGACCCTCCTGTGGGTTTTCAGAAGCAGTAAATCACATGAGAGATGATTGCCCAGTTTTCTTCCATGGAGCAGCTGGTGAATTCAAACCACCTGCCTTTGCATTGGCAGCACAAATCCTTACCACTAGGCCACCAGATATAATTGGTTCTTTGAAAATACTTACCTAGATGGGCTGATATTCTCAATCAGGAATCAAAGAGATAGATTTTACAGACACTAGGTTTTTTTTTAAAAAGGGTCAATTGTGTATCCAGGCAATACTAATAACACTATATGTACTCTCCAGAGTACTGAAAAGCAATTATGTCAGTCTAGAGACTAAGGTACACCTAATCCAGGCTGTGGTCTTCACAATTACTTGTTATGCTTTAGAGAGTTGGACAGTGACTAAGGGTGATAGGAGAAGAGTTGATGCCTTCGAATTGTGGTGCTAAAGAAAAGTCTTGAACATACCATGGACCTCCAAAAAAATAAATAGGTCTGTACTGGAGAGAATGAAACCAAGTTTCTCCTTGTAGGCTAGCATTTTGAGGCTCTGTCTCACTTAATTTGGGCATGTGGCCAGGAGAGACTAGTCTTTGGAGAGGAACAGGAGAGGAAGACCCCAGATGAGATGGATTGATACAGTGAGTGACTGGGGCAGTGGGGGTTGGTGTTTCAGAATTAGTGAGATGTGCTCAGGACAGGGTAGGGTTCAGAATTGCTGTACACAGGGTCGCTGTACATAAGGTCACAGGCAACTCAACAGCACAAAACAACAACATACTATGAGCTCTAGTGGCCTTTCATCATTTTTTTTAAATGTATGGCATTAGTCTGTCCATTTGCTGTACAGAGGTAACTCATGGTTGCTGTGATGCTAAACACTGTGACACTGACCACTGATGTGTCAAATGCAATAATGGTTACCCATGGTGAACAATGTTTGGTGGAGCTTCCTGATTAAAACAAGATTAGAAGCAGGAGTGGCATCCACTTCTAAAATAGCTTGCCTCCGGGAAACTCTATGAACATGGAGAAACGATGAAAGTTATGCAAGTGTTCAGGTCTTTCATTCATAGGGTTGCTATGAGTTCTCTATGGCTTGACAGCACTTAACAACTAGTGATGGCAAGGAATTGCACTGCCAACCCAAAGGTTAGATGGGTAGTACCCTCCCATGTGATTTACAACCTCTGAAAACTCACTGGAGGGTCAGCTATGAATCAGTTCTGATTCGACAGTACATAAAAACAACTATATATATTGTGTAACAGGTACGGTATATACAATATGTTGTTGTTGTTATGTGCTGTCGAGTCTTCTGCGACTCATAGCGAGCCTGCTCTATCCTGTACCAATCTTAATTGTCTCTGATTTGCCTACTCCCATTCCCCAGTCACTGAATCAATCCTTCTCATCAAGGGTCTTCCACTCTTGTGCTGTCCCTCCACCCTCCCAAGCATGACGTCCCTCTCCAAGGACTGATCTCACCTTGTAACATGTCCAAAGTATGTCAGACAAAGCTTCAGAATCCTTGTCTCCAAGGAG
>NW_006399791.1:5404002-5415311 GCF_000299155.1 Elephantulus edwardii | reverse complement strand
ATGGCACATAACAACAACAACCACCTCTCCAGCACCACAGCTCAAAGGCATCAATTCTCTGGGAACTCTGGTGGCCTAGTGGCAAGAAGCTGCACTGCAGTCCCAGAAGCACGTGGTTCAACACCACCAGATACTCTGCTGGAGAAGGAGGGACAATCTCCTCCTGTACCAGTCAGATCTGATCTAATGGTACACACACACACAAAATAACAAAAAAAAATTTTTTTTTTAAAAAGGCATCAATTATCCTTCTGTCATCCCTAGTCATTGTCCAGCTCTCTGATGCATAGCAAGTAATGCAAAGATCATGGCCTGTATCAGGAGCACTTTAGTCTCCAGACTGACATTGTTGCTCTTCAGTACTTTGGAGAGGTCTCTGACAGCAGACTTTACCAATGCAATTTGTCTTTTAATTTCCTGGCTGCTGGTAAAAGAGTGTTGATTGTAGAGCCAAACAAACTGAAGCTGTTGACAATCTCAATCTCCTCACCATCCATCATGATGCTGCCAGTTGGCCCAGAGTTGAGAATTTTTGTTTTCTTGATATTGAGCTTCAATCCATATTGAAGGCTGCAGTCCTTGAACTTCTGCAGCAAGTGCTTCAGGTCGTCCTCAGTTTCAGCAAGCAGGATTATGTCAACTGCATAACACAGATTGTTGATGAGTCTACCTCCAATCCTGATGCCACACTTCTCCTCATAGAGCCCAGCCTCCCAGATAATTTGTTCTGCATATAGAGTGAAAAGATACGGAGATGGGACACATCCTTGGTGCACACCCTTCCCAATTTTGAACCATGCAGTATTTCCTTGCTCTGTTCTGATGGCTGCCTCTTGGTCCAAGTATAGGTTTCACATAAGCACAGTCAAGTGTTCTGGGATTCCCATTCTTCTCTGAGTCAGCCACGATTTATTGTGATCTTCATAGTCAAATGCCTTTGCATAGTCAATGAAACACAGACAGACATTCCTCTGGTACTCTCTGCTTTGAGCCAAGATCCATCTAACATTAGCTGTAATATCTTAAGTACCATGTCCACTTCTAAACCCAGCCTGCACTTCTGGTAGTTCTCTGTTGATGCGCTGTCTAGTTGTTTTTGGATAATCTTCAGCAGAATCTTGACTGCATGTGATATCAAAGAATACCACCATCATTGAAATATATGCACCAACAACCAGAGGCAGAGGAGGAAATAGGAGATTTCTACAAACTTTTACAACCTCTGACTGCAAAAGTTTGTAGACATCTTCTATTAATAGAGGAGGGGGAGGGGGAGGAGGAGGAGGAGGAAGAAGAAGTTACTAGAATGCAAAAGTTGGCAATAGAATATAAAAGTTGGGAACAGAGAAGAAGGATCAGTAGTAGGAAAACATGGACTTGGTGACAGAAATGAAGCTGGAATTAGAATGATAGAATTTTGCACAATCAACGACTTAGTCATTGCAAATACATTTTATAAGAAACATAAACGCAGGCTATACATACACATGGATTTCACCTGATGTATGCATAGGAATCAGATGGGTTACATCTGTGGAAAGAATCACTGGAGAAGCTCAATATCAGCTGTGAAAACTAGGCCAGGTGCTGATTGTGAAACACATAACCAACTATTCATATGCAAGTTCAAGCTGCAGCTGAGGAAAATGAAATCAAGTCCACAGGAAGTTTGACATTGACTCTGAAAACAATATACAGCATATATAATCCAGAATAGAGCAGGCTATGTTAAGTATAATAAAAAAAAAATTTAAAAACCCCAAACACAGATTAGTGGTAAAGAGATGTGTTATCAACTCAAAAGCCTACAGTTTGAGTCCACCAGGGTTCTCCAAGAGAAAGATGGGCAGTCTCCTCTCTTTCAGTTTACTGTTTCTGAAAACCTGCTGGAAGACTGTCTGTGAGTCGGTTCTGACTTGACAATACCTAGCAACAATAGTAAAAAATCATGAACAGCTTTTCAAACCACACTCACTGCCATCACGCTGACTGTGGCTCACCGCCATCTCATGGAACACAGTAGATCTTCCCCACAGAATTTCTTTACAGAAGCATACTGCCACATCTTTTGCTCTTGAAACAGCTGATGGGTTCAAACCACCAAACTTTCAGTTCGCACCTCATTTAACAAGGCTATTATTACTCTAATATTAGACAAAGACAGTATTTGGGGGAAATTAACAGCCATTCTTTGTTAATATATGCAAAAAATCTACAAGTGAACATATGTAAAGAGAATATTTTTTTCACAGCCTTGCACTCCCTCATTGTCATCAAGTGGAAACTGACTCAGCTAGACCTCCCTTGGGTTTCAGTGCTGAAAATCACACAGGAGATTGCCCATCTTTCTCCTTGTAGTGGACCTCCAGTGGATTAGGTCACCAGCGCCTCTGCCCAAGAATGCAAGGGGGGTTTAACATCTAAAAAATCAGTTTTTAAATGTTGTTGTCTACCATCAAGTCAGAATGACCCTCCGGCAGGTTTCCAGAGGCAGTAAATTGCTTGGGAGGAGACTGCCCTCCTTCTTCATCTGGAACCTGATGGTGGACTTCACCTAATCTCCTTTTGCCAGCAGCTCTGATGGCCTAGTGGTAAGGAGCCGCACTGCTACCTCAGAAGCACGGCATTCAAATCCCCCAGCTGCTCCTCTGGAGGAAGATGGACGGTTTCTTCTCATGTGATGACCTGCCTCTGACAGCCAGCTGGAGCGGCAGCTGTGAGTCGCTTCCAACTTGATGGGATGTAAACACCACCTAGTAGATTAATACAGCAGTTCCTTGACCCCCAAAACCATAGGACACTGCTGGAAAGTTAAAGGGGGAAAATGGAGACTCTGATGAAGCCAAGGCTGTCCCTTAGATGGACATGGAAGCACTGAAGAACTCTGCAAGAACAAGCTAATCAGACAGCTAGCCAGCGAGTGCGATGCCTTTATGGTCTTTTGAGTTCCTGATCAAGCAGATCACGTGAATCCTGGGTCCAGGACTCCATAAAGATGGCAGGTGCCCTTCCCTGCTTACTTACCCTGAGAACACAGGACAGAAGTTGTTGTGTACTGTCAAGTCAGAACCAACTCGGAGCTGACCCTCCAGCAGGCTTTCAGAGGCAGTAAATCACGCAGAAGAAGACTGTCCATCTTCCTCCCAAAGAGCAGCTGGTCCACTTAAGCCGCCTGCCCTGGGTTGGCAGTGCGGCTCCTGACTATTGGGCCACCAGAGCCCCTGGCAAAAGTAGAGGAGGTGAAGTGCACCATCAGGTTCCAGATGAAGAAGGTGTTGTGTTTCTGGCATTGGCCATGTGATGATGACAGACTTGTCTACACCATCCACTTGGCTGTCAGCTTTGTGGTTTCCCTGCTAAAGAATTGGGAGAATGTCCAAGATTTGTACATCAGGAGCACCTGAGGCAAGCCCCGGCATCTGAACTAAAGCACAGCTCTGGAAGTCGTACTGTTAATTTTTTTTAAGTGTTTTTAAATGGAGAGAGAACCATTTCCCAAATGGTATGTTTAACATATATGACTTTATGTAAATTATACCAAACAGAACAGTAAACAAATACTGAAATCTAGTTCATTATATATATATATGCTGAATTGTTTAGGGGTGAAGTGTACTTAAGTCTGCAGCTTACTTTTAAATTTACGAGGGGAAACTATGTTACAGTTGAATATGTGGGGGGGTACAGAGATTTTCACAGTGTATGGTTCTTTTCTTGTGTGACATTTTCGTTATATTGAGGGAAAAGAAAAAGATTGTTTAAAAATAAGGCTTATCCTTTGGAAAGAGTTTGAAAACCGACTGGTGAGCCCCAGTATGAACAGCACTGCTTAAACATGTGAGTTGTGTGCCCCAAGCACAGGAAAAGCCCCACTCCCAGAGAGTGTCACAAACCCCCAACCAAGACTAGTTCCGATTAGAACTTTGCAGGACAATGCAGAACTTAGTACCACATAGAGGTTTCCACACAGGTAGCCAACTAGCATGCTCAGCCATCAACAGATCCTTTCTGGGATCTTCCCTGAATAGTGTCACAAAGGAGGTTGACCCGTGTGAAAATATTTCTGTTGGGCTGTGCTCAAGCTCCCTCGTAGGAAGTAGTCATCCTGTTCTGAGAACTCAGTAGCTGGTCTGGGTTTCATTCGCTACTGCTGTGATTGACATCTCACCACAAGCCATCAGCAGGGAGTTTCTGGTAGACAGACTACTTCCATTTGGGGGGGGGGAGGGCCTCGTCATTGACATTTTTCTGCCTTGCAGACTGATGAAGAGAAGCGGCAGGGCTTACCCGTGGTGATGCCGGTCTTTGACAGAAACACCTGTAGCATTCCCAAGTCCCAGATCTCTTTCATCGACTACTTCATCACAGACATGTTTGACTCTTGGGATGGTAAGAAATCTCCTCACCCCTGATCCTGAAAAACCTCACCATTGGCAATGTCACCTCCTCTCCGAGCTTGCTGGGAAGATTCCTGGGCAGAATTTCTGAAACTAAACGGCCTAGGTCATTTGGGGAACAAGAATTGGAGATCAAGATTTAAAATACATATTCCCCTGCCACCTTCCCGGGAGGTGGGAGCAGGCTGCTGTTTGATAGTGCTGGCCTTTAACATTCCAGAACTATTGTTTCTCCTGGGAAGTTGTCAGAACTGCCTCAAAATACAGAAGGACTTGCCATACTTGTTGTCCCAGTGATCATGTGGGTAATTTTCTAAATGAAGGGATGATAATAGAGTGTGCGCCATGTATAATAGGAATGATAATGCAGAATCGTTTTGGGACTTGGGCCTTTAAAGGGCAACAAGAAGAAGAAATAAGAGCCCCTGAGGAATAACCTTTGTGCGTTTATTCATTAACCTCACTGGAAATAAATGGGTCAGTAGGCCCGTTTTGTAAATGAGGAGACTGAACCCGAGATCACACAGCTATTAGGACTTAATCTGGGGTGCAGACCACTGGTACTTACTGCAGAAGCCCCTGTGGTGCAGTTAACACACTCGGCCTCTAGGCCCAAGTCCATCCAGAGGCACCTGGGAACCAAAGCCTGGGGACCCCCTGACGTCCCTGTGGCACTCAGTTTTCTGCTGACACCCATGGGGTCGCCCAGAGTCATTCAGCCCCGTGGCCTCTAGTTTGGTGAAGGGCTTAGTCCCAAAACCCCAGTGTTTCCACCAGAGCGTGAGGCCTGGGATCATCTGCCACCTCAGCTTCTGCCAGGCCTGAAGACAGAGCAGTCTCCCCAAAGGAAGCACATCACTCTCCCTCAGGTGGGGACGCAGGAGCCACTAAGCAATTAAGATGAGGGACCTAGGACAGAGCCTGGTGAGACCCCTGCTTCAGGGGAGGGGAGGGACTGCAGGGCATGTGCAGGCCAGGGACTCGGTTCCATCCAGTCAGGAGGACACTAGCACACATCTGGGGGGAGGGCCTGGAAAGAGCTGTGGCTTTGGGCACACCACAGCTCTGCAGGTGCAGCCTGTGGCACTGAGACCTCATTCTCGTCCTGTGTGACATGGTCACCACCCAGTTCGGGGGTGTTGTGCTGGCGGAAGGAGATGCCATAATCTTGGTCTACCAGGGCTGACAGGAGCTGTAAAGAACAGAAAATGGTCCTCTCCCGGGTATGGCAGCTGGAAGTGCAGCATCAGCATCTTCATCTTGTAGGCTCAGTAGTCCCAGACTCTCCTTAGCCCTGTTCAGCCTGTACATGCATCGTCACACGGCGTTGTCCCCATGGGTCCGTTCCCGTGTCTCTCCTGTCCTTTAATAAGAGGATTTTGACCTGCTCAACTCCTGGTGACCTCATGGCCTTAACTGATAGCAGATAACTTTCTTTCCAAATAAGATCATATTTACAGGTAGTTAAAAGGTCAGTCTATCTTTTATGGTTGACGAATTCAATCTGTAACATACATGTGATAAAGCGCAAAGCCAAAGAAGAGCCGGTCAGGATGGGACACTGGCACGGAGGGCAGGCTCCCTGCGTTTGCTCCTAGATTCTGATGCCCCAGGCCCAAAGTGCCTGGTGAAATGGTCATTAAGCAGAGTGTTTTTCTTGTGACCAACAAGATGGCTACCCCAACAGCATGACTGCCTGCTGGTTCACATGGGGCCTGGAAAGGTGGAGGAACGGTGAGAGAGGAAGACCCTTATCAAGGTGGATTGACATGTGACTATAGGGCTCGAGTGTATCAGAGATGGTGAGGCTGGCATAGGCAGGACAGGCTCCAGTGTGTTCACAGGCTCTCTAGGAGTTGTACTCAACAGCACCTGGTGTTTTGAAGGCTGTATTTACAGCCTTTTCTTCCTCAGAGCCACAGATGGCTTTGAACTGCTGACTTTTCCACAGGAAATTTAACCATCATGTGGTGTTTAATCATTGTGCTATGAAACAGTTTAGCTACTTCCTATTCTCTCTTCCAAAGTTCCAGTTCAGTGAGTTGATAGATAAATGCAGGCACTGAATACAGATTCCACTTCAGTAATTGTTGATCAGCGTGAGCTGTCCCGTGTGTCACAGCTGTAGTTAGAGGGTGTCTGAGCGGGTCTATGGAGGAACCAGAACCCGCAGCTGTTGGGTCCATCTCACTTCATTGCAAACTTCCCCCCGCACCGTCCCCGTAGAACAGAGGAGAACCTCCCTGTGGAGTCCTTAAACCACCCTTGTTAGGACGCCTACACCTCTGACCAGCGCCCTGAATGACTGTTACCTTCCCATCTTTTCCCCCAGCCTTTGTCGACCTGCCGGATCTAATGCAGCACCTCGACAACAACTTCAAGTACTGGAAAGGCCTGGATGAGATGAAGCTTTGCAGCCTCCGACCGCCCCCCCAGTAGCTGGACACTACCTGCAGCTCTGAAGCTTTGTTCTTTCGGTCGTTTAGACAAACCTGAGGGCAGCCAGAGCTCCTGGATCCTTTCAGTATTAGACAGAGCCGTCCGAGGTCTGCAGGGCCTGTGAGAAAGCCCACGAGCCATGGGACATCGGTACCTTCTACAGCCACAGGCCCAGGCCACCACTGCCAGAAAGTGAGCCTTTTTGCTGCTGTGGTTCGGCCCCCTGCAGGGACGCTTCACAAAGTCAATGTGAGAAACATCCACAGCAGCCCTATGCTAGGAGGCCAGGCAGAGTGTCTGAAGGACAGGATGGGATTCCTGCGAGTGACACAATGTCTTACTACAGTTTCTCCATTATGTTCAGCACTTAGGAAAAACTAATGGCAATCGGATCTTTAGCAAGTTTTTCTCCTCATAGACTCATTTTGGAACACTACTGAAAGTGACTTCTCTTAAAAGTGATTAGCAAAAATTTTGATGTTGATTATTAACAATTATTAAAATGTTCTATTTATTTTAGTAGAAGCTCAATATTTTCTATGAATTTAAAAATACTTCAAAGCCAAAGCCAACTTTAAATGCTGTGACCAAATTTACATGATTCATATTCATTAAATATACATTACCTGGTGTACAGACTTTTCATAATGCAAATTTAAATATTACAGAATGACTCCTTTTTATTGGACTATAGAAATAATTTGTATATGTTAAACTCTTTCTTGATCAATGCTAATTAGGAAAACTGTTCTGCTGAGTCTTATTCTTGTGAGGATAAAGAAAATGGTGTCTGCTCTGTAGGAACTGGAGCTCAGAAGCTGGGACAGACATCTGATGAGCTTTGCAAGAGACTCCCCAAAGGGAAATGATACTCTTGGTTTGCAAAGAAAAGTCAAGACTTTGTTCCTAGAATTTTATCGTTGAATTTGTAAAAGTCTGCCTTATTTTATACAGTGTTTCTATATATTCCCTATGAAAACAAAGAACAAAAATGGAATATTTACTAAATTAACCTAACCAACCTATTTTTATTTGCAGTGGGAGTTTTTCGTTCCAGAAATTTATAAAAGTTCCATATCTTCACATCTTGTATAAGTGTAATATCATTAGAAATGATACCTGATGACATTTTAAAGTGCTTCTCATTTCATTTTAAACTTGTTATTTTCCAGATTAAAATGAAATTAAACTATTTGTTTTTAAGAAACCATGTGTTTGGGATTTTAAAATACTTATTCTACTTCATCCTTTCCGCCTTCTAAATAAAGAAGATATCTTTTTTTCAAGGAAAGATTGATGAATATTTTTCTAAGGTTACACATATGAATATGCTGGAAAATTATTAGACTAATTTACCACTCGTTCAGAGCTAAAGGGCATCATGGAGAACTCATGAGCCTGGGGACAGAGCGCGGCAGGTCCCGAGTCCCTGATAGCAATCAGAGATGTTGGAGCACACTGGAGTATGGCAGGGCAAGCCCCCAGGGGGCCACTGTCTATGGAAACGAACGCTTCTCTCTCTTGGGGTGATTTTGTTTTAACTGAAACGGAACCTTTCTTCTCCCCTCCTTGTACCAAGAGGAGGAAGCTGGTGACACAATAATAAGGTAGAGACAGCAGTGTGCCACCAGGAACTAGTAGTAATCGAACAATCTGAAAGAGACTTTAAGGTGAGCATGCTTAAAATGTACATATGCCTGATCCAAGCCATGGTCTATTCAGTTACTTCCTATGTACCTGAAAGTTGGACAGTGAATAGGAAGATGGAATTGATGCCTTTGGACTGCGGTGCTGGTGAAAAGTACTGAATATCCCAAGGACTGCCAAAAAAAGAAGCAAATCTGTCTTGAAGGAAGGGCAGCCAGAGTACTACTCAGAGGCAAGAATGGCGAAAATTCTCTCTTATTTTGGGCATAATTTCAAGAAGAACCAGTCCTGAGAGAGAGAAAGAGAGAAAACATCCTGAGAAAGGCAGAGGGTCAGCAGAGAGGAAGTTCTTCAACAAGACGGATTGACAGTGACTGCCACAAGGTGATGGTGCTCACAGGATACCACAGGATAGAGCTCGGCTTAGATCTGTTGGTCACTGCGAGTTGTCTTGATGGCATTTAACTATATCATGCTTAATACAGGGAGCTTTGGTGGCATAGTCCATAGAGGGTTGCACTGCTAACCTGAAGACTGCGGTTCGAATCCACCAGCAGCTCCATAGGTTAAAGATGGTCCATCTCCTCCTGTTGTGATTAACAGCCTCAGAAACCCAGTGGAGGGTCACTTTGAGTCAGAAGCAGCTCAGTGGCAGTGAGGAGGAAGGATGCTTAACATGTTTGAAAAGAGAAGTCATAACGTAAGCCAGGAGAGGAGTTCTTTCCCGTAGAGAATTTTAAGAAATAGACCTTGTAAAGATAAAGAATATAGTAATTGAAACAAAACCTCAGGTTTAACGTAACATCAGGCAGAATTGAAAAATTCAAACACAGATTTAAGAAAATCACCCAGAATTTGGTAGAGAGAGAAAAATGGAGAATTTTACTGTTAAAATATGGAGGCTATAATCAAATGCTTCAAAATTTTCCCAGTAGATGATAAGGGAGAATAAATGAGAACATGGAATTTTCAAAAAGTGAGTCATTCAGGATTTAGCATAATTTCTGCAAAGCTGTATCATCTGTATAACATGGGTTGTTGGTAACAGATTCCTGAAAATTCTGATGCCACTTGTCTTCATAGAGTCCAGCTTCTCAAGTGATTTGCTCAGCACAGAAATAGAATAGGTACAGAGAAAGGACACAGCCCTGACACACACTGTTGAGGATTTTAAACCATGCAATATTCCCACATTCTGTTCAAACAACAGCTGCTTTTATATGTATTCAGGCTCCGTGTGAGCGAAATGAAGTGTTCCCGGATTCCCATGCTTCTCAGTACTATCCATAGTTAAGAGACACGCAGTTGGACACATTTGTACAGTCACTGAAATGCATGTCAACATCTTTTTGGTATTCTCTCCTTTCAGCCAAGACCCACCTGACATCAGCAGTTACATCCCTTGTGCCATAGCCTCTGAATCCAGTTTTGAATTTCTGATCATTCTCTGATCATACACTGCTCCAGCTGGAGTTTTTGTTTTGTTTTTAACTTTTCCAGTAAGTTTTTATTATTAAGTCACAATTCAAGATTCCAGCAGAGAGATGAGGTGGTCAGTTCAGACCTTTGCAGGGAATGTGCTTCGTCACCCGCAATCATCCCAGGCTGTCATGCAGGACATGGGGCAGAAGGACTTGGACACAAGCTGATACCTTTCACACATAAAGGCATCTCCGCCTTTGACAGACATCTTCTTGCAGATGTGGAAATCCAGGTAGTTCTGCCAGCAATTCCTGGTTTGGTTCTGGTTGGGTGACTATCACAGTTTGGCCCAGAGCCAGCACTTGCGGACCGTTTGGACCCCATGTAGCTGCAACAGTTGCCTGGCTGAAAAGGCTACTAATCCACAGGCCATCATTACAGTTAACACCATTTCCTTCCAGAACACACCTCTCCACCACTGGCCCCTCTCAGAGCCAGCACTTGAGTTGTGGACCCTTTGGACCCTGCGTAGCTGCAAGGGAAGGCTAACACCAACATTCAGGATCCAGCCAAGGCATTGCTTTCATCTGGGACATTATCCTGCTGTGCCAGCCTTATACTCTTAATTCAAAGGCTCTAGGCAGTGAGAACTACCAGAATGTGGTCCTGGAGCAGAAGTTTCAGCGATATAAATCCTTCCTTCAGAGTGGTGAAGAGAGTCAGAGAATCTGGCTGCCCCACTCCACAGACCAAGGAGGACAACAGAAATCAGGAGAGAGGGTGGCAACCAGAAAACCACAGCCATTCACACCAGAGAACTTAGCTCAAGAACTAGAGAGAAAAAAACAAGTGCTCGCCCCTCATCTCAACTAATTTTGCCACAGGACCAGAAAGGAAGTACTAAAGGCAGGGTGAGTTGTCCTTATTAAATGACTCCTTCAAAACAGTGATGACAATGCCACCCAAAGGTAATAAAGGAGGTCAGAATTGCTTTCACTGTGGAAAGCTGGGCCAGCTCAGTAGACAGTGTCACAGATGAGAGCCACAGATAGGCAAGGGAGTAGAGAGGAAGCTCCCACTCACTTGCTTTAAGTGTGGCTCTGAAGGACACCTGGCCAAGGTGGCCCACATCAGGTCCTCGTGGCAGACAGTACTGACAGGCCCCAGCTTCCAGCTGGAAACAAAAGAGGATGCTTCAATGATTTAGACCCTCCTAGAAGAGCTGTGGGTGACCATTAACATTACTGGTAAGTATATTCGTTTTCTCCTGGACACAGAGCCTACTAATTGGTCCTAAAAGCCTTCTGAGATCCCAACTCTTCTCACTATTTCTTAGTTGTTGGAATGGACAGAAAACCTCATAAGCAGTTCCTTACTTAACCTCTACCTTGCATTCAAACTTCC
>NW_006399791.1:5396984-5398697 GCF_000299155.1 Elephantulus edwardii | reverse complement strand
TGATGCTGCCAGTTGGTCCAGTGGTGAGAATCTTTGTCTTCTTGACATTGAGCCTCAATCCGTATTGTAGGCTGCAGTCCTTGACACTCTGCAGCTGGCGCTTCAGGTCCTCTTCAGTTTCAGCAAGCAGGGTTGTGTCATCCACATAACACAGATTGTTGATAACTAAAAACCCTTAATTATACAGTAGATTTTTTTTAACTGTTTGGTGTAATGTAGCACTTTGTGTTTATTTCAAATTACAAAAAATTCCATTCTTAAATGTTTTGAGGCTAAGATGGGTTTTAGGTTTTGATTGATCAGAGGCCTAGCTCTGTGCATGTCTGTAGTTCTGCATTCTGGTGTTCCAGTTTCCTCTTCAGGCATTTGTTTTCTTTCTACTGTCTGTATATGCCATCCCTTTGTCTTCTAGCTCGCATGGTTTCTGCTGAGAAATCAGAACTTAATCTAATTTTTTCCCCTTTGTGGGTGACTCTGTTTTTAATATAAGTCCACACTATTTGATGAGTGAGGAGTGGTGAAGGAAATGGAAAAGATCCGGTGTGAAAAACAATGTATATGAACTTTGTAAATAAACCAGTATAAAAGAAAATAAATTAAAAAACAAAACAAAATGCACTAATCAGAGCAAAGCACAAAATCTAGCTGAAGATTTCTGGTGGTGGCTGGTGAGTCCTAACAGCTGGAGACGCTTGGGCTCTGCATTAGCGGGTGAAAGGAAAATTGTTTAAACAATGTCCCCACACCCAAGTATCCCACACCCAAGTATTGTAAGAACCTATACCTTTGATCTTGTGTAAACGTTTATGTTCCAGGAACTAGCTGACCACAAGCTGAACAAGCAATTACTGGCAAAACCATATCTTAACTAGCATCAGCAGCAGATGGCTGACCTAGAACTGAACTTCTGCTTTTCCAAAGAGCCAATGAGCAAACTCCATGCCAAAGAACCCCTAGACCCTCTATAAAAATCCCTTGCTTTTTCGGCTTGGGGTCGACTTCCCTGTCTCCTGCAAGAGATACAAGTCGTCCTGGAGCTCCGCCAATAAAGCCTCGTGTAATTGCAGCGAGTGGTTCTGGTGTGAGTTGCTCGGGGTTGCGCCCAATCAGGGAAAGCCTTAGTTTGGGGTCTTTCATTTGGGGGCCATCCGGGATTGATCAACCACCCACAACCCGCCGGCCACTTGGAGGTAAGAGGATCCTCTCGATTTCCTTTGTGCGGTGCCACCAAACCTGTGTGTTCATAAGTCTGTTTCACTTTCAGTTTGCTTTCAGTTTGTGGCTGTCGTGCGCCCATCAGGGCTGGACGACTGTGCTGGGCAGACGTGCCTGAGAACCACAAGCCACAGCCCTGGGGAGACGTCCCTTTGGGTGGAATACAGATCCAGAGGCTTTAATAGTCTCTGATCCATCTGAGGGACTTAGAGTGTCCCACCGGAGAGGAGGGGCCTGGAGGGCTCTCCCGTCTGAAGCAGCTTTCAACTGGTTGTCACGAAGAGAGCTTCTTGTGTGTCTTGTATTTCTTGTGTCTGCTGTGTTCTGTGGGCGACTAATATGGGACAGACAGTGACGACTCCTCTATCTTTGACTTTAGGACATTTTTCTAAAGTAAGAACCAGGGCTAATAATCTCTCTGTTAATGTTAGAAAAGGACCTTGGCAAACCTTCTGTTACTCTGAGTGGTCCACTTTAGGAGTCGGTTGGCCACCAGAG
>NW_006399791.1:5393189-5394724 GCF_000299155.1 Elephantulus edwardii | reverse complement strand
CTAGCCAAGCCGTCTTTGCCTTTGAATGGAGAGACCCTGAGGCCGGAATAACTGGACATTTAACGTGGAGTTGATTAGCACAAGGGTTCAGGAACTCATCAACCCTCTTTGATGAGGCCCTGCACTGAGACCTCAGTGAGTTCTGGACCAGCAACCCTCAGGTGACTATGTTACAGTATGTAGATGACCTGCTCCTAGCCGCCCTAACCAAAGAGGAATGCATTGAAGGCAACCCTCAGGTGACTATGTTACAGTATGTAGATGACTTGCTCCTAGCCGTCCTAACCAAAGAGGAATGCATTGAAAGTACAAAGAAGCTTCTAATAGAGCTGGGGACTTTAGGCTATCGTGCCTCAGCCAAAAAGGCCCAGCTGTGCAAAACTGAAGTAACTTACTTAGGGTATGTACTGAGAGATGGCCAAAGGTGGCTAACAGAGGCCCGGAAAAAGACTGTGATGTACATCCCGACTCCCTCCTCACCGAAGCAGGTAAGGGAATTCCTAGGTACAGCCGGGTTTTGCCGCCTGTGGATACCTGGGTTCACCTCCTTCGCAGCCCCCCTGTATCCTCTAACCAGAAACCAGGAACAATTCACCTGGAATCCTGAACATCAGACAGCCTTTGAGAACATTAAGAAAGCCTTGCTTTCAGCTCCTGCCCTCGCCTTGCCAGACCTGACCAAGCCATTTACCTTATACATAGATGAAAGAGGCGGGGTGGCTAAAGGTGTGTTGTTGCAAGCTTTGGGACATTGGAAACGGCCATTGGCCTATTTGTCCAAGAAACTAGATCCAGTGGCCAGTGGTTGGCCAGTCTGCCTGAAGGCCATTGCAGCTGCTGTGGTCCTAGTAAAAGATGGAGACAAATTGACCATGGGGCAGCATATCACTATCATAGCCCCTCATGCGTTAGAGAGCATCATTCGAAAACCACTTGACCGATGGATGACTAATGCCTGCCTGACTCACTATCAGAGCCTACTCCTCACGGACAGGGTGGCCTTTGGAGTCCCAAGCATCCTAAACCCGGTGACCCTACTGCCTGCAGAAGGGGACCCAGAACCCTGCCATCGCTGCGATGAAATTTTAGCAGAAGAAACCAGCACCCGGAAAGACCTAAGAGACCAGCCTTGGCCTGGGTGTCCAGCCTGGTTCACTGATGGCAGCAGCTTCATCAAGAACGGTAAGTGGGTCGCCGGGCGGCAGTGGTAGACGGGAAGAGAGTTATTTGGTCCGACAGTTTATCTGAAGGAAGCTCCGCACAAAAAGCCGAGTTAATAGCCCTCACTCAGGCATTGAAACTAGCAGCAGGAAAGGCTATAAATATCTACACAGATAGTCGATATGCTTTCGCCACAGCCTATATCCATGGGGCCATTTACCGGCAGCGAGGCCTTCTTACCTCAGCAGGGAAAGAAATCAAGAACAAAAAAGAAATCCTAGAACTGTTAGATGCTATACACCTGCCAAAGAAAGTAGCCATCATGCACTGTCCAGGGCACCAGCGATGTCAAGATGTCGTAGCTAAAGGGAACC
>NW_006399791.1:5389953-5392120 GCF_000299155.1 Elephantulus edwardii | reverse complement strand
CACAATTTTCAGGTTGGAGATAAAGTCTTAATCCACCGGCACCGGACCAGCAATCTCGAGCCTCGCTGGAAAGGGCCATATCAAGTGCTGCTGACTACCCCTACAGCTGTTAAAGTAGACTGAGTAGCAGCTTGGGTCCATGCTTCTCATGTCAAGCCAGCTCCGACCAGTGAAGATGACCAGTGGACTCTGGAATGGACTGATAATCCTTTTCGGTTGCGCCTTCGTTGGGACAGCCGCAAGTAACCACAACCCACATGTCCCTCACAACCTCACCTGGGTAGTCCAATCTCAAGCAGGGAACGTTGTATGGTCTATCTCTGCAATTGCTACCCCTTGGACCTGGTGGCCAGATCTGTACCCTGACCTCTGTAAGTTAGCCCATGGAGCCCCTGCAGACTGAGACATAGAAACAACCCTTAAACCCACTGCTCCCTCATGGCCCACTCCCAATGACGCTCAAGGCCTTATAGCCCCTGCCCTCCTTGGAGGGCGAGCAGGTTATGGAAATCAGAAACAGAGAGGGAACCTAAGATGATTCACTTTCTACGTCTGTCTGGGGCACGACCTGAGTACGTGAGGGCTAACTCGTATGTGCGGGGGTCAGAGTGATTTCTATTGCCGAAGCTGGAAATGTGAAACAACTGGGAATACTTACTGCAACCCCTCCTTTTCTTGGGATTTCATAACTGTAACAGCTAACTACTCCCATGTTAACCTGAGAAATCCCAATTCTGTTAAACAAGCAAGAGCTGCATGCAGTAATTGGTGTCACACCCCCCCCCCAAAATCTCTTTCACAGATCCTGGCAAAAAGGCCCATCAATGGCAGTCAGGATACTGGTGGGGAATCAGACTTTACCAAGAACCCTATAATAATGGGCTATCATTTATGATAAAGCTGTTTGATTGCCCTTTACAGAGCACAGCAATAGGACCTAACCCTGTGCTGGCGGGGCTCTCCCCAGCTGAGAAATCGCCTCCTGCCCCACCCCAGAGCCAACCCATCTTAACTTCACCCACACCACCAAAGGAGTTAAAAAAGCGACCCGCCTCTACAAGAGACCATCTCCTCAATCTAATTAAAGGAGCTTTTAGTGCCCTAAATAATACCAACCCCCAAATTACTGATTCTTGTTGGTTGTGTTTAGCCACCAACCCGCCTTACTATGAAGGTATCGCAGTGACAGGAACATATAAAAACACCACTGAATATAATAACTACACTTGGGATACTGAGACAAAGTTAACCTTAACTGAAGTTTCAGGAACTGGAACCTGTATCGGAAACCCTCCTGGCAATTTCCGCTCATTATGTAATACCACTACCCAAGTGCCCCCCTCCAAGGGATACTTAGTTCCCAATACCTGATATTGGTGGGCCTGCAATACTGGATTAACCCCGTGTGTCTCTTTAGCTGTTTTTAACTCTAACTCTGATTACTGTGTATTAATTTATCTGATGCCCCGAGTATACTATCACCCTGATGATGAATTTGTTAATGAATTTGATCATGTACCTGAGCACCATTTTCGCAGAGAACCTATTACTATGACCCTAGCAGTCTTATTAGGAGTAGGAGGAATAGCTGCAGGAATAGGTACAGGGACTTCAGCACTTGTCTATGGGCAACAACAATACCATGAGTTAAAAACAGCCATAGACGAGGATCTTCGGGCTTTAGAGTCATCAATTACTCGGCTAAAAGAATCCCCGACCTCCTTATCTGAGGTAGTCTTACAGAATAGAAGAGGGCTGGATTTATTATTCCTCAGAGACGGGGGTCTCTGTGCCACGCTAACAGAAGAATGTTGCTTTTATATTGACCATTCAGGAGTAATAGAAGATTCCATGCAAAAGCTAAGAGAAAGGTTAGACAAAAGAAAACGAGACCGAGAATCTCAGCAAACATGGTTCGAGAGCTTATTTTATAAATCCCCATGGTTAACTATTCTTGTATCTACCCTTATAGGTCCTTTGGTACTCTTATTTATATTGTTATTAGTTGGGCCTTGTATTATAAATAAGCTTGTTACCTTTGTTAAAGATCGCATCAGTACTGTTCAATTAATGGTTCTAAGACAACAATATCAAAATATGAGAGAGTCTGACTACAATGATACTGCCTCCAGAGATTCTTGGTTCTATGATTAGAACCTTGTACTAA
>NW_006399791.1:5388658-5389213 GCF_000299155.1 Elephantulus edwardii | reverse complement strand
AAAAAACAGCGATGACCATGACCTGGATGCAGCACACCTTAGTCCCTAGACTTATATCATTACTCTTCAGCACTTTGGAGAAGTCCCTGACAGCAGACTTAACTCAATGCAATTTGTCTTTTGATTTCCTGACTGCCAGTACCAAGAGGATTGATTGTGGAGCCAAGCAAGCTGAAAGTGCTAAAGTGCACCTGATCCAGACCATGGTCTTCTCAATTTCTATGCATCAGAGAGCTGGGCAATGACAAAGGATGACAGAAGAATCAATGCCTTTGAGTGTGGTACTGGAGAAGAGTACTGAACAAACCATGGACTGCCAATAGGACAAAAAAGGTCTGTATTGGAGAGGGTCAGACTAAGTTTCTCCTTGAAGATAAAGATTTTAAAGCTCCATCTCACATACCTTGGGCATATGGCCAGGAGGAACCAGTCCTTGGAGAAGGACAACATGCTTGGAAGGGTGGAGGGACAATGCAGGAGAGGAAGACCCCAGATGAGATGGATTGACATAGTAACTAGAGTAATGAGGTTACCTTTGTCAGAGACAGTGAGATT
>NW_006399791.1:5388007-5388558 GCF_000299155.1 Elephantulus edwardii | reverse complement strand
CTCTATAAAAATCCCTTGCTTTTTCGGCTTGGGGTCGACTTCCCTGTCTCCTGCAAGAGATACAAGTCGTCCCGGAGCTCCGCCAATAAAGCCTTGTGTAATTGCAGTGAGTGGTTCTGGTGTGAGTTACTCAGGGTCGCACCCGATCAGGGAAAGCCCTAGTTTGGGGTCTTTCACGGGCAGCTCACCATGGGCTCTACCACCAAAGCTCCTTGTACTAAGTTTGACAGATGATATTCCTCCACGCCTGTTGGTATTTGCTTCAAACACATCCACATGTGGTAGACCCAAAAAAGACAAAAGCTATGTAAACTCTTTAACCCTAAACAAACCCTCTGAGGAAATGAATCACTGATCATGGAGTCTCAGCACCATATTTTCAAGGGATATCAAGGTCAAGTAACATAAAATAGACAACAGCAAGCAACAAATTCTGGCGAGGTTGTGGAGAAACTGGAACCCTTATTCACTGTTGGTGGGAGCGTAAAATGGGGCCACCACTGTGGAAGGCTGTATGGTACTTTCTCAAAAAGTCGCAAACAGAGAAACCA
>NW_006399791.1:5379622-5387486 GCF_000299155.1 Elephantulus edwardii | reverse complement strand
AAAAAAATATTGGCTTGATTTCTGTTTACATCTCACTAGCTCACATATAATCTTGTTTCATATTAAAATGCCTCTAAATTTTTTCATTAAAAAAAAAAAGGACAGCAAAAACAACATTCCATGCCACACTTAGTTAAGACTGGTGTCTTGAAAGGTTTCCAGCTTTCTAAGCTGGTCATGCATCTAAGGTACAACTATTTATCTTCTCCTTTGGAGCAAAAAAGAGTGAGGATAATAAAAACACACATGGAAATAAATCGTAGTACTGATGGGCTTCACTAACCTCGACTTTTGAAACCAGAAGAGCTAGATGGTGCCCGGCCAGCACTGCTGACCACTCCAAGTGGGATCATGGTGGAGGGTCCTGGACAGAGTGAGAAATAAATGTGGAACAAACTCCCAATCGGGCTGACTGGTCTGACAGAGACTAGTAGGAACTCCAAAGCCCTGAGTCATCCTTTGAGCCTGCTGCCATGCTCCTGTGGCTAAACTTTCAGTCAAACAACTTATGGTGACCACCACCAGGGAGGCATTCAGTCTTTAGAACAGGTACAAGATCAAAAAGGCAGCATTTCCCAGGCATAAGGCTCAGAAAGCAGGAAAGGAGAGAATAGAAGGATTAATGGAAGCAAGAATCACAAGGAGGAAGTGGGGAGGGTATTGCTACAATGTGGAGTCTGGAGGCAATGACAGTAAAGCTTCATCTCTCACACTTTGGGCATGTCGCTAAGAGAGGCTGGTCTTTGGAGAATGACATCATGCATGGAAATGTGGGGTGGGGGGTCAGCAAAAGAGAGAAAGACCCTCAACCAGGTGGATTGACACAGTGACTGCAGCGGTGTGCTCAAGTGTGTCAGAGATTGTGAGGACAGCACAGGGGAGGACAGGGTTCAGATCTGTTGTTCACAGGGTGGTTATGTGTCATTCTCAACTCGAGGACACCTAATAACAACCCATATCCTGAAAACAAAAATGTGTATAAATGTTTGAAAGAAAAACCCATTCTGCTCTGTAAAAGTTCACTCAAATTACAAAAATAAGTTAAATAAAAATCTGGACTATTGAGAAAGTGTGAGTCACAGAACTAGGAAACATGGGGGGTAGAGCAGACGTGTGAGGGATGATGGGGTGTTCAGATGTGGCCGTGGCTGAGTCTGACAGGAGCCGGCAGGAATGGCCCCCAGCCTGGGTAGTGAATGAAGCTTGTGCTATGCTTAGCAACGTGTGTGGGACTCAAGACTTGAACTAGTCCAGAAAGAGGCACAGGGAAGGGAAAGCCAGGGTACAGCTGTGTCTGGACCCTGAGAGGCCTGCCCCCAACACCCCTGCACTCACAGCCCTGGGAGGAGCAGGCCAGTGACAGCGTTCCTGACTGTCCCCCTTCCCGCTGCACTGCCTCCTAGGACTATGATAGTCCACCTGGAAGGACAATGGGCAGGAGGAAGGAGACAGTGAACTAGGAACCTTTATCCACACACAAAGGAGACCAGCTTGGACAAAGAGGAGGCTTAGCATGCGCCCCACCCCTTTGAGTTGAGCTTTTCCAAAAAAAGAGAGGAAAGGTCCAGAGAAAGGTAGGCAGCACTTTGGCAACCCTGTTTTCTTCAAAGAAACGTCTGCACATGGAAAGGCTGCCTTCTGAGTCACTAGGAAGCCTTATCCCTAAGGATTGGGTTTTGAAACAATGGGGAGAGGAATTACCAAATTCCTTCAGCCCGTCTCAAGCTCAGGAAGAAGCTGAATAAACTTTTGAGCTATTTGTCTCATCCTGCTTTAAAATGAGGAAGTTTCCAAAAATTAAAAATTATCGTGTATATATAGTTGCAGGCTTAGGAAAACAAAGCCCTCTAAGCCCCTCATTTCTGCAGGTGGGGGTCTCTGGACCAGCAAGAGCAGGCTAGACACAATGTATGAGCACTACAATTTTCCAGCTGTCTGCTTTGAGAGATTAACAAGATGGTACTTCCAAAAGGAGTGAACAGAAAGGAATATGAAACCACCATCCTCCTTCCCTCTCCTCCCGCTCCTTTTCACCAAAGCCTCAGCCCCTCTTGTCCCATTTCATCTCATAGGGGAGGAAACACACTCAGCCTTCAAGGAAGCAATAGTATTCAGTCAAGGGCCAAGAACAACACTTCAGACTGAGAACAATGCAGAAGGCCTTGTGGCTAGCGGGTGGCTGTGGTCACTGAGAGAAAGGAGACCCAAGTGTAAATTATGCATATGGAGTGTGGCTTGTTTGGCATTTCTAAAAATAGGAGTAATGGTTTAAGGATGCATATGAGCATCTACAAAACTTGTCATAGTTTACAGACCTTTACAAAAGGTTAACAAGGAAGACACAGCGAATTAAAACAAGGATAAAACATGCTGTAAAGCAAAACACAAAACTTGTCTTTGAGTCAATTCCAGCTCATCACAACCACATGGGACGGACTGGAACCACCCCAGTCTCCTAGGCTCAGTGGCCTAGTGGCAAAAAGCTGTGCTACAATCCCAGAGGCACACGGTTCAAGGCCACCAGCTGCTACTCGGGGAGGAGGATGGGCAATCTCCTGTGGGATTAACTGCCTCTAAAAACCACCAGAAGGTCATCTGTGGATCGGTTCTTGACTCTATGGTACCCAACAAAAATCTTTACAGAAGCTGCGCACCACATCTTTTCACTGGCCAGGTAACAGCCATGAATTTTAACCATCAGGGCTCAAAACTCACACAGTTTCCTATAATTATTATATGTGAACTGCAAATTTATCTCCTATCCCTATTCCTCACTCACCAACTATATTGTTATCCAACACTTCACATTTACGACCATAGTGGGGGGAAAAAAATCTACCGTTCAACTTTTTTGTGCATTGAAAATGTACATCTAGACACCAAGGTGCCTGGGAGAGTAAGGTTGGCTGGGTGGGGAAGGCGTCAGCTTGGCTCGGCCGTGCTTCTCGCTGGCCTGGCCATTACAGGAGGCTATGCCCAATCACTCTCCATTTTGTGATATGATGTGGTTATCCTTCATTTTCACATGATGTCATTTTTATAAAACAACCTGGCAACCATGGCCGTAAGTGAAGAGTGAGGGTACTGTGACATCAGAATAAACCTTAGAGCAGAGCTCCTGGGTCAGGTTTAGTGTGAACTTCATCAGCAATAGAAGGTCATCGTCCTGCTTTACACACACTGGGGTGGACTTCCTGGGGATGATACTCTGCACTCGTCCTCTATAACTCTGCAAATGACCACCTGACCCAGCAATGACCAATGAGCCAGGAGGCCAACGATGCTGGGGGCCCTTCTGAGTAAAGTCTCTACCCACCAGGGCGCCACAGGAAGATGGTCCGGCATAGCTGGGTCTGTTGTGTGACACGTGGCACTGCTACAGTCACAGAGCTACCATCCAAGGATGACGTTATTGTCACTGAGTTGCTGGATTAGTCAGCCTTGGAGCCCTCAGTTTCTGGACTTCTGTTCACTGAGATAATAACCTGACCTAGTGTTTCAACCAGATCATTCAGGGCTCCCATTTCTTCAAAGACATAATAAAGGCCCCCCCTTTTTTTTAATAGAAGAAACATAGACAATTAGAGAGTGTTTCTACACACAAGTAAAATAGTATATTTACAAGAGGATTAATCCCACTATCATGTGGAAGAACAAAAATAATAGCATCATAAATGTCTAGTAAAATATAAACATCATTAAGTGACTCACCAAATGCATGCATCGTGTAATCTCAAAAAATCATAACAAAAGAATGAGATATTATTCAGCCATGAAAAGAAACAAAGTCCTGTCACACACATGTTGTTATGGGCCCTCAAGTCAGGACCGGCTCACAGCTGACATTCTAGTGGGTTTTCAAAGACAATAAACTGCCTGTCTTTTTTCCATAGAGGAACTGGTAGATCTGAACCACATGCCTTTGGGTTGACAGTGCAGTTCCTTACAATCAGGCTGCCGCAGCTTGAAAGCATTAAACGGAGTGAAACAAGAATATTGCAAGAAGATCAATGCTGTGTAATTGCACATATGTGAAATCAGCAGATCTATAGACTAAGGGGGGGGGGGGCCCAGACCTAAGCGCATCGCCACCAGATTGGCTGTGACTCGGGCCACCCTGTAGACCGCGTAGAGCTGCCACACAGGGCTTCTGAGGCTGATGGTCTCACCAGGTCACTGCCGCATCGTTCTCCTTGGGGCAGTGGGTGGGTTCAAACTCCGGACCTTTCCAGGCCCTTAACCTCTGCACTCCCCACTCTCTTTATGTAAATAGCTACTCACTGCCGCTAGTCAATGCCATGAGGCAGAGAACTGCCCCAGAGCGTCTCCAAGGCCATAAACCTTTACAGGATCAGGCTTCACTTCCTTATCTTTCCTGCTGGTTCAAGTGCAGATCGTTTGGCGAGCAGCCCAGCATTTAGGCCTCTACACTACCAGGGATCTTACATAAATACATTAAAAACTCAAATTTCTTGCCATCAGATTGGTTCAGACTCATAATAACCCTCACTGGATTTCCAGGGCCGTAAATCCCATTGGGAGGACACAGCCCAACTTTCTCCTTCAGAACTAACTGCTGGTGGACTTGAGCCATCAGAGACTCCCAGCCTTTGCGATAGCAGCTCACCTGGCTATGGACGATGCCAAGAGAGGTCCCCAGGTAAATGTGTACTCAACTCTCAACAACTTCAACAAGTCAGAACTGGCTCTACAGCTGAGCTCCACGGGGTGGGGGATGGAAGCTGTAAACTGCGTGGGAGGAGATTACTTATCTTTCTCCCAAGGAGCCAATAGTGGATTTGAACCATCAGAGGCATCACCTTTAGGTTAACAGAACAAATCCCTATGGACTATGCCACCAGAGTTCCTAGAAGTAAATATATATTATTGTGTTTGTCTGTGCCATCAAACGGGAACTGACTCAGAGCTGACCACCCCCCTCATCACACGTTCTCAGAGGCAGTACATTTCATGGGAAGAGATTGCGCATCTTTCTCCCACAGAGCAGCTGGTGGATTTGAACCATACATCTTTGAGTTGGCAGCTCAACTTCTTACCACTATGGCACCAGCACTCCCTGAAAGTAAGTTTATGTTCCACCCAAGCAGATATATACACACCCGTGTTTATTGCAGCTTTGTTCGCAATAGCAAAGAGCTGGAAATAACCCAAGTGCCCATCAACAAGTGAATGGATAGAGAAGCTCTGGTATATTCACACAAGGGAATACTACACTGCACTGAAAAACAAGGAACCCATGAAATATACAAAATAAGTGACTCTGGAGGATATTATGCTGAGTGAAATATCTCAGTCACAAAAGGACAAATATTGCACAGGGCCACTGTTGTAAAACAGGACTGACATCAGGATTGAGGGAAGTCAGAAAAGGAGGGGATGGATGATGTATACTGCATTGAAACAGATGAGGGAGAGAACTGTTTAAAAGGGATATATGAATGGATAGTCTTGTCATTACAGAAGTCTAGAGTGAAGACTGCATAGTGGAGTGAACTTAGGGGGAGGGATTGCATAACAATGCAAGTTTTTCTTTTCAAGGAGAAGAGTGAATTGGGGGAAAGGGAGTGGGTAGGGAGAAAAGCACAACAATGAATGGAAACCCTAAATCTCTGTAAACTTTCATTAAAATTAATTTTTAAAAAGGGGGGAAAAGTATATGTTGTTGTTTGTTGTATACCATCAAGTCAGAACTGACCCTTAGAAGTACAGAGAAACAAAAAATTATTCGGGTTCACCAGGAGTGGAAGAAGAGGGGTTTTGTTTAAGGGAACATTGAGTTTCTCTCAATGATGGGAGAATGATTTGAAAAATGTAGTGAGAATGGTTGTGTATACTTGCAGAATCGATTGATGTCACTGAATCACAGATGTGAGAATTGTTCAGTTGGTATTGTTTTTCATACATATTTTCACCAGAGGAGAAAAAAAAACAAACACAAAAATTAATAGAAAGGCTCTTACGGGTAAAGCACCAGACGTAGTTAGTTCAAGGCGCTCCGAGTGCCGGCACGTGCTCTGATGTTGACTGAAGGGTGGGGAATGTGTGTCCTTTCACACAGGATATTAGTTCTCTTTGGCTGCATCACTAATCGCTCAGCTGCTTGGCAGCACGACACAACAAATGCTTGTTTTTTCAGTTTCTGTGGGTCAGAATTTGAGCGTCACTTAGCTGGGTGGTTTGGGTCCAATACCTTTCATGTGGTTGTAGACAAGATGTCAGCTGGAGAGTGACCTCAGGGAAAAGGATGGATGAGGGGTTAGCCAGAAGTCCTTTCCTCTCAAAAGGAACAGAAACAGTGGGGGTGCTGGGGAGGGAAACAACTTTTTAGAACTCTAGAAATTAACCCATGGCTTGCAGCAATCCAGGAAGCGTTTACTCCATTTACTCAATGCTAAGAAAAATAGATTGTGTGTGTACACACGTACACACACACGACACAATACTGTTGAGTTGGAACTGACTCACAGCTGATCCTGGTGGAGGCTGTAAATTACCTGAGAGATTGCCAATCTTTCTCCTGTGGAGCTGCTGGAGATTCCAACCACCAAAGAAGTTTGGGAGTCAGCATTGAAACTCCCTGTCACCAGTGCTGTGGTGGTGGTGGTGGTGTTAAGTGCTGTTGAGTCGTAGGCGACACATAGCGACCCTATGAACGAAAGTCCTCGACACTTGTATGACTTTCATCCTTATTCCAGGTTCACAGGGTTTCTGGAGGTAAGCTATTTACGGAAGTGGATGCCACTCCTGCTTTCAAGCTTGTTTTAACCTGGGAGCGCCACCAATCACTGTCTTCCACGGGTAACCATTATCACATTTGACACGTCAATGTCACAGTGTTCAGCTTCACAGCGACCACAAGTTACCTCTATACAGCAAGTGGACATGCCAGGGCTATATAACCTAGAAGAATGTTTGAACAAAAACAACGAAAACCAGTATTTTACCTTCAGTGTTTTACCCTCCGGCACGCACAAATGCTGGCCAACTCTGGGCCAGAGACTCCCAGTTCATCTGGCAGGTCCACTCTGCCGACCCACACTTGGGGCATAAAGAAAGCCACAAGTGCCTGGATGCTTCATTACCTGCCTCTCCTCAAGAAGCCAGAGGTTGCTGTATATACATATATATGCATACATATGTGGATACGTATGTACACATACACATAAATTCCCTCTATGTGTGTGTGTGTGTGTGTGCCTGCCTAGATAAATTAGATAGCTAGATAGAGATGACATGAAGCTGCACTGCAATCCCAAAGGCACACACAGTTTAAGGTCACCAGCTGCTCTTCGGGAGAAGGATGGGCAATCTCCTCCCGTGTGATGAACACTGAAAACCCACCAGAGGGTGAGGTTAGCTATGGATTGGTTCCAACTCTGTGGTACACAGCAACCACACACACACACACACACACACACACACGCGCGCGCGCGCGCGCGCGCACATATCTGTAAGAATAGTGAGCTTTGTAGATTTTTACTTTCCTGACTGCCCCAGCTGTCTGTCTTTGCTGGTCCAGGAAACCAGTACTTGCAGCCAGTGGGAAGGGCAACCTGGCAGCCACCAGCGGAGGCACAGCTCTTGGCGTTCCTTCAAAGCGCTGTTCCAGGAATGGCCATTGCTTTCCCTGGCTCATGTTGCCCTGGAAGGTCCTATGTAAAGGTCCCTGGGAGGTCTCTAAGGCTGTTTTCCTCTCCATCAACCTTATTGTGGTTTGGGTGAAAGTTTACAGAGTAAATTAGTTTTCCAAAGAACAAGGATCCACTTTCTGTTTGCTAACACTGGTCTCAATCACCTGGGTGTTAGAGAGCTTCCTCCCTGGGCTCCTGTTTCCATTTGCTCT
>NW_006399791.1:5377570-5379395 GCF_000299155.1 Elephantulus edwardii | reverse complement strand
TCCTCTCCTCTCCTCTTGTCCTCTTGTCCTCTTCTCTTCTTCTCCTGCCTCCTGAGCAGCTTTGTGTTTTAGCAAATGCTGCCTTTTGGTCTCTTGTTGACTGCACGGAGGAATACACTTCTCCCTGAGGTTATAATCACTTGCAGGCTTGTCTAAGATCTGTTGATCCCTAGAGGTTGCTTTGGTTCCAAGCTTGGGGGTGTCAAGGGCCACGTTCTCAGGGGTTCCACCAGCCTCTGTCAGACCAATTGTCATCAATACCATCAAGTCAGTTCCAACACACAGTGATTCTGTGTTCAACAGAACAAAACCCTGCCTGATCCTGCTGGTGGACTGAAGCCCCTAATCTCTCAATTAGCAGCCTAGCACTTAATTCATGTTGCCACCAGGCCATCTTCACTGCTTACACATGACTGAGCATATGTGCAGAAAAGATCTAATAAGGCCCTTAGCTTCCACCTCTGGTTGCCCTTCAAGCTCTCTGCACGTCCAGGACCTGAAAGCCAAGCCAGTGTCTGGTCCCCTGGTTGAGTGTTAAAGGCACATCTCAATAAACACACAGAGCCCCTTGGGAAATCTGCGAGACTGATTGGTTCCAGGCAGAATAGTATTACATGCCTTTTCAAATCTGTGAGCACGGTATACTGCCAGATGAGCGTCTCAAGCTGGAAGACAACAAAATATAATGGGGATGTGCTACCTCCTCAAAGTGGTTGTGGTTGTTGTTATGTGCCATCGATTCGACTTTAACTCATGGTGGCCATATGAACAATAGCACTGAACCCTCCCCTAACCTAAGCCAGCCTGTCTCTGAAACACCTGCCCTTATTAACCCAGTTACTGTGTCAATCCACCTATCCAGTTTCTTCCCCTCCGGCGTTGTCCCTCTGCCCTTTCAAGCATGATGTCCTTCTCCAAGGTCTGGTCCCACCTGGCCATGTGCCCAAAGTATGTGAGGAAGAATTTCAAAATCCTTACCTCTAAGGAGCAGCTTGGCTTCACTCTCTCCAGGACTGACCTGTTCTCTTGGTGGTCCTTGGTATGTTCAATACTCTTCTCCAGCACCACAAAAGCATCAATTCTTCTTCTGTTATCTTTGGTCATTGTCCAGCTCTCTGATCCATAGCAAGTAATTGCCAAGACCATGGCCTGGATCAGGTGCACCTTAGTCTCTAGACTGACATCATTGCTCTTCAGCTCTTTGGAGAGGTCCCTGCTGTCTGATTTTTCTAATTCAATTTGTCTTTTGATTTCCTGACTGCTACTGCCAAACATATTGATTGTGGAACTGAACAAGCCTAAATGGTTAACAACCTCCATCTCTTCTCCATTTATCATGATGCTGCCAATAGGCCCAGAGGTGAGAGTCTTTGTTTTCTTAATGTTGAGCTTCAACAGAGTCAATCCAAACCATGGTGACCTCCCATCAGTTCCTGAAGCTGTAAAGCCAAAGCCTCATCTTTTTTCTGTGGAAATGCCTCATAAGCTTGCAGAGACCAGCAAGTTCCAGGCCATGGGTCAGACCTCAGGAGAGAGTGCCTGTGAGAAATAATGAGGCCAAGGCCAGCGGACTACTAGCTTGGGAGCTAAGGAGTTCAAGGTCGGCTTGTAAGGCAGGCCAGAGTGTAAGTCCAAAGGTGACAAACCAGGTGCAGGCTCTAAATCAGCAAAAAGTTAACTAGCTTTACAAGAGGGTGCAAACATATGTTGTGTGGAGGCCACACCCTTGAGGAAACTTCTCTACGCTGGACCAGGGCCAGTCACAGCTCTGCCTCTAATCCTGCTTCATTCACATCATTGTTGTTTGTTGTTGTTATGTGCCATC
>NW_006399791.1:5364721-5376460 GCF_000299155.1 Elephantulus edwardii | reverse complement strand
AGCATCAGGATGGATGGCGAAGAGATTGAGATTGTTCACAGCTTCAGTTTGCTCGGCTCCACAGTCAACACTCTTGGCACCAGCAGTCAGGAATTCACATCATAGACTACGATTTACAACACATCAGATGATTCAATTATTTTGAAATCATGAATATATTGACACATTAAATTAACCATCACAATGTGCCAACCTCTAATGAAAAAGATAAAGAAATTGAAGATTAGGGGTTTTAATTAATGGTATAAATAGACTTTCAAAAAGAACCATTAAGGCACAGATAGTAGAAGAAAAACTAGATGGGTAGGATATTCTAAAAATTTAATCTTTATCTGTATCAAAAGATTTCTCAAAAAAAAAACCCTGAAAACGTAGAATGGTGGTGCTTGTTGTTGTTGTTGTTTACCATCAAGTTTGAACCTCCAGCAGGTTTTTAGAGGCAGTAAATCACACAAGAGGAGACAGCCCATCTTTCTCCCAAGTAGCTGCTAGTAGACCCAAACTATGTGCTTTTGGGTTGGCAGTGCAGCTATTACCACTAGACCATCAGCGCTCCACTGCCATTGTTGTTGTTGTTGTTGTTGTTAAGTGCTATCAAGTCAAGTATGACTCAGAGCAATCCTGTGAACAGATCTGAATTTCATCCTGTACTGGGCCATCCTCATCATTTCTGACACACTCGAGACCATCACTGCAGTCATTGTGTCAATTTATCGTTTTGAGGGTCTTCCTGTCTTTCACTGTCCACCACCTTTCCAAGCATGCTGTCCCTCTCCAAGGAGCAGCCTTTCTTAGCAACATGTCCAAAGCATGTGAGAAAAAGCTTTGTCCTCCTTGTCTCCATGGAGAACTCCGGCTTCATTAGTCACTGAAGAGATGCAAATCAAAACAACAAGAGATATCGTCTAACAGGAATGCTCAATAAGCCATGAAACAATGAAATGCTGGTGACAGTGTAGAGAGATTGAGACTTTAATACACTGTAAAATGGTGTGGGCACTAGGGAAAATGATATGGCCCTTCCTTAAAGAATTAGAAATATAAAAACCATTCCATCTAGCAATCTCACTCGTAGGTGTATATCCTAAAAAAATGAGAGCTCAGACACAAACAGATGCACATACACCTAGGTTCACTGCAGCAAAGAGATAGGAGCAACCTAAGTGCCTATCAGTGGATGAATCAATAAACTATGGTACACACACGGTGGAATATTGTGCAATGGCCAGGAACAATCTTAACATGAATGATCCTGGAGGACATTATTGTCCTGAGGGACAAAAAGCAATCACACACACACACACACACACACACACACACACACACACACACAAAATACTATATGAGGGCATTACTTAAAAAGCTAGGGAAATATTTAGATCCAGAAAGAAGCGTTGATGGTTGCCAGGGATGGAAGGAGAGGAGAAGGAAGCATTACTAAGTTGTTGTGTGCTGTCGTGTCAGAACTAACCCGTTGTTGACCCTCTGGTGGGTTTTCAGAGGCAGATAATCACACAGGGAGAGAGATGTAAGTTAATTTGAGTGAAAGGAAGAGCAATATATAAAGATTAGGTGATTAACACATTAACATTGGGGGAAGACAGACACAGAAGTGTGAAAGACGTACAGTTCACTTTCCTTATGGATATAGCCCAGCATCACCAGTGATAATAATCTATGAATGGACACAAGCTAAGAGCCAAATGGACAGATCTTTTTACATCCCAGGTGAGACTATAGTTGGGACTAAACAGGTCTGGCAGATGCTATTTCTACACGCGTCTGTATGTGCTAGAGCTAAAATCTGCTCTCTTCAAGGCAGCTCCAAATCTGACCCAGAGTTTCAGAGACTGCAAATTGTTTCTGAAGTATATATCCTCATGTTTCTCTCTTTGAGCAGATGATAGATTCAAATCACAGATCTTTTGGTGATCAACCCAACACTTAACTCAGAACACCACCAGGGCTGCTTAAATAGCCATGTCTTTAGTAGCACAAACGGGGGGCAAAATTATGAAAAATTCTTAGTCATAGCCAAGCACCTTGAGAGAATGAGTTACTGGCCTGGGAGCACATGGTCATACTCTCGGGGGCCATCTAGATCAATGGGTACAAAGGCAGTGTTCATCCTGCTTGGATGAGTAACAATGGGCAACTGTAAGTCTCTTTGTCCAGAGCAAATAAAAGTGTGTGTGTGTGTGTGTGTGAGAGAGAGAGAGAGAGAGAGAGAATGAATATCAGAGTATTAGCCCAAAGTATTAAGGGCCACATGAATCTTAGTATCCACAACACTGAAACTGGAAGAACTAGAGCGTGTTCAGCTATCACTGTTGAGTGCTCTGAAAGGCTCACAAAGAAAGGTCCCTGCGAGTGTGGAGAAGCATGTGGAACAGAGTCAAAACCATAAAAACGGTCAGACTTGCTGTCTGGGAGAGACTGGTACAACCCTACCCATCCTTCAAACCTGGATCTCAAATCACTCCTGTAGCTCAACTTTCAGCCAAATTATAGGCCTATTAGTTGATCAACAACACTGCAGAGAAAAACAGTCCAGAGATCAATTAACCAATAAGATCCAAGGGTCAGCGTTTTCCAAGGATAAAGCTCAGATGGTAAGAAGAGAGATAAAAGAATGAATGGAAATAGAAACACAGAAAGGGAGTGAGTAGAATGCTGTGACACTGTGGGGATTTTAATCAGTGTCACAAAATGTAATGTATTGTTGAAAGGAAAAACAATTTGCTCTATAAACTTTCACTCAAACTATAATAAAAAGTTAATAATAAAAATAATAAGGAATAATCATGTTGTTGTTCTCATTGCTGTTATGTGCCATCAAGTCACCTATGACTCATAGCAACATTATGTGAAACAGCTCTGACGCTGCTCTATCCTAAGCCAGTCTGTCTCTGACACACATACGCTCATTATCCCTATTACTATGTCAATCCATTTCATCAGCAGTCTTCCTACCCTGTGCTGTCCCTCCACTCTTCCAAACATGACCCTTCTCCAAGGACTGGTCCCTCCTGGCAACATGCCCAAAGTATGTGAGACTGACCATCAAAACCCTTGCCTCTAAGGAGCAGCCTAGTTTCATCCTCTTGAAGATAAAATTGTTCTCTTGGCAATCCATGGTATGTTCAATACTCTTCTCCAGCACTACAACTCAAAGGTATCAATTCTTGTTCTGTGGTCATTGTCCAGCTCTCTGATACATGGCAAGTACCTGCAACGACTGTGTGGCCTGGATCAGGCACATGTTAGTCTCCAGACTGATGGTGTTGCTCTTTTGTGAGGTCCCTTACAGCAGCAAAGATGTATCATCTGCCTAACATAGGTTATTGATGAGCCTTCCTTCAATCATGATGCCACATTCCTCCTCATAAAGTCCAGCCTCCTGAATGATCTGTTCTGTATATAGATTGAAAAACTATGAAAATGGGATGAATCCCTGACACATTACTTTCCTGACTTTGAACCATGCAGTGTTTCCTTGCTCTGTTCTAATGACTACTTCCTGGTCCAAGAATAGGTTTTGCATGAGCATAAATCAAGTGTTCTGAAATTCCCATTCTTTTCATGTTAGCCACAATTTGTTGTGGTTCATGCAGTCAATGAAACTCAGATATACATTTCTCTTGTATTCTTTGCTTTCAGCCAAGATCCATCTGAAGTTGGTGATACTATCTCTGGTGCCAGCATCTTTAAAAACCAGCCTGTATTTCTGGTAGTTCTCTATTAATGTATTGTTCCACTTGTTTTTGGATAAACTTTAGTAGGAGTTTGCTTGCATGTGATATTAGTGATATTATTGAATAATTTCCACATTCTGCTGAGTAATCTTTTTGGAATGGGAACATGGATCTCTTCCAGTCAGTTCACCAATAATTGTCAAATAACTTCCAGTAGTTGTCCTTTGGATTTCTTGGCACAACTTGGTGAACACGTCTGGGGTAGTATCTGTCTGTTGAATTATGTCAATTGGTGTTCCATCAATTCCTGGACCTTGTTCTTTGCCAACTCCTTCAGAAGAGCTTGAACTCCCTCCTTCATCACCATTGCCTCTTAAAATTCTTCTGTGTCACTTTTTGGTATAGTGACTCCATGTATTTCTTCCATCTTCTTTTAATTCTTCCTGGATCGTCTAATATTCTGCTCATTGCTTCCTTAAGTGTTGCAGCTCAAGGCTTGAATTTGTCATCCAGTTCTTTTAGCTTAAGAAATGCCAAGTAAGTTAATCCTTTTTTACTTTCCTACTCCAGGTCTTTGCACATTTCATTATAATACTTCATCTTCGGGGAAGATGCAGGAAAAGGAGGGAGTGAGAAGAGGGAGGGATGTGGAAAGCCAAATTTCACACTAAATATTAATGATAAGCCTAATGCTATATCAGGATATGAAGTAGGTGCAGGTACAAGCAGGAACTCCCCCTGAGGTAGGTCACAGGGGTCAAGCACCAAGGCATTTTCACAATTCTTGGATAATATTTGCTAAACTCTCCATCCTGAATCAATCATAAGATTTTCAATAGAAAGAGCTTAGCTTCATTCTTTGTGATTTACTCCCTGGCAATGTTCAATGAAGTCACAAGGAAGCTGGGTGTGGGCCTTCAGTCTTCTAGCTGTTCACCCCCTGCCTTTACACTCTGTTTATCCTCCATTCTTGATGTCCCATCTCTCTTTATTCTTTGTCCTCACAGACAAAAGAGGGAGAGTGGAGTGGGGAGGGAGTGGGGAAAACGTGGGGGGTGGGGGAGAGGGAAGGGGAGTGGCAGAGGAAAAAGGTAAGAGAAGGAGGGGAAGGAAGGAGTAGAGGAGAGAGGTGGGGAAGAAGGAAGGAAAAAAAAGAAAAAAATCCTTTATCTACTCTAGCTGCCCTTTGAAATGTTCTGTTCAGTGCCTTAACTTCCTAATTTCTTTCCTTTGCCTTGGCTTCTCGATGCTGTAGTGCAATATTCAGGGTCTCTTCTGACATCCTTCTTGGTCTTTTATTCCTCTTCTTTGCCACGACCTTTTGCATTCTTCATGAATGATATTCTCGATATCCTCTCAAAGGTCATCTTGTCTTCATTCATTATTATTCAAGGCCTCAGCCTCAAACCTGTTCCTGAGGTGACTTTTAAATTCAAGTGGGATAGACTCAAGTTCATATTTTGGTTCTTTTTTTTAAAAAATAAAATTTTATTTTAACTGGAATTTTAATGAACATTTATAGAGATACGAAATTTTCATTCATTCCTTCTTGCACATTTTACCCTTCCTGTCCCTCCCTCCCGCCTCCCCAGTTCAGTTTTTAAAAAATATTCACTCATTGCTACACAAATACCTCCCTACCTCCCCTTCCCCAATCCTCTTTGCAATTTCTTGGCTGTCATACGAATAATGTCTAATCATATAATCCTTTTAAACAGTTCTTCATCTATTCCAAAGCAAAGTTCATTATCTATCCACTGTTATCCTATTCTTCTCCCAACTCCTTATGTCAGATCTGCTTTTTAATGGTGGTGCTATACAGTATTTGGCCTTTTGTGACTGAGCTATTTTACTCAGCATGGTGTGCTTCAGGATTCCCTAGGTTGTGTTATGCTCTTTGAGTTCATGACTTTTCAGTGCTGCATAGTATTCCTTTGTATTAATATATCATAGTTTTTCTGTCCATTCATTTGTTGATGGACACTTGAGTTGCTTCCATCTCTTTGCTATTGTAAATAATAGAGTAATAAACATGGGTGTGCATATTTCTATTTGGATGGTGGTTCTAGTTTCTTTAGGGTATATTTCCAGTAGCGGCATTGCTGGATCAAATGGTATTTTTATTTCCAACTTTTTGAGAAAGTGCCATACCACCTTCCATAGTGGTTGCACCATTTTACACTCCCATCAGCAATGGATAAGGGTTTCAATCTCTCTACAATCTCATCAGCACTTATTGTTTGCTGCTCTGTTGAACTTTGCTATGATGGTATCTGATAGTTGTTTTGATTTGCATCTCTCTGAGAGCTAGGCATTTGAACATTTCTTCATATGTTTGTTTGTCATCTTAAAATCTTTGGTGAAGTGTCTATTCATATCCTGTGCCCATTTTGCTATTGGGTTGTTTACCTTTTTCTTGGTGAGGTGGAGTATTCTTTAAATTTTAGATATAAGTCCCTTATTAGATATGTCATTACAAAATATTTTCCCCCAATCTGTGGGTTTCCTTTTAACCCTGTTGGAGAAGTTTTTTGATGTATAGAGGGATTTAATTTTTAGAAGGTCCTATTCATCTATTTTGTTTTCTCCTGGTTGTAAGTCAAATTTGGGTTTTTGTGGATTGGATTTCATTTTCTTTAGCTTTAGTTTAAACTTGCATAAAAGTAGTTTATGGTCATAGTACGAGGAAAATAATAAGGATGTTCACTACAGCACTGTTTATAAACACTCAAATATTATCAACAATGTAAACGATTATTATTTCTGTGTAATATTGTAAGTATTACACTGGTCTACAAAGGTCCAGTTACTTGTTTGTTTGTTTTTTTCTGTAGATGTAAATATATCCAAATTAAAGTGACCAGAAGAGTTTAAAAAAACCCATGCTCCTAAAAGGTAAAAATAATAAAAAATTACTTTTATTTTCATTTTTAGGCTTCTTTGTATTTATGTTGTTTAGTGTCTATATGTGTCATTTTCATAATAAGGAATACAAATGTGGGGTTACATCAATTTCCTAAGGCATTTGAACAAAACATCTGCCTTTTCGTGGCACTATTGTGTAAAACCTTCTCTGCAATGCACAGTTCTTTTAAGATGATAGTGAGTGTGATGGCTCCTCCATGCTGGGCATTTTCTCGGGTAGAGCTAAGTGAGCTGGCTCAGCAGGAAGGAAAGCTTACTGGTTTGCCAACCAACCTGTTTTCTCCAGTAATTTGTTTCAATATAAAACCTCCCCCAGGACTGTGTGACCTCAGGTACCACCTCTCAAAGCAGGACAGTGTAGCTCGCTCTACAACCTCCAGATATTTAACTTTTACTTTTGAGGTTTGGGATTTTTAAAATATTTTTAAATTGTGATTTTAATAAAAGTTAACAGAAAGTTTGGATTTCCATTCATTCACTGATGCACGTTTATCTCCCTCTCTCTCCCAGGATATTTTTTTTTTTTAAAAAAAGAACAATAGTTTATGGTGTTTTCAGTGAAGATTTACATGGCCATTTAGAATCCCATTCAACAATTCCTACACACAAGTTGTTGCTGTGACATTAACTAAATCCTTCACAATGTATGCTCCATTCTGGTTGTTTTCTTTTCATTAATCTATTTACTCTGCCCCTTACATTCTCATCTTTTAGAAAAGTAATTGATGACTGTTTTGTCTCACATGTTGTTGTTGTTGTTATGTGCCCTCAAGGCGCTTGCGACTCATAGCAACCCTAAACTCTGCTCTGTCCTGTGCCAATCACACTGTCTCTGACACACCCATCCCCATTACCCCAGTCACTGAATCAATCCACCTCATAGAGAGCCTTCCCCTGCTGTGCAGTCCCTCCACCCTCCCAAGCATGATGTCCTTCTCCAAGGACCGGTCTCTCCTTAGTACATGTCCAAAGTATGTTAGACAGAGCCTCAGAATCCTTGCCTCCAAGGAGCCACCTAGTTTAACCCTCTCCAGGATGAATCTGTTTGCTTTCCTAGCAGTCCATGGTGCCCTCAATACTCTTCTCCAGCACCACAGCTCAAAGGCATCAATTCTCCTTCTATCCTCCCTAGTCACTGTCCAACTCTCTGATGCATAACAAGTGATTGCAAAGACCATGGCCTGTATCAGATGCACCTTAGTCTCCAGAGAGACACCATTGCTCTTCAGTACTTTGGAGAGGTCCCTAACAGCAGACTTTCTCATGGCAATATGCCTTTTCATTTCCTGGCTGCTGGTGCCAAGAGTGTTGACTGTGGAGCCAATCAAACTAAAGCTGTGAACAATCTCAGTCTATTCATCCATCCTGATGCTGCCAATTGGTCCAGTGGTGAGAATCTTTGTCTTCTTGACATTGAGCCTCAATCCATATTGAAGGCTTTAGGGAACTAGTTCTTATATTCATTGCTAACTCAGAATTGACTCATGGCTGACCCTCCAGCAGGTTTTCAGAGGCTGTAAATCACATGGGGGGAGATGGCCCATCTTTTTCCTGAGGACTGGATGGTGGATTTGAACTGCTTACCCTTTGGGCTGTCATTGCAATTTCTGACCCATTAGGCCTCCGACACAATTTGTTATATACAAGAAATCTCAGGAGGTGGTTTAAAATTCTGTATTTACCCAATTTCTGATCATCGGTTAAAAGAGTGTGTCCTCCTTTCACATGTGTTTGTTCCTCTTTTAAGAAGCTGGTTACCTAAGAGCAGACTAGACTTTGAGGGACATTCTGGCTCCTTGTTGAGACCACGGGCCCGCAAATGCTGGTCCATAGTTTGACAGGTCCTCGAGGGCCTCCTAGTGGTTGTGAAATGAATCTGAAAAAGGAGGCCTTATTTCTGCATGAAAAGGCCAATCAATACATTAGCTTCTCATCTTTCCAAATGACCAAGAACCACACAGAAGTAATCTATTAACTGAGGGTTTAAAGGAAAAATTTTCTGCTCAAAAGCCAAATGAGATGTTACTACAATCAAAGCAGCATACTAAAGAAAAATCTTTCTCTAGTTCATAGTAAGGGAGCTCTGGGGACTTAGTGGTAAGAGGCTGCGCTGTGATGCAAAGGCACTCAGTACAGACAGACAGTCACTCCGCAGGGGAGGGAGGGGCAATATCCCCCCATGTGACTTAAAGCCTCTGACAAACCACTGGCCACCTGTCAGCCCTGGGTCGGTTGCAACTCACAGTAACTCGATAACAACAGTTCACAGTAAGAAAAGCCTATTGAATCCTGAACCAGACTATACAACCACTAGAAATGCATGTTTAACAAGCCAGCGCATATTCTTTCTACCCGCCAGGCATCTAACTCTTCTCTTCTCTGCTCCACTTAAAACTAACAATGAGGTCATTTCAAAAGCAGCTGAATGTTTTGTCTCTCTTCCTGGTGAGCGGTAGCATCTGAGTCCTCTCGCTAGCATCTGGGTGGGCCAGAGCCCACTTTGACCAGTAGAGGACCACAGAAGCACCACCCTCTGATTTCAGAAGCTGGGCGCCGAGCGCTGCACACTGCTATTTCCCTTGTCTTCTCGGAACAAGCCCCCCTCCAGCTGACCCGAGGCCAGTTGCCCTGTAGTTTTCTCCAGCTCATGAGAACCCCATGTGTGGTAGAGCAGAGCCATGCTTGGTAGGGCCTTCAGGACCTGGTTTTAGAACCAGCAGGGAGGAGGCAGCTCTGGTGGCGCCATGCCTAGGGAGTTGCACTGTTAACCCAGAGGTAGCACTTCTACGGTGGTTTGAATCCACCAGTAGCTCTGAGGGAGAAAGATGGGCTCCTGTGCAATTAACAGACTCAAAGAACTCACTGGAGGGCCAACTTTACATCAGTTCTGATTTGCCAGCAACGAGGAGGATTTAAATAAAGATTTTCCAAAAGCACTTCACCAGGCCATCCTTCCAAGGCACCTGGAATTTCTCTCCTTTTGCTCTGCAAAGGAATTAACCATTTGTACCACCCAAGCTCTGGTGGCAAGAAGCTGTGCTACAGTCCCGAAGACATACAGTTTGAGACACCAGCCACTCTGAGGGAGAAGGATGGGGAATCTCCTACCATGCAATTAACTGCCGCCAAAAACCTGCCAGAGGGTCAGCTATGGGTTGGTTCCGACTCAGTGGTACACAGCAACAAAACCCAGGCACCCCACATGGACTCAGCCACTCCAGTGTGACAAGCCCAAACCACACACACAGGCTACATGCAGGATGCTGGTCCACGTCCCAGCTGATCCCACTCTGCTGTCACTCCACCAGCCACCAGCGTGGGCGTGGAGAACTCTGAATTATTATGATGCCCAACCACATGACCCAGCCCAGACATCATGACCAGAATCCAGTGGAGGACAGTGTCCTCTGTGCTCTGTGACAATTCCTGATCCACAGAAGCTGTGGGCATAAAGTGGCTGTCATCTAACGTCACTCAATTTGGGGACACTGGTTACACACATTAACTGGAACAGCAGTGCTGGGCATGAACTGCTAACCTGATATCATGACCCATTAGTGGACCATCTGACAAACATTGGTTCATAGCACTTCAGTTCAGCGTCAAAGACACCAGGCTTTCACCCTGAGTGTGAGCGCTCAGACAGGTTTGTTCCTGCCAGCAGGATGGGTAGGATGGGTGACGTGGGGCAAGGGGACTGTGAGATGTTTTCCCCACTAGACAGGGCTGAGATCCATGGGCGCAGATCCCTGCCATGCAGACGAGAGTCATTGCCGTTCTGACCAGAATCCCGAGGTGGTCCTGGCCTCAAGAGGATGGTCCAATGTCCGTGCATACCTGCCCACCAAAAGAGCTGCTTCCAGTCCTCATGCTCCACTTAGACTGCTTCACGGGCTGCCTGCTGCTGCTGTTGGTGGTGGTACCACTTGAACCATGAACCTTTGGGTTGGCAGAGCAGCTCCGCAGGCCTCTAACCCACCTTCACAGCTGTCAGTCCATCTTCAATTTCAGACTTCCTTTTCAATGGATAATTCGCTTTCATCACCACTGAGTTAGAAACTGCTCACAGCTGACCCTGCAGCTGGTTTTCTGAGGCTGCAAATTGCCCAGGAGGAGACTGCCCATCTTTCTCCTGAGAGGGACGTGAACTGTCAGAGAAGCACCACCTTCGGGTCAGCAGCACACGATGGTAGACTTCTGCCAGAGCTCCTGAGTGGATACTGAGCACCTAAACAAAGATTCAGATTAATATCTGGAAGTTTAAGAGATTATTACAGCAAACCAAAACCAAGGTAGAAAGAAAGTAGCATTTCTGTTGGATGGAGAGTGTTCAGCAGGTTTGGGCTGCAAAACTGAAAGTCTGGGTCACTGAGGGCTGGGTTTCTTTCCTTGACTCTGGGAGAACAGCTGGGAAATAGGGGTTAGGAAAAAGAACCAAAACCAAAAAGGGGTTTTGCAAACAAGTTCTCCTCATCAAAGTGGGACATCTCAGCAAATAGCCCAACAAAGTGTCTCATCTCAGAGACAGGCTATGAGTGGGGCCTGGGGACCTCAAGTCAGAGATGAGATGACTTCACAGAGGACAGGTCTGACCTAGGATTGATGGCGGCCTTGAAATAGAATGGCTTTTTGGTTTGGGGGGCCCTCCTCTCTCACTGCTGTTGAGTCAGAGCTGACCGATAGCTGATCCTCCAGTGGGTGCTCAGAGGCTGTGAATTACAGGGAAGGAGAGCTGGTCAGTTCAGCTGGCTGGTAGCACAACCAGCTCCATCAAACTTTTGGGACCAAAGTTGCTAAAATCCAAGTGTGTCAAGTGTGTATGTAAACAGCACCTTCCAGGCCTTGCAAGACATCCCTATGCTTTCCTTCTCCTCACCAATAAATGCAGTGTCACACGGTGGAGCCCTTAAGGCTAAGCAGCCAGCAATCACCGAGGGAGGGGAAATGGCAAGAGCTCACATTCCGTTAACATTCTCAGTCTCCAGTGCAGCCCTGCGGCGGGCTGTCCTTCAGGAAATGGTTATTAGCCTTGACAATGGAGCAGGGTCCCCAGGATTCTCTCTCCTCCACTCTTTTTTTTTCCCCTTGTTATTTATTTATTTATTTATTTTTAAATTTA
>NW_006399791.1:5349757-5357815 GCF_000299155.1 Elephantulus edwardii | reverse complement strand
CTCCTCCACTCTTGTTTCCAAACTAGGATGTGGGGGTGGGATGATTATAATATGCTATTACATTTCCTTCTTCATTCCTAAAGGGTATATTATAGAATCAGATATGATGTAATCATTTATAAGTCACCATTAATTACCATATAGATAGATTGATAAAATGTGAACCTATGGAAAATTTGGGAGGGGATATTAGTGATAGTGAAAGTTATACAACATGACTGATGCACTTGGTGCCACTGAATTGTGGAAAAATGACAAATTTGAATCAACAAATACTAATATATATACTATCAGACTGTTTCACAAGTAGTTTTTTTACCAAAAAATCTATAACTTACTTTTTACAATTTGATCGGTACTGTATATGAAAAAGGAGCTCTCGTGGCCAGGTGGGTAAGGCGTTGTGCTGCCAATCCAAAAGTTAAGCAGTTCAAATTCATCAGTTACTCCTAGGGACAAAAATGGGCAATCTTCTCCTGTGCAATTTGTAGCCTTTGAAAACCCACGGGAGAGTCAGCTCTAGGCCAGTTTTGACTCAATGCTATATAACAACAACATCTTTGACTTGCTATATTAAAACCTACTCTGGTGGCCTACTTAGTAGGGAGCTGACTGCCAACCCAAAGGAGGATGGTTCGAATACACCAGCTGCTCCCGGGGAGAAAGAGAGAGAGTCTCCTCTTGTGCACTTTACAGCTTCTGAAAACACACTGGGGGGGGGGGGTCAGCAACGAGTCAGCTTCAACTCGATGGCCATCAGTGGAGTTATATAGGAAACCACCATTTTTCTAATAATAAAATCAACCTACTTTAGGTACTTGCTGTTTATAAAGTACTCTCTTTTTTTTTTCAGGCATTGAACAAATCATTGACATTCATAATCTAATTTTGGCAACTATGCCTATTTTTGGAAGCAGGAGTGGCATCTACTTCCTAAACAACAGGCCTCTGGAAACTCTATGAACTTTGATAAATGAGGATAGTTATAGAAAGACTGTAGAGTTGCCATGAGTCATGCTTGACTCGGCGGCAATCAACAACAACACAACAACAACATACCCATTTTATAGAAATGAAAAAACTGAGGCCAGAAAGATTATGTGGCTTACCATGGGTTGAGAAGCAGGGAGTGGTTGGACCAGCTCATTCTCCTAACCACATTGCTCAAGCAGGGCAAAGAATGAGACAAAAATCTTGCATCAAATAGCATACATCCCTCATCTCAAATTCGCCTTTCTCTGAGGCCACTCTGAGCCATGGTTTTGGCTTAGGTCTGACAAGTTAGAATGGTAAATGAGAATATGTCATTTCCCCCACATTGCGTTAAAAAAATTCCAGGGAAAATCAGCACAGAAGATATTTAGGATGCACTCAAACTTGTTTCCAAAAACAACTTTGAAAGAAAAGAAAAAAATTTAAATAAAACAACCCAACTTTGGGGCAAGGGGGATGGAGGGACAGTCAAGAATCTGATACTCAGGAAAGAAAAAGATAGAGGGACTTTGGATCTAATCTAGGACATAGTTCTCAGGCTTAAAATAGACATGATCTTACAACTGTTGTGAGAAAGGACAGAACAAGGAAGTCATCACATATAATGTGCCTGTGCACAGGAGCTGACCGGTGGGCACAGAACTAGGTTTAGGGACACTGAGGAGACAGCACTGCTCCCCTAGTCTCTCAGCTGGGAAGATCTCCCACAGGCAGGTCACTTGTTAGTGCTCTTAAAGGTGCTGGAATGTCAAGTGTTTCATGTCCTTTCACAGGATCTTAAACCTCACAGCTCCTGCAAGCACACACTTGCTCTAAGTTTAAAAGGGTTTGTTGTTGTTGTTGTTAAGTGCCGTCGAATCGCTTGCAACTCATAGCGACCCTGTGTACAACAGGCCTAAACTCTGCTCTGTCCTGTGCCAATCGCACTGTCTCTGACACTCCCATCCCAATTATCCCAGTCACTGAATCAATCTACCTCATAGAGGGTCTTCCCCTCCTGCACTGTCCCTCCACCCTCCCAAGCATGATGTCCTTCTCCAAGGACCAGTCTCCACAATAAGGGATATACCTTTAACTTGCTGGTCTGTCTGATACTTCTCTAAATCTGAACATTCACATTAAGACAGACTAGGAAGAAGGACTGGCCATCCACTTCTGAAATAGCAGGCCTCTGAAAACCCTATGTATGTATTAAAAGGGTAGAGGGGGGAAAGTGGTTTAGCACTGGTCTGTCCATTTGCTGTACGGAGGTAACTCATGGTTGCTGTGATACTGAACACTGTGACACTGATGTGTCAAATGTGTTAATGGTTACCCATGGTGGACAGTGTTTGCTGGAGCTCCTTGATTAAAACAAGCTTGGAAGCAGGAGTGGCATCCACTTCCGTAATAGCTTGCCTCCAGAAACCCTATGAATCTGGAGAAAGGATGAAAGTTATACAAGTGTTCAATTCTTTTGTTCATAGGGTAGTTGAGTCATCTATGACTTGACAGCACTTAATAACAACAACCACAACCTTTGAAGCGATGCCATTCAGCTCATTCATCTGACAGCTACCAAAGAGCCCTTCCTGCTATCATGTGACAGGTACTGTCCTTGTCCCAGAGACACAGTGATGACATAGAGGCCCAGCCTTTTCTCTCCTGCAGTTATCAGGAGATGCTATCGAATGTTCACACTGGTGTGAACGCACACCTGGTGTGACCTCACAGCTGTAGCTCAGGACATGATGTCAGGAGAGTGTATGGTTTGGTGTGTTCACAGGGGGAGGGAGAAACAGCTGAAGACTTGCCTGAGTAATTTATTTCTAACCCAAGGCCAAAGGATGATGAAGAAGTGAGTGAGAGGGACATTGTTGTTGTTTTGTGCCTATGGCATTAAGGGTTTATTGTTCAAAATGGTTTTCTTGGCCGTTGACTGGCCTTGCCACGTGGATGGGCGGGAATATGTGAATGTGGCATGTTAGCCTACTCATAAGGGGACTGAATGGATCCTGAATTGGGCGGAAATCTGACCACTGGCAAAGAAGCAGAAAGAGAATGTAGAATGTTCTTCAGAGCCAGAGATTCCTGCACTAGTCAGACCGGGGCCTACGGGAGCAGCAGCTATTGCAGAACCAAGAGAACCAGAGACCTGACATAAGACACTGTGCACTTGGGGTGGCTATGCCATGGAATCCAAGCTAAGAACCTTTTGCCCAAGTTTGTTGGAGGGCTGAGGGGTGGGCTGGGGTAGAGGGCCAGTCATCGGCAAGATGGAGAGCTTTTGTAACACTGACCTAACACTGCAAGGCTGAAGGCTGAAGTGCCTGCGAGCTCATGTCATCAGCTGTCCCAGCTGACTGCATTCTGCTACTAACCTGGATTATAACATGTTGATTTCCTCAGTGTGGTTCTGTGTGGTCTATGAACTATCGCAATGGATTTTGAACCCAGTAAAGCAGTTACATTGGTGCTGGGAGGAGTAAAAAGAGGTGAGGGAATGTGGGATGAGACACATCCGATCTCATGGGAATTGGTTTCATGTTGTGGCTGGTGTCGATGGATACAGTTCCCCCTTGAGGAGTTGGTAGAGCTAAAAGAAGGCCATCCACACATGGCCCTTGTTCTTTTTACAGTGCCACAGAGAACCGACTCACAGCTGACCCTCCAGCGGGTTTTCCAAGGCTGTAAATTGCATGGCAAGAGAGTGCCCATCTTTCTCCAGCGGAGCAGCTGGTGGATTTGAACCACCTGCCTTTTGGTTGGCAGCATAGCTCCCCACCACTAGGCCACTAGAGTTCCCTCATTTAGACTAAAATGCTTTCAGACTAAGGCAAAAAACACATTCTGAAGCCCTGAGACTAGAGAGATCATATACACCCATGACAACTCTTGCTTACAATAATGCACATATGGACTGTATACATAATACATGGATTGGACACGTCCACCATAACGATTTGTTGGAAAGAAAGACCATCATTCCCAGTGCCCAGAAGTGTGAGCTATCTAGAAATAGAGTCCATGAAGATGTTAGCAGTTTGCAAGAGGTCATACCAGAGCGGTCACTGTTGTTATGTGCCATTGAGTCGACTACGACTCATAGCAACCCTATAAACAATAGTTCTGTACCTGCTCTATCTTGAGCCAATCTTACTGTCCCTGACACACCTTCCCCCATTGCCACAGTCACTGTGTCAACCCACCTCATTCTAATCTGATTTCAGTAGTAGCTTTACAAAGAGGTAAAATGGTCCTGTGACAATGGTTCATTTATAAGTCAAGGGACACCTGGGGTTCCAGAAACCTGGGAAAGTCTGGAAGGATCTTCTCTGCAGCCATTGGAGAGAGCATGGTGCTGCCACACTGAGAATGCAGGTTCAAAGCCGTCAGAACTATGGAACAGTAAATTTTGATTGTTGGCTGGTTCTTTGTTACATCAGCCTTTGGAAACCAGTACACAGATAAATAATATTGTAAGTGAGTCACTCACTCACTTAATGCCATCAAGTCAAAACCTGCTCATAGCTGACCCTCCAGCAGATTTTCAGAGGTTTTAAATCTCACAGGAGGAGACTGATCATCATTCTCCCTCAGAGCAGCTGGTGAATTTGAGTTGCCTACCTTTGTGTTGTTGTCATTTGGTCCTGGATATGCTCACCAGGTTGAGTTAAGAAATCGGGAGGACTATTACCTTGCTAACTGATTGGAAGAGATCCATATTTATTCCCATTCCATAAAAAGGTAACCCAACAGAGTGTGGAATTTATCGAACAATATCACACATTAGCAAAATCCTGTTGAAGGTTATTTAAAAAATGACTGGAACGTGTTCTATTTCCAGTGAGGGTAGTGGGTAAACTCAGTGAGCAGAGCGCTTAGCTGGACTTCTCGACTTCTTCACTTCAAGACACTGCCTAAAGAGACCAAATGCAATGGCTGGGATCTTACGCTCAATAGTTCAGAGAACCACAGGCAATCCATTGAAATGCAAAAGTACAAGTTTATCTTAGTAAATACAAGAATCCAGATGTAGATCTGCTAGACGCTGTAGACAATAATACTGTGACAAAAGGTATGGAGTCTCTCATCTGTACAGATTGGATTCGTCACAAATTTACCAGGTCAAGAATTCCAGATAAAGTATTTCAGCCTTCTCCTGAAGATCATGAAAAGTATTGTGGAGATCCACAAAACCCTCATAAACTGCATATTGTTACCAGAATAAAAAGTGCAAGAAGGTGTCCATATTGGGAAAAAAATACAATAAAGATACTTGGATTAGAAAAAGCATATACTCCTCAAGTTCACAAGAATATCCCTTCAGTGAATGTAAAGCTGAAAGTGGTTAAACATTTGATAAGGATCCAGCCACTGAAGTTGCCACAAGGACTTCCCACAGAAGAGAGCATGGCTAATACCTGCCTCAAGAGCAATGGAGAATTAATAGTACACTGGAATCTAAAACCTTTGGAGAAGAAAGGAATTACATCCTAATGCAAGTGCAGTCTCAAATTTGAAAAATTAGAAATAATTTTTATTTAAAGATGATGACAAGATGTTATCATTAAAATATACTTTAAATAATAAAAAAAAATTACTGGAACAGTAGTACATCGACAGAGAACTACCAGAAATAAAAGTTGGATTTTGAATAAGCCATTGCACTAGGGACATCATAGCCAATGTCAGATGGATCTTGGCTGAGGGTACCAAAAGGATGTCTGTCTGTGTTTCATTAAGTATGCAAAGGCATTTGACTGTGTGGATCACAACAAATTGTGACTAACCTTGAGAAGAGTGGGAATCCCAGAACACTTGATTTTGCTCATGGAAAATCTATACTTCAGGGAGCTTTGGTGGCCTAGTGGCAAGACACTGCACTGCAATCCCAGAGGTATGCGGTTCAAATCCACCAGATGCTCTGCTGGAGAAGGAGGGGGCAATCTCCTCCCGTAACAGTCAGATCTGATTTGACGGTACACGTAAAAAATAATACAATAAAAAAATAAAGGAAAAAAATATTAAAAAGACCATTTCCAATTTAAAAAAAAAGTAGTTACAAAACAAACAAAAAAAAAAAAAGAAAGAAAATCTATGCTTCGAGAAGCAGTTGTCAGAACAAAGAAACACTGCATGGTTCAAGATCGGGAAAGGAGTGCATCAGGGATGCGTCCTTTCTCTATACCTTCTCAACTATATGCAGAACAGATCATCCATCATCCAGGAAATGAGGAAGACTCATCAACTCAGATGACACAACTTTGCTTGCTGAAAGTAAAGAGGATGTGAAACACTTACTGCAGAAGATCAAGGATTATAGCCTTCAGTACAGATTTCATCTTAACAGCAAGAGAACAAAGATCCTCACTATCAGACCAACAGTCCACATTACAATAGATGGAGAAAGGATTGAAGCTGTCAATGATTTCATCTTGCTTGGATCAGCAATCAGGAAATCAGAAGACATTGCATTGGAAAGGCCACTGTCAGGGGCCTCTCCATAATGCTGAGGAGTGATAATCTAAGTTGAAGACTAAGTTGTGCCTGATTCAGGCCACGATCTTCTCAATCACCTGCTATGCATCAGAAAGCTGGACAATAAATTAGGATGACAGAAGAGGAATTGATGCGCTTGAGTTATATGGTCTTGGAGAAGAGCACTGAATAACCCATGGGCTGCCAAAAGAACAAACAGATACATCTTGGAAAAGGTGCAGCCAGTGTGCTCCTTGGAAGCAAGTCTTTCATACTTTGGACATGCAAGTAGGTAAGGCTATTCCTTGGAAAGATACATCATTCTTGGAAAGATGGAGGGTCAGAGAAGGAGAGAAGATTCCTAACAAGACAGACTGACATGGTGACTTCAGCAATGGGCTCGAGTATCTCAGAAATGATAAGGATGGCACAGAATAGGGAAGCCTTCTGGTCAGCTGTTCATAGCGTTGTTATGAGTTATATTTGGCTTTACAGCACCTAACAACAACTGTGGAAAACATTTTGGTGATCAAACACAAAACTACCATGTTATTCTTGTTAGGTGTTGTCAAATCAAATATGACTCATAGTAAGTCTATGAAACTCTGACCTGTCCTGCGCCATCCTCATCACCTCTGGCACACTTGAGCCCCTGGCTGCAGTCACTTTGTCAATTGATCTAATTGAGGATCTTGCTCTCCCTTGCTGACCCTCCACCTTTACAAGCATGATGTTGCTCTCCTAACAACGTACTCGAAATGTGCGAGATGCTTTGTCATCATTGCCTCCAGAGAGCATTCTGGCTAGTTTCTCTCAGCAATTGCACTCTGAGGTCAACCCAAATACAGAGACACAAATTCACTATTTGCAATTGTCAAAAGGTGGGAACCATTTAAATGTCCATCAACAGATGAACAAAATGTCCATACCTACAATGGGATACTACTCAATCACGAAGACAAAGGAAGTCCTGATATCTGAGTGACCTGTAGCCACCCTGACAACATCATGCTGAGCGAAATGAAACAAGTCAATGTTGCATGATCTCACTTATGTGAAATAAGGCAAATGGAAAGATACCAAAGGGCAATCGTGGTTCCCAGTGCAGGAGGAAGAGGAAAGGATGGATATTCTTTACGTACGAAGCAGCGAAATTTTGTCTGATAGGAAATTGACAGTGATTGTGGATGATGGTTGTACAATAAGATTAATATAAATTATACCAGTAAATTGTACATCTGAAATACGTTAAATTGGTAAAGGTTGTACAATATACATTTTACAATAAAAAATTTTCATTATAATAAATAAAACCAATGGAATTGATGATGGTTAAGTCCCCAATAGTGAGTGAAACACATTGTTAGTCCTGCAATTAGCAAATGATAGCGTTAGACATTTTCCACAAAGTGGAAATAGTGTTTTTGTCATTATTTTAGGTGTTAATGAGTCAACTAGGTGGTACTAGGGATATTGTAGCTGATGTTAGATGGGTTTTAGCTGAAAGCAGAGAATACTAGAGGAATGTCTATCTGTGTTTCATTGACTATGCAAAGGCATTTGACTGTGTGGATCATAACAAACTGTGGCTGACTCTGAGAAGAA
>NW_006399791.1:5301823-5348901 GCF_000299155.1 Elephantulus edwardii | reverse complement strand
GGATGGGAGTGTCGGAGACAGTGCGACTGGCACAGGACAGAGCGGAGTTTAGGGCTGTTGTACATAGGGTCGCTATGAGTCGCAAGCGACTCGATAGTGCATAACAACAACAACTATGACTCATGGTAACTCTATAAACAATAGATTTGAGCATTGCACTGTCTTGCCCCATTCTTACAATCTTTGGCACATTCAAGCCCATTGTTGTTGTTAATTTTTTTTTTATTATTTTTTGTGTGTGTGTACCGTCAAATCAGATCTGACTGGTACAGGAGGAGATTGTCCCTCCTTACCCGGCAGAGCATCTGGTGGATTCGAACCGTTCGCCTCTGGGATTGTAGTTGCAGCTCCTTGCCATTCAAGCCCATTGTGACAGTTGCTGTGTCAATCCAGATCACTAAGAGTCTTTCTTTCACTAGCTTTCCCAGCAGGACACATCTTTTAAAGAATGGCTCCTTTTTACAACATGCGCAATGTATGTGAGATAAGTTTTACCATCTTTGCCTCTAAGCAGAACTACTGACCAATAATATAATGAAAAACACTAGTTTGAAATACTTCATATTACCACAAGCTTTGAAATTTGTCCAAGTAAGACTTCTTTTCCACATAGTTTGTCTACCATCAACTATAATAGATTATACTTCAAATTATAGTTGTGAGTTATCACCTTCTTTAAAAATATTTTCACCTATAGTTACTCTGAAGTCCTGGTAGCACAGTGCCTTACAAAGTGGGTTGCTAATGAAAGAACTGTCAGTGGTTCTAATTCAATCTCCCTTGAACCTTAGACAGGAGCGAAGAGAAATGCTCAAGTCTAGCTACAATAGTATAGTGTATTGCTAACTGCAAGTTCAAGGGGAGCTCTGGGGGCCTAGTGGCAAGAAGCTGCACTGCAATCCCAGAGGAACACGGTTCAAACCCACCAGATGCTCTGCTGGAGAAGGAGGCGCAATATCCTCCTGTACCAGTCAGATCTGATTTGACAGTACACGCACACAAAATTAAAAAAAATAAAAAAAAAGAGAATTCAGCAGTTCAAATCCAGCAGCTTCTCCACAGAAAAAAGAAGAGGCAGAACCCTCCTGTAAAGATTTACAGCTTCCAAACCCCAGTAGAGGGTCTATAGGAGCTGGAATAGACTTGCAAGCACTGGGTATAGTTTGTTATTCTACCAAAGATGATTCATAAAAGCAGTTCTCCAGTGTTGGCAGAGACGCCTTGAATAAACAACTGAGCAGGACTGGCAACATCTTTTACTCATCTGGAGCCAGGAAAATCACTTAAAACCATTTGCTTTGTTGCTTAATTACAGTTAACCCTTGAAAAATATGGGGGTTAGAGACCTTAACTTCCAGAGAAAAATCAAACCTACCGCCATTGAAGTGAGCTCTGGTGGCCTAGTGGTAAGAAGCTGCACTGTAGTCCCAAAGGCACCCGATTTAAACCCACCAGCTGCTCTGTGGGCGAAGGCCAGCCAGTCTCCTCTGCACTTGACTGCCTCTGGAAATGCAAGCACAGTCAGCTGTGCTATGAGCTGGTTCTGGCTCAATGGCACACAACAACTGCCCTTGAGTCTGTTCCCGCTAGAAGTGGCCCTTCGCCACATTCCTGCGGCTGTAAATTTTTTTTTTAATTAAAAAAAAATGTTTTATTCTATATTGGCTTGCAAACAAAATTTGTATATATTGTGTTTCATTCATATACACTGTGTCTCACACATTCTTTCATTTACATTGTTTTGTATACAATCATTCCCATTGTGTTTTATAAAACAAATCACCATTGATCTAGAACCACTGTCACTCCATCTTTTCAGGTCCCCACTGGATTTTTGCTAAGTTTTTTCACCTCCTCCCTCTGCTCACCAAACCCTGCAACCTCATGATTTTCCCCCTCTCCATCTCTCAAACCTCCTCCCATTCTCCCTTTGGACTTTTTAAACATATTTTACCAATTACCCTTCTATTTATTTTTTTATTCATTTTAATGAAAGTTTACAAAGACTTTGGATTTCCATTCATTCATTGTTGCACTTTTCTCCCTGTCCACCCTTCCACCCCAACTCCTCTTCTCTTTGAAAATTCTCTCATTGTTATACAATCCCCCCCCCCCAGGTCCACTCCACTGTGCAGCAGCTGTAAATCTTTACGGGAGGGAACTGCACATCTTTCTCCTTTGGAGCAGGTGGTAGGTTTGAACCACCCAGTTTTCACCCCAATGTAATGCCACGAGGGCTCACTCTTTTTACTTCAGTACACAAGTCATTGGCAAGATCAAGAGGCAATCAGCATCACACAGCTTTTTAAGTGGACACTCTTTAGCACTTGTGCTGAGATAGTAATATGAAACCAGTTCCCAGTCTAAGTGGTCCCGGGGAAATGCAAACTCCTGTTATTCGAAGGTCAACAGTCCTCTCAAAGCTGTTGCCAATGTTCTCCGCTTGGCGGCAACCATTCTCGTTAAAAGGCTAACAAGTCTAGAATGAGTTTGTTTTGTCTGCACGTTATTTCTTCAGCTGCTGCAACCAGAGATGATTTAATCGGCTCACCACAGAGACAGCTTTTTCTGCTTGACTAACAAATGACACACTCCGAAGCTCACTTCAACTGCAGCCTCATGTTCAACGTTTTCGCGAAGAAATTCTGTTGCGACGAGACTGCATTTTAAATGTTCTAATCCTTCTGACAGTTTGGAATATGGGGCTGAGTGAGTGCTTCATCTGCGTACAGCAATGTTTATCTTGTGATCTGGGCACAGCTGCTATGTCACTGGATAATGAACACCATGCTTGCGGTCTGAGGCTGGGCTTTCTAGAGAAACAAAAACCAAGGTGGTGCGGACAGTGGGGGGGCGCTGGTGGATCATGTAACTGTGAAGGCTGTTAAGTCCCAAATTCAAGAGTATGGCACCAGGTTTCTCCAGATTCGTGAGGAACCTCAAGTTCGAATTCAGGAACCCAAGAGAGCAGCAGGTCAGACGGCAGGCTGGTGACTGGGGTGAGGTGAAGAGGAGACCACAGGAGGATGACACGTGCAAGTCCCTTGGCCAGAACATGGGTGTGGATGCAGGCCACATCCCCAGGTCAGCTCCCCTTCCATCAGATCATGGAAAGGAAGATAGTTACATAATACGCATGGCCGAGCCCAGTTCACACATAACACTGACCTTTACACCATATAAGAAAAGCCTTTAACATAACTAATCAGGGACCATTCGGGTAAAAAGAAAACGAAAAACCTCCAAATATTTCTTGGGTTCTTTTACATTGCAACAAGTGGTGTTTCCAAGACAGAAAAGGGCAGAAGAATGGCCAATCTGTTTTATGTCACGTGTATTACTCTGCCCGAGAGCAGAGCCCAAAGGCATTCCAGCCCCTCACACTGGTGGTATCAAACCTGGCTGGGTGTCTGAGAAGCCGGGCGAGTTCTCGGAAACATTTTCCTGGGCTCAACCCATCCGGGAACCACAAATCCCAACCCGGAGGCAGAGCTTGGGCATCTGCTCTTAACGAGTTCCACACATGGTATAATAGTCCCGGAATCCTTGTGAGAGTGCCATCTTTCTCCTGGGGAGCAGCTAGTGGACTTGAGCTGCTGACCTTTTGGTTAGCCCCACACCACACCACACCACACCATATTGTGCCACCAGAGTACCTCAAGACTCTGGTGGAGGGTCTAAGAGTCCTGGTGTTCCAATCCATTAGCTCCTCTGCCAAAGAAATGATTAAACCATCTTCTTGCAGTACAATTTACAGCCTCAGAAATCCTCAGAGCGTCACTAGAGTCAAACTCTACTGGATTGTCGGTGCCGTGTGCCTTCAAGTCGGAATCGACCCAGTATATAGAATGGGAGGAGCAGCTGGTGGATTCGAACCCAAGTAGCCTAGAATTGCAGCCCAGCTTCCTACCACTATGGTAGTGGGTTTTATTATTGGTCAAAGGTGTCCTAGTGTTTCTCTGCTGGAGAAAACAAAGATACTCTGCTTCTGTTAAAATTTACTGGCTAGAAAACCCAACGCAGAGTTGCCAATAGTCTGAAACACTTGGCGGCTGAGCATTTGCAGTATTGCTCCGAAGAGCCCTGGTGGCGCAGGGTTAATCGTTTAACTGCTGGATTTTGTTGTTTTTTTTAAAAAGGTCAGTGAGTAGTGGTCCAAACCTTTCAGCCGCTCCATGAGCAAGCTGTGGCAGTCCGCTTCCCTAAAAATTTATAGCCTTGGAAACACTAGGGGACACTTCTTGTCTTAAAGGAAAAAAACACCACCATACAACCCCACAATAAAAACTCAAGTTCATGTCTACAAAGTTGGTCTGGTTCAGCAAGCCTTCACCGGTTTCCAAGGCTGTAAATCTTACCGAGAGGAAGCTGTTCATCTTGGGGGACCGGGGGAAGGGAGCAGCTGGTGGATTTAATTTGCTGGAATTGCAGCTTTTCTGTTACCAGCACAACACTACCGGTTTACTGGACTCGGAATCAAACGGAGGGCAACGGGGTTTGGTTTTATAGTCTAGCAAGTCACCGTGAGTCAGCGCTGACTCCCAAGATAAACAACCAATTATTAGTCTTATTTTTGCAGGTGAAGGATCTCAGTCTTTTACAACAGCCCCTGCGCCCGGCCCCCATCTCTAAGGTTCTGGAGGTGGAGGCACTGGGTGCGGGCAGCGACCACACCGCCGCCTGGTGGGCGGGTGTGGAAGCGCCAGGTCCACACTTGAGTAACGATCTCCCCCATCTAGTTTGGCTTTCTTCTCCCTTTTTCTTTCCACACACCCGAAGAGGACGAGAGGAACTGCTTTACTTGAGCAGAGGGGTATTTAGAAGACTAGAACTTTCACTGAGAATGCCTCAGCTCAAACCAAAATGGAAACAAAACTCTGCTGAGTATTAATGAGAGTCCTCTCTAAAACAGAATCAGCATAGGAAGGAGACAGTGGAGGCAAACATCACCACTGCATGCTACAACTTGTGTATCTTTGAGTCAATACCGACTCAAGGCTGACCCTCCAGAGGGTCTTCAAGGGGCTGTGAATCACATGAAAGGAGAATTCCCTCCCCTTCTACTGGATTTCAACCTTTGAGTTGGCAACGCAACTTCTTACCACTAAGCCACCAGTTTCCAGACACTAGTGAACAAAAATGGATAACAGTATATTCACCTTCAGAACATCTCGTAAACAATTAATTATGGAGGCAATGGCCAGTTCTGGACTGGCATGCAAGGAGTCATGTGGGAAGCTGAATATCAAATTTCATAATAATAAACCAAATGCTATGTCAGGATAGGAGGGAGGCTGATACAATTTGGAATTCACCCTGTAGCACTAAGTCAATCCTTAAGAGGATTTAGTTTGTATTTACAGAATCCCTCCCTCCTGAGGTAAGCATAAGGTAAACAATAGAGAAGAATTGGGCCTATTTACAAAATACTTCCCCAAGATTGTTTTTGTTTACTACTCCCTAGTGATTTTCTTTTGTTTACCTCCCTGAAGATTCTAAAAACAAAACAAAAACCAGAAAAGGATAGCATAGGGGCTGCACTTCTCCCAGCTGTTGGTCCCCTGCTTTCACTGTTTTCTGGCCTGACCCCACATTCCTGTGTGTCCTCGTTTCTGTCTTTTTCTTTGGTCAACAACAGTCATCTACTCATGAAAATTTGAAGTCAACAGTTCTTATATCAGAAAATTGAATTCACTGCACCTGTTTGGAGATGGCAGAGGTAGGACAGAGGAACCGAGACCTCATCGACGCTGTCAGGGAGCCAAGTGCTGCTAAAGGACAATGTGGGCTAAGGCTGGAGACCTCCCCGAGGTCCCTGTAACCTTCCAAGTTTAACATCTCCAGGAGCCACCATCAGCTTTTCACTGTGAAGCTGCAAGTTCTCCTGTTTCCAGCCAGGGAGGGAGGGGAGGCTTAGACTAGAGGGAAGTGCTACAGTCAACTCTAGAAGTGATAACGTACTAGGCTGCTAAGGTCAGGAGTTAAAACCTACCAGCTGCTCCATGGGAGAAAGATGCACATTCTCATCCCATAAAGTTTTACAGCCCTGTAAAGGGAATAGACTGACAGTGACTGTAGCAATGGGCCTGAGTGTGTCAGAGATGTTGAAGATGGCACAGGTTAGGCCAGGGCTCACTCAGATCTCCTGTTCAAAGAATCACTATGAGTTGTGCACGAATCAATGACACCACCTAACAATAATAGCAACAACCCCAATGGCTGCAGTTTGGAACTTCTCCAAATTAATGTCAATTTGAGGACTAAGGGGCACCTGATTCAGGCTGCGGTCTTTTCGAACACTTGCTATGCATCTGGGAGCTGGACAATGAATAAAGGATGACAGAAGAATTGATGCCTTTGAGCTATAGTGGAGGTGAAGAGTGCTGAGCATCTCTTGAACATGGGCTGCCAAAGAAATAGCCATGTGTTGGAGACAGCGCAGTCAGAGTGCTTCTTGAGGCAAAGATGACAAAACTTTAACATGCTTTGGATATGTTGTTTTTATACGCCGTCAAGTCACCTGTGTCTCATAGCGACCTTATGTACAACAGCCCTGAACCCTGACCCTGCTCTATCCTGAGTCAAGCTTACTGTCTCCGACACACCCATCCCCATTACCCCAGTCACTGAGCCAATCCACCTCATCCCGGGTCTTCCTCTCCTGTGCTGTCCCTCCACCCTCCCAAGCATGATGTCCCTCTCCAAGGACTGGTCCCTCTTTCCAAAATGGAGAAGCTATTCCTTGGAGAAGGACACCATACTTGGAAAGATGGAGGGTTGGCAAAAGACCTTTAACCAGATGGATTGACTTAGTGACCAAAGCAATGGGCTCAAGTATGTCTGAAATAATGAGATTGGCACAGGCTAAGATATGCTCAGATATGCTCTTTATAGGATCACTGAGACGTACTTGATTCGATGGCATCTAATAACAAATCCAATGGAAGGTTACTAAATCAGAACCCCCTGGACTTCACTAGCTTTTCTGTTTCACCCAAGCAACAGGAAAAGGTTGAGAAGCATTTGTGAAGGTCATACCCGAGGGACACAGGCTCACTACACGACTAAAACCTAATCATAGGCTGCATCTCACCACACCTTACCGGTGCAATGACAGAAGCAAAACTTGACGAGAGAACCTCAATTCTTCTTATCCAGTCTCAGGCGACTCAGTGGCACATAACAACATCACAGCTAGCTAGTAACAACACATTTACAAAATATGCTAAAAAGTACTAAGTACAGTTTGAAAAGACAGAGCAGTCAGAACCAGATTCAAATATGGCAGTTACTGTTAGGTCCTGTCCTGCTGATTTCAACTCCTAGTGACTCCATTTAACAATAGAACCAGCCCAGAGGGCTTTCTAGGCTTTACAGGTTGGGGAGCAGCACTGGTCCAACTCCACCAGCTGCTTCATGGGAGAAATTGCCCCTTGTGTGATTCTCTGCCTGTGAAAACCCCGAGGGTCAGTTTCTACTCTATGGTACTTAACAATAATTTTTACAATATCACTTGCTTGGTCTTTTGACCAGAGCCATGGTGTAGATTCAAACTGTCAACTTTTTGCTTAGCTGATGAATGCTTAACAGTTGTGCCACCAAGAATCCTTAGATACAGCAGAAATGCTAACATTATTGAAACGAGCGGCCTAGTCCTTAAAGTGTTGACTGCTCACAGAGAGGCCATGTCACTCTTCTGGTTCAAATCCCATGTGCTCCAGTACCTCAGCAATCCAATGGGTCAGTTGTTAAGTTGGTTCTGACTCAATGGCAATTAGTATGATTAATGTGTTAACAGAGATTGAGAAGAAATTAATCTCTGTTAACTTTCTGTTTGTAGGTGTTTTTAATCTGTATCATTTTCTTTCTCTAAAGAATTTCTAACCTTTCCTGCTATCAATTTTTATTTAGTGAAGTTTACTTCACTTATGAAGGATTTCACTGGGTACAGTTACAGGACTTTTTTTCTTTCAGCACTAAATTTCACTCCCCTGTGAATAAAGGGAGGTCTGTTGGCTTGTTTGAGCAGACCCATAGCTGACCTCGTGAGTTTTCAGAGGCAGTAAATTGTACTGGAGGAGACTGATCTTTCTCTGGCACAGTAGCTGGTGGATTGGAACTCCATGCCTTTGGGATGACAGTACGATTCCTTACCACTAAGCCATCATAACTCCTGTTCATGTCTTGACAGCTAGTGCCAAGGATGTTAATTTTAGATCTAAGATGAAATCATGACAGTATCAATTGTTTCTCCATTTATCATATTACCTATGGACCAGCTGGTTGAGGCTATTTTTTTCTTTTAAAAAAATGTTTATATTGGTTTGCATACAAAAATGGCCACAGGATATGAACTACAATAATGATCTTATAACGTTATTTGTCCTTACACTATAAAGCAAGGGACCCGGGTAGTGTTGTGGTTATAGCCCCCAGCTACTAACTGAAAGGTGGGTTCCCTGAACTGACCAGTCAGTCAGCTTCTGTAAAGACTACTATACACAAAGAAAAGGGGAGGGGTGTTTACCATGCCAGAAATAATGGATTTAATGATGTAACTGCTTGCTGTGCAGACTTGGTGCACTTGCTGCAAAAGATCAAAATGGACTGCATCTCATGCCAAGAAAACAAAAAACCCTCATCACTTGGACGACTGATGGAGAAAGGATTGGAGGTGTTAATTTCATCTTACTTGGATCCAGTCAACACCCTTGGCAACAGCAGTCCGGAAATCAAAATGTGTTGCACTGGGAAAATCTGTTAAAGACTTTTCAAGAGTGCTAAAAACAGTGATGTCAATCTTAAGACTAAGGTGCACTTTATCCAACCTTGGTCTTGGTAATTGCTTGCTATGCATCTGAAAGCTGGACAATGACTAAAGATAACAGAAAAATCAATGCTTTTCGGCTGTGGCTGGAGAGGTATCATGGATACTGCTGAGAGAAAAAAAAAGGGTCTTTCCTGGAGAGTGTGTAACCTTAACTTGGAGGCAAGGGCAGTGAAATTCTACCCTACATTTCTGAGCATGTTGTCAGGAAAGGTCAGTCCTTTGAGAAAATGGAGGGTCAGTGAATCCTTAACAAGACAGAAACAGCAACTGTAACAATGGCTCTAGAGTGGCAGATGGTGAGGATGGTACAGGACAGAGCAGGAGACCTGATGTCCATAGGGTCACTACTGAGTCGTATTCAACTTGATGGTACCTAACACAATACTCCACTGTGTGAATGTAGTTTCATCTGTTACTTAGGTTTCTTTCCAACTCTGCTACTTTAACACTGCAATAACCATGGCTGAGTCAGTTATGTCAGAGCTCATACTTCAGGACATATAGTGAGATTTTTAGATCAAATGGCAACTTCCTAAATGTCAAACTTTCTTAGTGGTTACATCATTTTATATTCCCAAATTTCTTCACTTTCCAAAAGCTAGGTTGTGTCCTTTTCCTACTGCAGTTTGCTAACGAGTCCTCTGAATCTTAAAGCTACATTCTTTCTTATCGTTTCTCAATTTGCTGGCTCAACAAATAAACTGGACTACAAATAATAAACATTATGTAGGAACAGTATCAGTTTTAAGCTAATAAGAACAATTTAGGGGTAAAAAGGCTTATTTCTAATTAAGCATAAACATCCTTTCCAAGTACTTATAAAGATTAAACCAATTAAAAAAATTGGAACTGGTAAATTTGAGGGTTCTTTGCATTTCTTCTGCAAATTTGAAACTAGTAAAATCAGTAAGAGCTGGATCGAGGGAACTTCTTCCAGATTGGCAAGTTTTCAGTCACTGATAAGCTATCTCAGCGTTTTCCAACAACTGGAGCTGAACCCTAGCTGACCTTTCTCTTGTGATTCCCACCATTAAGTAGTACAACCTATTTTTCAGTTTTTCCTGAAGTTACCACCTTACATCGGCTATACCAAACAAGTGACAAAAGCCATGTAAAATATTGGTTTGCCTGACAGAAGACAAAACAACCCACAGAGACCAAGAGCTTAGGAGCCAGGCTGACCTTGGTTCAAATCCCACTCTACCACTCCCATGGCTACATGCACACAAACATGCGGAAAATGTTGAAGCACATGGACACTAGGACTTTGTCTGTAGAGCTGTCCTAGCCACAACCCTGACTACACATGGCAGGATCCAGAGCCTCAGGAGATCCTAATGTAGAAAGCACAGAAATCCTAGTCAGATACATGTGAAGGAAAAGTAAGTTAGTGAGAACCCAAAACAACTTTGCCAAAGAATTATGCCAGTATCTACTACCCCCTTCACACGGTTCACAAGAAGTACCGAGGACTCCCTCAGTGCGTTCCAATACTGGCCTGACAAGCACAAGTACCCTGTCCCACTTCACCCAACCTTCTACATTTCTAGGCTTCTGCCTGAGGCCAAAACAGTGCCCAAATCAGAATGAAGGTGGCAGAAGACACAGCTTGGTGATCCAAGTGGGGTGAGTCCAGGCGCAGGTATCTGAACACACTCCAAACGGCTACTCAAGGCACACAGATCAGGTCACTCCTTTTCAGGACTTGGAGAGATCCTGCAATAAAGAGCATGTGACCCACCACTTCAGAGTAACTGAACTACCTGCTTCAACTCCATTTTATAGCACCCATGATTTCACAGGGGTAACGTGAGGTACCAGGCAGTCATCAAGAGCCAGCCCACTTCCAAGTATCCCCTTAAGAAATGAAATCCATACCGAAACCACAGATGACAAAGGCAAGGCTGGTGTGCCCAAATTTATTGAAAATATTACAGCACAGCAAACAGACTCAAACGGCTCCACGTGGTGTTTTGAAATTCATCCCAACTGTGGGCTGAGTGACCTGGAGGTTGGACAGACTGCCAAAGTCCTGGAACAAAACGGGTTCAGTGTAAGTTTTACTTGCAAGGTTCACAGCCAGAGCCTGCCTGCAGCCCACCCCAGAGATATATAGTCCTGATCTGAGGGATCCCTTAGTCAACTAAAGAGATACTGGGGTTTAAGTGCAGGGCTTCTCAACTTTGGCACTACTGAGAATTTAAGTAATTTTGGGTGGGATTTGGGTGTGGTCTTGTGTATTGGAGGATGTCTGGTGGTATTCCTTTTACCTAGTAGGTGACAATCAGTCCTTTCCAGCTTTCCCTTTGGGAGTCATTGCCCCTTAGAGAACTCACGCAGCAGAGTTCAACTGCCTCACAAGGTTTTCTAGGCTGTTTCAGGGAGCAGTGTGCCTGCGAGGGCTCCCTGAAGTTGCCTTAATTATCAACAGCCTGCTGGACTCCTCTCACCAGACTTTGTGAGGGGACAGAATACATTAAGCAGGGGACAGAGAAAGGCTGAGTGAACAGAGGAAAAGGAAGCATGTTAGAGGACCAACTGTGACTACAGGTATAAAGCTGAGAAGCCAGGGATAATGCCAATAAAGAGAAAGGGTATCCTGGAAATCAAAGAGGCACCAAGTATGAAAATTAAAATTATGACTTCAAGGAAAAGTCTCTCTGCACACAACCTTCAGAACCAAAGACCCTCATTCTGGAAGCGGTCTAATGTAGAAAATACAGTGTAGAGTATCCCACTCTGATAGTTTAATCAGCACAACCCTAGCTCTTACTCCCTGACCTTTAAGTGTGATAAGGTCTAAGGACAATGTAGAATTTATGCAAAGTTCTGAGAAAATGCCTAGCGTCCATTAATGGAGATGAAAGCTAGTAGCTATGGGCCTGGACCATCTTCAGGAATTCAGCAACTTACCAAGAGTTTCAGCATTTCCTTAGTATCAGGATCTACTTCAATGATCTCCTGATCCAGGGCTGAGACCTAGAAGGAATGGGCAACGTCAATGAGTCCTTTCATTTTGGCTACTTCTCTCACATTCTCAAGGACTGCCCTCACCCCTGCAAAGGCTTGAAGGGAAGGGTCACACCGAACATTCTGCAGTTTGCAATCTGTTACAGTTCCCAAAGAATGGTGCTTTTGGTTTTACCACTGTATGCCCTAGTTAATCCGTACTAAAGTTTAAGTTTATACTTAATGAATTAATTAGACGTAATCAAACCAGGAAATCATGACAAAAGTTACCAAACAATCATCACGCATTCTCACTTTATAAGTGCCTTGGAGGTAAATGTTCCCATAGCCTGAATACAAGCTGAGGTCCAAATGGGATGTAAAGGCAGACAGACTCCTTTGCAAGTTAGGCACGTCGAAGAGTCTCACAAACCTGCTTTAGCATTTCGGAGGAAGTCAGAGCCCCAAGGAAAAAACCCAGAAAGCTTACCTCTGGTACATAATTATCTCTCCTTTCTCTCTCCTCCTCCTGCAGCTTAATGGAGATGCCTCTCACAGGCCCTCTCTGAATCCGCTTCATCAGATGTGTGACATAGCTGCAAAAGGCAAAAAGCCAAGGTATGTGTATAAAACCAGCAGCCCTGGTTCTTCCAGTAAGGGAGGGCTCAACATCCCAAGAACCTCTTGCTCCTGAAACTTTCTGCATCCAGTACTATTCTCTAAGGTCCACCTTTTTCTTTCTTACACTATTTTAATTATTCAAAACCACCAAACCTCCCGCATCCTAACCGATTGTACGAGCCCTCTCAAGCTTTATTTCTCTCGATTCAAATCCATATAGTTTAGATATCCATCAACTGGCCTTCACTGTACACTTCAACAATAACGACGTTAACACATTCTACAAAGGCTCTAAGGCACGTGATTTGAGTGTGGCACCAGCAAAACCGGTCCCTAGAGGGAACCCTGCAAACGCCAAACGGCAACGCTCACTGCCGGGGCCTCAAGACGACCTGTGTGTTAGCGCAATCACACGGGCGCAAAGTCAACTCCCCAAGTCGGAGGGCCTCAGGTGGCAGTCAACTCACCGGGCCCGGGAAGATGCGCTCCCACCTGACTCACCCTGCTATCTTGTTCCGGAGTTTCTTGCTGGGAATAATGGCGATCTCCTCGCACACGCGCTTGTTCGTGTGGAAGTCATTACCCAGGCGCGTGTAGTATTTCTCAATGATGACCCGGGCCGCCTTCTTCACGGTTTTGGTGCGAACGCGGCCCTGCGTGCGGAGAAGACAGGGTCACTCGTGAGCCTAGGAAGACCGCGGTGTCCAGGTGTCGGGAAGCGGGGTCCACGGGCGGGATAATGTGGAGCAGAGGACAACCGGGCCGGGCGGTTCCCGAGGACGCTAGGGGCCAGCTGCGGCCCGAGCCTGGTAGAAAGCCCACACCCACCCATCCCAGAGCCTCGCCGGGTGGGCTGCAGGCTTAGAAAGCTGCGGATGGAGAAGGATTCCAATGATGGACGGATCACGTCTACACACCTACCATGTTGGCGGGTCCTTGGTGAAAGAGGAACTAGGAAGCACAAGAGAGACCTATAAAGCACAGGCCAGAGTGCCGCTTCCGCCTGGCCAAGGGAGTCGCTGAACCAACTTCTAGGTCCCACAGCGGCCCCTGGCGGAGCGGGGTGGCCAAGCAGGGGGAGTAAGCCGCCAGCCTTCACGTGACGGCTGGCGAGCCGGAAGCGTCCAGCCCCCAAAGGGGCGGGGCTTACAACTTCCGGTTCCCCGCCCCATCGCAGGGGTTGACTCCGCTTTCGGCGCGGGTGAGTTAGGCTTGTAAGTGTATGTTGCTGGTGTTCAGATTTCTCACGCTAGGAGATATGCATCTTTTTCGCACAAGCTGGGTTACACACCTGCCAGAACCGGGGATTAGGGAACGAGGCCAAGACCTCCACCCAGCCTATGGGCCAAAGTTGGGTGTCTTGGCATGCCAGACTGGTCAAGGCTGGTCTCCTTTCTTCTGGGTCTTTGGTCGAACTTTATACGAGTTGGGCTTTACCGCTAATTTGTATAAAATCGCCCCTTGACGCTCTAATGTTGCTGTGTAGTGCTCATCGTGGTAAGATTCTGCGCCGCGCGGTTCGAATCCGCGAGCTGCTCCGCGGAAGGATGGATTGTCTCCTGTGCGATTTACTGCCTCTGGAGGGTCAGCTATGGGTCGGTTCCTCGATGGTACACAGCCAAGTGTTTATTCTGTGGACTGCTAACCCAAATGAAAACAGCAAAAATCAGCCCCTCTACAGAGATGGGCATTGTCTTGCCGTACAGATTTTCAGTCAATTAGTCTTGAAGGCTGAAAGTCCAGACTCGGGTGCCAGCTCTACGGAAATGTGTCGCCTCCCCCCTCCCCCCCTAACCTGTGGGTGCAGTTTTCACCATTCTCTGCAGACTGGCATGTGTTCTGGCTTTCTTATCAACAGTTAGAGTAGGGACCCAGATTAAAGACGACACACCCCACTCTCGGCGATTTCTTGGTGTTTTGGAGGACCCCATGTCCTGTAAAGATTTTTCCACCTTGGAAACCAATTGAGTCAGAACAGCCTTCAGGACTGTGGGATGTTTTCTAAAAATAGTGTTTACACTTGGCAAGGAGCTTCGTTTTCCCAAGGGCTGGCCTACCTCGTTTCTTTAATCCCCATTGCTTTGAACCATGCCTACAGAGCATTCAAATACGTAAGTGAATGAATAGGTTGTTTACTCAGAGTTCACCACTGTCTTCAAACTGCCTGACAAACTCACTCCAAAGTTTGATTAAGGAAGACATGTTAAGTGTCGTTGACTCGAGTACAACTCAGACTTAATGAAGATTTGAATTCTGTCCTATCCTGCACATTCATCAGCTAACTGGAGGCCACTACTGCAGTCATTGTCAATTCATCTGTAGGATCTTCCTCCCTTTTGCTGACCCTCAACATTTCCAAGCATGATGTGTCTTTCCAAGGTGCAGTCTCCCCTAACAACATGCACAAAATATGTGAGAGGAAGCCTGGCTATCTTTGCCTCCAAAGGAACACTTGCTGTACTCTCAGACTGTTCTTTTGGCAGTCCAGGAGATGTCAGTAAACTTCCCCTACATTTTTTTTTCTCCAACATTACATTTCTAAGGCATCAGTTCTTCTGTCATCCTTATTCATTTTTCCAACTCAGATGCATGACAAGTGATGGAAAAGACCATGGTCTAAATCAGGCACACCTCACTTTTTTTAAAGAAAAATTTGTATTTAGAATTAGTCAGCTAGACTCAGTTTAGATGATTCCAATGTTGTTGGCAACATCTAAAGCATCATAGTCAGGAGCAAGGCAAACATAGGCCTTCTTCTCTCCACAAGGCCTAATCAAAGTGTTGACCTGAGCCACATCAATGTCAACAGAGCTTCTTTACAGCTTAATTTGGTGCTTGTTGTCCTTGACATCCACAATGAACCAAAGTGTGTTATCTTCTACCTTCTTCATGACTCACTCAGTGGTCAGGGGAAATTTGATGATGGCATAGTGGTCAAGCATGTTTCTCCTAGGGGCGCTCTTCCTGGGGTATTTGGGCTGCCTTCAGAGTCTTAGGCCGCTGGAAGGTGGATGATGTGCCGATTTTTTTTTTGGCTGTGGATGCCCTTCAGGACTGCCTTCTTGGCCTTTAATGCCTTTGCTTTGGCTTCAATTTTGGAAGGGGGAGGGGCTTCCTTCTTCACTTTAGGCACCATCTTCATCTAAAGGGTCACACCTCACCCTTCAAACTGACTTCATTGCTCCTCAGTAATTTGTAGAGACGCTGGACTGCGGATTTTTTCCAAAGGCACTACATCTTCTAATCTGTTCACTGCTGGCTCCAGGGTCTCTATCTAGCATGATGTTGTCTAATTAAAGACTGGCTGGCCAGATGGCGAAGAGTTAAATACTGTACCTCATCCCTTTACCTACCTTTTCACCTTACCCAGTCAAGCTAGGTTTTCAAAGGGCTGGTGGGAGGTGGGTAAGAAACCTTCTCCCTGCAAGCAGCTTCTAACAAGGGAGGGAAGAGAAGACTTTATGGGACAGAAGAAAACCTAAAAAGTAAATGCTATGCCATGTAAGCAATCCCAGTTCATTCAGCACTACAGGACAGAGCTACTCATCAGGTTTCCAAGGCTGTATGTCTTTGCAAAAGCAGACTGCCTCATCTTTGTCCTGCATAGTAGGAGCTGGTGGGTTAAAAAACCACCACCCCTAGTCTTCACAGCCTAACATTTAATCAATTGGGCCGCCACAGCTTTTTACAGGACAGTAAATGGAGACACAGTAGAGGTAGTAGGATTCCTTGAAATCCTCCTTGTTGAGTTGAAGTTACTTACCTTACCCACTGGCCTTTTTACTTTTTTAGACTGAGGAAAAATCAGGCCTCTCATTCCTGCCTGAGGTGATTCCCCACCTTCCACTAGAGGTTAAGAGATTCTTTTTATACCCTAGAGGTTAAGAGATTCTTCTGTATGCAAGGTTCCCTCCAACTCTAGATAAGTTGATGGATCAGAAGATGGATCTAATTAAAATTAGATAGACTGAAAGATCAACACAGCAGTTAAATCCAGGCCCCCCTGAAAAAGGCCTTTAATAATCTTCACAAAACCTGGGGAACGTGTGAAGTAGCACCCAAGTGACAGGCTGTCTGAAGAAAAAGAGCAAAAAATAAATCACAGGGTGAAAATGGGTCAGTATCCACAAGTCAAAGATGAGCAAGCTCCCAGGCAGGATCAACAGTGCTAGGCTTACAGGACAAGTTGAGAACAAGTGGGGCTTGCTGAAGCCTTGGCAGCTGCATGCAACCTCAACATTCTCTAAGAAGACCACAGCTTGAGAAGGAAGTAGTTTTTATACTTGGGCTAGAAGCACTTGCCTGCCAGTGTGGCATATGCAAAACGTATTTGACTGCAGAAGCAACCAAGACATATATACAGGGGCACACTTCTCATATGACTCCACCTTCATCCTGGGATGGAACCCCACCTCAGATAAAGGAGGAACCGGGGGGTCAAACTCAGGAATTTTATAACCTTTGTGTTCCCCCATGATCCGCACACCTCAGACAGACAAAACCAGAATTCTGCTGCAACGTGTTTATTATGTGCCAAAAAAACTACACCACAGCTTACTCCACACATCTGTAGGAGAGTGCAGTCTTGCCTGCATATACTACAATGAGGTAGAGACTTCACACACAGCTTCACAAAACCCACAGAGTAGCTGGGATATGCAACAATGCAACGTCAGTTCAGCAGGAGGGAGGAGAAAGGGGGGGAAGGGTATGACACTGGTTCTTTGGCACACAGCTTCCCAAAGAGGGGCAAGTAAGGTGTTTTTTTTTTAAAAAAAAAGAAAGAAAATAGTCAAGTTTTCAAATTCCAGTAGCATTTCAGTCAACTGCAACTGTTGTTTAATACATTTCTCAAATGAAAGCAGTAAGGGAAAGGTACTTGCCCCCTCTAAGAGAAAGGGCTCCTGTGAGCCTTCATCTGTCCCCACCAAAAAGCCCTTTTTAAGCTCAGTTACAAAAAAGAAAAAAAAGTCCTGTGACTTTGTGATTAAAAACTTCTATCAACCCTCCCCCCTGACGTTAAGTGCAACTTAAGAAGGTGCAGTAAACCATTTAAAACTATATACAGCAGCCATTCGTTTATCCGGTCCAGTTTCAAATTAAAAAAAAAAATTATCTTTTTTTCTTCCTTGGTTGCAAATGCCCTGATCTGCAACTATGAGAAAACAGTGACCAGCAGTCCCCCAGACACAAATTTGCTATAATGTTAAAAGCTGCCAGGAAAGAAAAAAATCTCTTGTTCCAAACGACTTAAAAACTGTTTTAAGGAGTGTAAAAAGGAACCGGTAAAAACCCTCGAGCGTAAAATATGAAATATGATTTTGGTTTAAATGAAGAGCAAAGTCTCCTTGTTGTTTACAGTAAAAAACACCAGCTGAACACTCAGTTTATGCCGTTCAGGTGGGGGTTAAATAAATGGAAAGGCACTGTATGGCAACTGCAAGGATGAACCAATGAGACCTGCGCGTCATCACCATCAGTATTGCAAGGAATGTAAAAAAGCGCTTTTAATAAATAAACCTCGATGTAGGCATTCGTGTCAACACCTTCTGGACACGTAGTTCTTTTTTTCTTTTTTTTTTGCTTTTCATCGGCAAAATGAAGAACTAAAATCTGGGAAAACTGCAGAGTCGCTTGGGGGGGGGGTGAGACAGAGGGTCCTTACCCTGCACACCCCCTGAAAACAAAACCCGACAAAACTCATTGTGCATTAATTAGTGCAGAAACAAAGACAGATTCAGCAAGTGCAAAGGTGACTACAATTTTCCCTTGTCTTCGGGAAGCCAGCTCCCTGGCCACCAGTGGCCAGATGGTGCAGGCTGTCAGCAGGTGTGCCAGCCTTGGGCACCACAAGCCACTGGGCAGGGAAGCTCTTCTAGCTGGAGTCTCGGTTCTTCTGGTTCCTCATCAATGGGCTGTGGTGGCGCAGGCCCTCCATGCTGTGTCGCCAGTGCCAGCAGCTCCGGCAGAAGTACTTGAAACAAACCTAGATTAAGGGAAGACAAATGTGTGTGAGGCACCAACCAGAGGAACTACATACAGCACGATTGCTTGCTGTGCTTGACACCCACTGGCCTCTGTGCTTAGAAGAGATGGTTTCTAAGCTGCACAGAAGACTGACCAATTGTGTAAGTCCACTGTCGATGTTTCCTGGGTATCCCTACTTGTTCTAGAGAACTCTGGTGGCCTAGTGGTGAGGAAACATGCTGACAATGCAAAGGTATGCAGTTCGAATCCACCAGCTGCTCCTTGGGAGAAAGATGGGCAGTCAACTCTGGTGCAATTTACTTCTTCTGAAAACTTGCTGGAGCATCAGCTATGGGTCAGTTCCAATTCAATGGCAAACGAGAATTCAGTCAAGCATGTTGGGCCCCTACTGTATATCAACTGCCAGCCTCCTGCATGCCCTCCTATCACCACAGATGCTCTTCCCGCCCTGCCTTCTGCCCAACCACAAACAGAAGGGCTGTATCACAGGGCTATCAACAAGAACTTTTACACTGACTGTAGGTCCTCATGCCAGGCAGCATGCCTTCCTCTTCAAAATGAGCATGTACCCCACTGATTGTATATCTCAGTTTCACTGCCAACTCCTGCTAGCTGTGTAGCTTCAAGCAAGCCAAAAGCTTTGTGCCTCTGAGGACTCATGTGCAAGTGGGAATCAACTTTAAGATACTAATCTCCCCCTACACACAAAGCCTGCCAGAAAAGACTGATCAAAGACACTGTCATCAAGTTTTACCTAACAACCTAGACTTAATTTCCAAACATTCACTTTGGAGTCTCAATTTAAGTATTAAATACAAAGAGACTCCAAAAATAAGCAACAGAACCAAGGGGTGGGGGAGATACTCTTAACAGTCCACGGTCAAAATGTGATACAGATCAGCGACATCAGCATTACTGGGAAGCGTAATGCCCCAACCAGAACCACTGACTCAGAGTCTGCATTTAAACAAGATCCTGGGGCAATTTTTATTCACAATATTTTAAACAGCATGTGCATTAATACATCCAGATCCATGTTCCACCACACAGAATCCTGTCATGCTTCTTTCTTCCCATTTCTGATAGCTACGGGAATGAGCCAGGACAGCATATCACAGTCCAGAAGTACAGGGAAGAATCCATTTTGCAGGTTTTAGAGCAGCAGAAACCCACCCAAGTGTCTCTCATCTACTCAGAAGTGCAGCCATTTTGCACTACAACAGCCCTGACAAGAAGGCCTAGGCACGGACTCAAATAATTTTGTTTTCCTAAGAGTTAGGGTCACACTATATAGTGTGTCCCTGGTCTAATGATCAGCAAAAATTAGTAGTGCTGCTGCCTCTGTGCTCTGAGACAAGCTGGAAGCACATCAGCAACCTTCAGCACAACCATCCTGGCATGAAACTCTCTCAGCCCATGTGCCTAACACTCACCTGATCACGACAGAAGAAAGGACCAGGCTGAGAGCTGCAGACATGACAGAGAGAATCTTCTAAATAAGGGTCAATCTGAACCTACACAAAAGCAAAAGAAAGTAAGGTGGCAGCTCTTCTTTCAAGGAGGCCAGGTTGGGCTACACATACGGAATGCAGGATGTCTGTTTTAAAAGAAAACTGGAGAACTATAGGACAACGGCACAATAGAGAGCCTGGAGGGAAAACACCATGCAGAGTCATGCTGGCAGCTTGTGGGATGCAGGCAATCACACACTACTGCATGGTCCTTTCAATAAGATTATACCTCAGCCCTCTGTCACTCAGTGAACAGTTAAGTACCCAAAGCAGACAGGGAAGGGCTAGAAAATGGAAAGCAAGTATTACACGAGGCAAAGCACAGAAGAGATTGAAGGGGTTCAAGTGTCCTAGTCCCTGACCCTCCTAAACCCTCACCTCACTCCTTTGAGCACACTCAGTAATAATCGGCCCAGACTCTACTCAGCTGATCACAAAGGGCGGGCACAGGCCAAGCCACTGACCTTCTTGGTAAACTTGGTGGTTTTGATCTCCACAAAAGCTGCACTGACTGCTTTCAGGTAACTGCGTTGGTTGTTAAATGTCACACGACCAGACCCTAGGAGCAACAGACACAAGTTACTGCTCAGCCAAATTCCCCTGAAAGACACATGGCAACATGTAAGAAAACACCAAAGAAATATAATGCAAGTTACTTATGATACTAAACTTTCTACTAATGATATTCAAAGTGAGAAATGAGTAAAAAAATTTTTAATAATATAATTTCTCTAGTGTAGGTGAGAAACTATGATGGTTTAAGTCAGGTTAAAGCATTCTGCCCCAAACCAACAGATTGCTGTTTCAAACCTTCCAAACGTATTGTGGGAGAAAGATGCTTCTGTAAAGAGGCACAGCCGTGGAGACCTTTAGGCACTTCTACTCTGTCCTACAGGGTTGTTAGGAGTCAAACCAGCTTAATAGCAGTGGGTAGTGTAGGCAGATGTACAAAGGAGGCCAAAGGGTTGAGACCGGACTGGAAACCAAATTACAGACTCTTTGCAAGTGCAAGCCCAGCCATCAAACCTTTCCTGCCCTGGAGGTACTTGGAGACCCAGGGAACCAGAACAAGCTCCATTCTGCCAAATGCCGCCTCCGTTCCCGCAGCCTCTGAAGTTCCTGTTCTCAATCTGTGGTGCAGCACTGATGAGCACACACAGCTCCTTCCTGGCCAGATTCAGTGTGGGTGGGCAGATGAAGCTCTGGGGAGGTGGGTTAGCCATGCCTTCATCAGAACACATGGGCTCTGCTCCACCACAAACTCCACCATGGACATTATTCTGCCATGGCTAGGCAATGGTTCTTTCTCAGAGCTGATACAGATGTCCAGGTGAGGAAGAGGTACTGATAAAAAAACCACAGTGCTTAAGCCCATGGACTCCACCAAGCTGGGACAGCAATGGCCATGATTTTAAACTGCCACCTAAACAAACTGGACTTATCCAGCAGCATGACTTCGTTTCTGAAGTTAAGCAAAGCCAAAGTTTTTCAAGAACTCTGAATATAGAAAATCAAGTTCAGCAACGTCTTTTTGGCCTTTTCATGAATTACCTGTTTTCGGTCCCAAATTTATTTGGCTGTAAACTTGGGACTTTAAAGCAGAGTTTGTGTCTATTTCCTATCATCTTCTACTGACATGACTTTTTTTTTAAGAGGACACATAAGGTGGGGTGAGGGGAGGGAGTGCAGAGGGGCCACTGCTGATGATTTATCCAACATGAAACATGCTGCTGGTATATGCTGATCTGCAAACCTGGGTCAATACTCTCCCCACTCCCATGGGAAAGTATCACAATCCTGCTCTGCATCCCAGGGGCCACCAAGCCTTCCAACACAGAAGTAGGGCACTCACCAATGGGATACTTGTGCTTATCTGTGTCAATCCCAGCATACACCACTCCACCAAATAGGTCATTCAAGATGGCTGCCAGGGCCTCAGCATTGAGCATCCCATGCAGAGCGCCAACGAACACTGTCCTGCTGGGGTCAAGCCTCTGAGATGGGCTCCGGACAAAGTTGCTGTCAGCCAAAACCCATGGGATCACCTGCACCTGAAAACCAACAAAACCGGCATCAGTCCTGCCACAGATAGTGGGTTTTATGTGGCAAGGCATGCTCTGGAGACATTACAGGTGGGGTTGCCAAACTCTTACAGTAAGGAAAAGGGGTGACCACCTGTCTTAGACACACAGGCCACACTTATAACCCAACTAGCTATAATAGAACTTTACTGAGTCTATGCGCCTAAAATAGTGAAAATAAGTGGTAGAATGGCAGTCCTTTGGAGAGCAAACACAAAAAGCATCAAATTTTGTGTTCTCAATCCTCAAATGGCTGGTTCTAATAAAGAGCTTTGGATGGTGATGAAGAGAGAATATGATCCTTGGGAGAGGAAGACTTAGAGAGAAGAGCTTAAAGGACAAAGGCATGGGATGCTTAGGATGTTTGTATGACATGGTTAGTAGATCAATCTAAGCATTTAATGGCTATGGTAAGAGGAATGAGAAAGTTGCACAGTGGAAAGGTGTGCAAAGAAAATCACTCAAGTCTTACAGAGTGGAGCACCACAAGAGCTGGGCTGCCCATGTCCTTTCCTAGGACTTCCTTAAGCCGGGGGGGGGGGGTCCTTATCTAGCACAGCAGGCAAAAGACTCTTAACAAAGTGAGCTGACAGTATGTCTAATAAAGGTTTAGAAGATTAATTATGTGGAGATTGTTTCTTAGTGTCTTGAGGCAGTTAAGAGTTAAGGCAGAAACCAGCAAGCAGGTGAAAGCAACAGTCTGGAGGACAAGAGTTAAGACCTGGACAGGACTGGTCATAGAACAAGCCAAGATCAAAGAGATGCTTCAACTGAAAAGCATGCAAACTCAGACTGGTTAAGTAGGACCCTGAGATAAAAAGGACTAGCAGAAGTTACCAAATGAGCCTGTTTCACTGGGAAATGAATAAAGTACACAGAAGAGTTTAGGAATACAGGACATCTCAAAATCCTACAGAAAGGTTGGGGCCAGGTAGGCTTGGAGGCTAGAGAAATGTCCCTGGGTTTGAAGGCAAGAACAGAGTCAAGAAAATGAATGATTTATCTGAAAAGGGAAAGAAGTGAGGAAGGCAATACATCAAAGAAAGGTATGTCATCACTGCAAGGTGCTGAGAGTCTAGGAACTAGGACGGTATTATCAGGGACACTGAGAAGGGTGAAGGAGTTTAAGGCATGGGCATAGCAGTTTCTCCTTGTGAAAGTGGGGACAGGAAAGGGGAAAATGCTAAGTCTCAGAACAGAATAAAGTGGATAATCAAATAGTTCTTGCTATAAGAAAGAGGAAGTGAGCAAGCATGGGTCACACCATAGGCAGTGAGAAGATCAACATTCCCTCCTTTCACAGAGTATGATGTAAAAAAGAACACTGTAAAACAACAATCTAGCTATGTTACATAAATAATAATGTATCCATCTCAAGAAAATTGGTACTTAAATCCCTCCTTTTATAGATAAAGAATTTAAGTTTCAGAGATGTTAAATATCCCAATGTCACATTAGTGGTATCCTATGGAATATCAATTTAAACACACACAGACCAATTCCTGGGCTCAAGATGTCTTTTGGCAAGTGGTTCTCAACAATCTGCTAGAAGCACTTCTTGACTTGGTTACAGAGGAGACAGACTGATTTAGTTAAAAGGCCCAGAAATCTACAATGAGGTTCTGCAGGTGAGAAAACTACATGCTAGAGACTCATGCTATCAAGGACACACAAGGCCAATAGCAGGAAAGACATAAGGAGAGGGAATCAATTGGAGAAAACAACCTAGTAAAACCATGATGAGCGTGGGGGGATGACTTATGGATGTTATTACGGTGACTCATAGTGACCCTATGTACAAGAGCTTCAGCCTGCCCTGTCCTGAGCAATTCTCATTCTGACACACCAACCCTCATTGCCCCAGTTACTGTATCAGTTTATCTTATCTGGGGTCTTCCTCTCCTGCACTGTCCCTCCACCCTTCCAAGCATGATGTCCTTCTCCAAGGACTGGTCTCTCCTGGCTACGTGCCCAAAATATGTGAGATGGAGCTTCAAAATCCTAGCCTCCAAGGAGAAACTTGGTTTCATCCTCTCCAAGACAGACCTATTTTCTTGGCCACCCATAGTTCAAGACTATTTTCCAGCACCACAACTCAAAGATATTGATTACTCTTCTGTCACCCTTTGTCCCTGTTCAGCTCTCTGGTTCAAAGAAAGTAATTGTGAAGACCATGGACTGGATCAGGTGTGCACCTTAGTCTCTAGTCTGACAATGCTGCTTCACAGTACTATGGAATGGTCCCTGACAGCAGATGTACCTAATGCAGTTAGTCTTTTGATTTCCTGATTGCTGGTGCCAAGAGTGTTGTTTGTGGAGCCAAGCAAGCTGTAACTGTTAACAACCTCAATCTCTCCTCCATCCATCATGATGCTGCCCATTGGCCCAGTGGTGACAATCTTAAGCAGAAATTAATTATTAGAACGTGAGAATCATCAATACAGGAAAGCTGGACATCGTTAAGAAAGAAATGGAACGCATAAATATTGACATATTAGGTACTGGTGAAATGAGATGGATTGGCATGGGACATTTTTAATCAGATAATCATATGATCTATTATGATGGAGATGAAAAGATGAGAAAAACTGGAGGCACTTTCATAGTTAAAAAGGCCATTTCTAGATCCATCTTGAAATACTATGTTGTGAGTGACATATCCATACGCATACAAGGAAGGCCTGTTAATACCACTATCATTCAATTTATGTGCCAAGAACCAGAGACAACGAAAAGGAAATAGATTATTTTGACCCACTGTTGCCGTCAGAAATTGAGCATGCAACCAAGATGCATTCATAATAATGGGTGACTGGAATGCCAAAGTTGGGATTTGTGGATAGGTGTGGGTTAACGAGGAATCTGTCTACCACAGACTGACAGGTCAGAAGGGACAGTTTATGGGCAGGGCTAGGAAGGAATAGCTGTAGATTTTACAGTTACATTAAAATACTCAAGAGATGTTCCTTGTAATTTCATCTATATGTCAAGTGGTTAGGAACAGAGGCATTGGCTAAAATAGTGGAATAAGGGCTGAAAGGTAATATGCTCTCCATGTACAAGGACATGTGTGTGCACCTGTCAGACATGAGCAAGCACACAATAACAACACTCAAAGGCTGGTCGGTAGTCTACGTAATTGTGAGGCACTGAGAGCAGGCCTCTTGCCTCAGGAGGAAATCAGTAGCATAGCTAGGGAGGGGCATGATGTGGAAGGAAGGAGGTTTGGATCACATCAGAAGATAATGCCAGAGGAAGTAACATCAACATTTTTTTTTATAAATTTTTTTCAGTGTTTAGCAGAAATTTACTAATTTTTTATGAAACTATTCCAGTAGTTAAAAAAACTAAACTTTTCATAAGCCCGGTTTATATGTATCAATATACATAATTACAAAAGTTAAAGTCTATAATGATTAACCTTTTGAACTTTTTAATGAGCTCCACCCACCCAATGTCAATGGAACCACAAACCACATGGTTTTATCTGCCTAATATACCTGGTTTTGGATTGTGTTATTACTTATATTATTATTATAATGGACTGTCAAATTTCCTGGTATTTCTTACCTGCTATTTGTTAAACTATGTAAAAAATTTTTGAGACTAAAGTAATAACTAAATCAAAATGATAAATATAAAAAGTCTCCACTCAATTACTACCAATGTAATTCAATGTAGAAAGATTTTTACAAAACAATTTTGTTAGTATTTAATCTAAAGAATGTCACATTTGAGCAATTGACAACTATATCACATATTATTCTATGATCACTGAACTTTCTGGATGGTCCTCCTTTGGGGGTGACACAACCCTTATTAATGCCACAGGCAGGAATACTTCTCAGCTATTTCCTGCATGCCCACCCATCAATGCCTCATATGCCAATTACTCTGCGCAGAGAGGAAGAGCACTAACTCACCTCCTTGCAGCGCATCCTTCGGCTGGACATCTTGAAATAATATTCACTCAGGCCATCTGGGCTCAGTGGGTCATGGGAGCAAGCCTGAAGCAAGGCTCGGACAGACTTCTCTAGTTCAAAGACCAGATACACATACCCTAGTCCCAATGAGAAGAGAAACCACATTAATATCCCCTCACATAGTTGTCCCTCAGTTTTGTCACTGAAAGATAAATTTTCACTAGAGAAGAGGTCCATCAAAAAGGAATCACGTTTGTTCTACTCTTGAAAAGTCTTGAATGAAGGCACTTTCTGTGTCTGATGCCCAGGGCCAAGGGAAGGAGAGGCGTACCATTTTCTACTCTTAATAAGGGAAGGGATTTGCACACTTGAACAGAAGATCCTACTACTACAGTATGCTCTACCCCAGAATACGGAGTATACTGGGGTCAGCAGAGCCAGGATTTATCTGGGGTAGGAAGAATGGCAGATCTATGGCCAGTCTGTTAGGATATAGGAGATACTGCTTTAAAAGTCTAGTCATTGGTTTAGTTCCAGGGAACATTTTCAGTGAAGATGGGACAGAGTGAAAATAGCACCTACGCTCTTTTCTACTGGGAAAGGATCTCATTTCAGACCAGTGAGAAATCAGATGCTTGGTCCTCATTCTTGCCAACTCCAAAGGGATTTCAGAATTAGGTCAGGCAACAACTTAACTAGGCAAGGAGGCAAGCAAGGGAAAGCTTTCCAAATGCCTCATTGTAAGAAGAAAGAAGTGCAACGGTACAGATTTGGAGGGAAGTGCACAAGGTAGGGGTTTAGAGACAGCTAACATCATCATCATCATCACAGAGTAATGGACAAATGGAGTATAGAGCAGAAGGAATAGCTGAAGGTGCTAGGCTAAAAAGAAAATGCAGCCATCTGAAGACTCTGTACCCAGAGTGCCTATACCTCATTACCATCATGCAGCTGTGACATCCCAGCACCCGGCACCTCAGTGCAATTAAGTACTAGGGAGGGGGAAAAAAAGTTCCTACCATGTCTTTATTACCTTTAGGCATATTACCTTTGGGAGGACACCGGGGGTGCTTGCCATCCTTACCAGGCCACTCTACACTCAAAGAGCCAAAAACACGGAAGGTATTAACCAATCCAGCTGCCAAGAGATAGGAAGAGAAAAAATGGTTGAAGCTGAGGCACCTCCTCCCCCTAATGGTATGAGTGCAGGATCACTCGTGTTCTTGCACTGGAATCATTCCTTTAACAACTTAAGAGTTGGCTTGGTCTCAGGACGCAAGTACAAGAAACACTGTGGCAGTAAAAACAGCCTTTGCTGAGGGAGATAGCAGTCTCTGGCTAGAGTCCATCCAAACTTCATTCTCCTGAAAGACATGCTCCACCCTCAATTGTTATAGCAGGAGTATCAGTTTCTCACCTTCCGTTATATCCCAAGGAACACCTCCTAGGAACACCTTGCAAGAGTAGATGGGGTTCTTGTAGTTCCGAGGAGGAAGCTGGCCACTCCAGGTACAAGTGGCTTCATTCACAGCTTTAGGAAAAGATTAAAAGATACAGAGGTCAGAGAATCAACATTCATTACTTCCCTTATGTGAACCAATCCAAAAGGAACTAGACTGGTGACAATCTTAACCCAGCTCCCTGGAAGAACATCTAACTGTTCTAAAAGGCAAATAGTTTGTTCTCACTAATCTCCTCTGGTGGCCTAGTGGGTAAGAAATTGTTCTGAACCAAGAATATCCCTTATTCAAGTAGTCAGGGAGAAGGCATTTTGGACAGTAGCGATTAATCCACAGGATGTTAAATATCAAATGTTTTTATTAGATGCCGTAGAGCACAACTCATGTATAACCCTATAAACAACAGATCTGAACCCTGTCTTATCCTGTGCCATCGTCATAATTTCTGACATAGGTGAGCTCATTGCAACAGTTCCCATGTCAATCTATCTGGTTAAGGTGGTTCTTCTCCTTCACCAACTCTCCACCTTTCCAAGCAAAATGTCACAAAGGTAGGCAATTTGAATCCACTAGGCACTCTGTGGTAGAAAGATGGGAAGTCTCCTCCCATGTGGTTTTGTAGCCTCTCAAAATTCACTGGAAGTTCAGCTATGAATGGGTTCCAACTTGATGGTACATATGCCAATAATCAAAGTATGACAATTCTAATCCACTCATTCTTTCACTGGTGGCCGAGTTTAAGAAGCTGCAGTGCAATTCTGTAGGCACACAGCCGAATCCACCAGCTGCTTCATGGAAGAAGGATGGGCCATCTCCTTCCATGTGATTAAACTGCCTCAGAAAACCCACTATCCGCTATGGGTCCACTCCAACTCAATGTTACACAACAATTCTTTTTCCACTGAAATTGAAAGGAATACCAGGCCAGCTGTTCAGGATAAAAATGACATCTCAACACATTTCTAAACACTATCAAAAGAATGTTATAAAACAGTTTTATACAGCTATTGCATATAAAATTAATTAGATTTTTAATTACCCCCAAACAGTCAACCTATTTGGTACATCCTAACCCAACAAACAGGTATGTCTTGGACAAAGTGCATCAGAGTACTCTTTGGTGGCAAAGATGAAAAGCTTCATCTTTCATACTTCGGACATGTTGTCAAGAGAGGCTATTCCTTGAAGAGACACATCATGCTTGGAAAGAAGGTGGGAGTCAGCGAAAGAAAAGAAAGCTCTCAAGGAGATGGACTGGCACAGTGACTGCTGCAATGGGCTCTAGTATGTCAGAAATGAGGAGGAAAATGATGGGACAGGATAGGACAGAGTTTAGATCTGTTGTTCACAGTCACTGTATGTCAGATGGCACCTAACATTATTTGGTATGTAATGTCCTAGAAATTAATCTGCTACTGTTCCAAAATGCCTTCTCCCTGTATAAGGGATCCTCTTGGTTCTGAACTCATCAATCACTGGGAGGACACTGCTAATAAAATCACCATAGCAACCCAAAAAGGCAAGAGTGTCACAAATATTCCCTGAGTTAGAACCCAGTCTATCACTGTCACAACTGTTCTTACAGCAGGTAAACAGAAAATGTGTCTTCCTTGATTCCAAATTTGTATGATCTACTTCCAACCTCCCAGCTTCCTAATTAATTACAAATACCAAATTGGTAGTTTCTTGAACTCTGACTCAAACATCATTATTTAGAAATAAGTTCTGAAAGTTTTCTCTGCTGTACAGCAACTAACAAGTTGTAAGGGATACCCTCTCAAAGATTCTGTAGTTTTTAAAAATGGCCTAACACCACTTATTGAATCCGCTTCATCTTCATCTTATTCCAGTCAAGTCATTATCTGCTATTGCTTCAAGGAGATAAGCACCCTTATTTTTAGGCTTTGGAGATGAGAAAAAGTATCTTTCCTTTCTGTTTCAATAGGCTTCAGGATGATGGTATTTCTCTTCACAGACCTGGATTCCATTTTAATCTCCTCTAGTGGTATGGCATCCTATCACCACACCTTTTCAATTTATATGCAGAACAGATCCCTTGGGAGGCTAGAATTCATGAGGAGGAATGTGGCATCAGGATTGAAAGACAACTCATCAACAACCTGTTCTGTAGATGACACAACCTTGCTTGCTGAAACTGAGAAGGAAATGAGATGTTTGCTGCAGAAGGTCAAGGACTGCAGCCTTCAATGTGGATTGAAGCTCAACATCAAGAAAATAAAGATTCTCACCACTAGGCCAATTGGCGGCTTCATGCTAGAAGAAACTGAGACTGCTAATAACAGCTTGCTTGGCACCAGCAGCCAGGAAATCAAAAGACAAATTGCACTGGGAAAGTCTCCTGTCTAGGACCTCTCCAGAGTACTAAAAAGCAATGATATCAGTCTAGAGACTAATGTGTGCAGAGTACTTAAATGCAACCTTATCAGTCTGGAGACTAAGGTGTGCCTGATCCAGGCCATGGTCTTCACAATTACTTGCTATCTGTCAGAGAGCTGGACAGTAACTAAGGATGACAGAAGGATCGATGCCTTTGAGTTGTGATGCTGGAGAAGAGTGTTGAATGTACGGTTTACTGCCAGGAGAATGAACAAGTCTGTCTTGGAGAGAGTAAAACCAAGCTGCTACCTGGAGGCAAGGATTCTGAAGCTGTCTCACATATTTTGGGCACATGGCCAGGACGGACCAGTCCTTGGAGAAGGACATCATGCTTGGAAGGGTGGAAGAACAGCACAAGAAGGAAGACACAGAATAAGATGGACTGACTTAATGACTGGAGAAATAAGCTTAGGTCTGTCAGAGATGGTGAGACTGGGTGAGGATAGAGCAGGCTGCAGAGGTAATAATGTACATAGGGTCGCTATGAGTTGCAGGAGACTCGATGGCATCTAACAACAAGAGTATGGGGGCCTGTTCACATAAAGGCTTTAGTTTGTGTACATCTTTAGATGGTCTCTTGTACCACTGTTGTCCTAGGAACCTTTACCATGCTTTTGAGACATCTGATTTTGTTTACATAATATTGCTAGTCATGCTGAATTTCTTGTTGTAGCAACACAATAGGCTTATGCCTTTTCAGGTGTGCTGTCCAGAGTAAAAAGGGCTCATTTCATGGACTCTCTACCTCGTGTTAAAGGTGGGGAAGGTTAAGTGGATAAGGACTACTAGCCAGTCTCTATGAAGTCTAGTTTATGTTCTGAAAAGGTGCAGATTGAGGAGGGGAGCAGGATTAAAGACTAATAGAAGCATAAAGTGGTCACTGGAGCAGAGACAGAGATAAAAACCACCAACCCAAAAACCTCAAAAGGGAGCTCTCGTGGCCTCGTAGGAGTTACACTGCCAAACCTAGGGTGGTGGTGGTGGCGGCTGTTATGTGCCATCAACTCACTTGTGACTCACAGCAACAACTACAGTCCTGAAACCTGCTCAATCTTGAGCCAATTTAATCGTCTCTGACAAACACATCCCCTTTACCCCTGTCACCGTGTCAATCCATCCCATCCACAGTTGTTTTCTCTGGCACTGTCCCCTCCACCCTTCCAAGCATAATGTCCCTCTTCAAGGACTGGTCCCTCCTTGCAACATGCCTAAAAGTAGGTCAGACGGAGCTTTAAAAACCGTGTCTCCAAAGAGCAACCTGGTCTCACCCTCTCCGGGATGAAGCTGTTCTTTCTCTTAGCAGTCCATGATATGTTCCAATACTCTTCTCCAGCACTACAACTCAAAGGTATTTATTCTTCTTCTGTCATCCTTAGTTACTGTCCAGCTCTATGATCATAGCAAGTAACTGTGAAGACCATGGCCTGGATCAGGTGCACCTTAGACTCAGCTCAAATCTATCACTTGCTCCTTGGGAGAAAAATGAACAATATCCTCCTTCTTTGTCACTTATTGCCTCTGAAAACCTTCTGGAGGGTCAGCTATAAGTTCTTTCCCTCTGGATGGTACATGACTTGTCCTTTACTGTTATGTAAACATGCCCTCTATTGAGCTTTGGTGGCTTAGTGGTAAGGAAGTGTGCTGTCAATACAAAGCTTGTTGTTGTATACCTTCCAGTCAGAACTGACCCACAGCTGACCCCCCGGTGGTTTTTTTAAAGGCAGTTAAGTGCATAGAAGGAGACTGCCCATCCTTCTCCCATGGAGCAGCTAGTGGACTTGAACTGTGTGCATTTGGGATTGCATCACAAGTTCTTACCACTTGACCACCATAGCTCAGTATGTGGTTCAAATCCACCAAATGCTTCTTTAAGATGATTCAAACTCCTACTCAAAACAAAGTCTTTATTACAATCACTTTACTCTACACAGAGCTTTTAAATCATTGGAAGGGCTTAGTGATTTTCTTTCATAAAACATACCTACCAAACCCACTGCTACCATTCATTTCCAACTGTGTCTTCAAAAATTTGGAGATTTAAACAGAAGAGGTGGATCTGACTCTCGTGTAGCGTTGTGATACTGAGGGTAAGGCATCTGGCTACTAACCAAAAGACTGGTGGCTCAAACCCACCAGCCACTTCACATGAGAAGGATGAGGTGGTCTGCTTCCATAAAAATTTAAACTCTTGGGAACCCTAGGGAACAGTCCTACACTGTCCTAAAGGATTGTGTTGTTTTTTTTAAATTTAAAAATTTTTTTTTTAATTTCCCTTTTATTTTCAGTCGAGTTTTTTTCTTCAACTTTTAAGGAATCAAATCCTTCCAGGCGCTTTGGTGGTGGTCATGGGGCAGCACCTGCAGGTCTGTATCTAGGTGAAGGTGTCCGGTCCTTTCCGGCTTCACGAGAACGGTTCCTCACCACCTTGCTGTGAATGGCACAACTCACACAGTAGTGCAGTTTCACATTGAGCTTCAGAAGTACATATGCATCGAAAACACTCCCTGACGGCAGCTGCCTCTACTATACTTCGAATTAAGAACTTCTTAATTACCTTGTCTTTGGGCACACACCAGGTGCACTTTGTGCAGCGAATAGGCTGCACATGGCCATGGCCCTTTTTGGCACGACTGTTGTTTCTCCTTTTGTCATGTTGGAAGCAAGGGTCTGAGAGATGGATCACATTTTTAAGAGTACTTCCTTTGGAAGCAGGTTTCAAGGTGTGTCTTCTATGGAACCTCTGGGTGAGTTTGAACCACTAACCTCTCAGTTAGTAGCTGTGTGTATGACTTTCTGTGCCACTCAGGGACTCTCACCTTAGAGGATGACAAAAGAGCACCCACCTCCCCACCCTGAGTGTACTCTTCAGACAGCCTGGGTGTGGGAGGGGGAGCTCCTGCAAAGGATGTGCCTGGAAGGTCTTTGAAGCAGACAGTGACAATACTCTGGGCAGCAACCTCAGAGTTTGAGGATAGAAACTCTTCACCGTGGAAAAATTAAAGCCCTAGTGATAACAGTACACAGCTTATCTTCTCAGAAGAACATATGTCAAAATTGGATAAAAGTTTTTGTGGGAACATTTCTGTGTACCAGATTATCTGCATCTTACAAATTGTTGGAGAAGTTCAGTATTAGCAGTGGAAACTAGGCTAGGTGCTGACTGCAGACCAGACCATCAACTACTCATATGTAAGTTCAAATTAAAGCTAAAGAAGGTCAAATCAAGTATCCACAGGAATAAAAATTTTATCTTGAGTCTGTCCCACCTGAATTTAAAAATCAACCCAGAACAAGCTGGAGGCCTTAAACACTAATGACCAAAGACCAGATGAGCTGTGGGAGGATATCAAGGATCATCCAAAAAGAATGTAAGAAGTCATTACAATGACAGAAGACAATGACCAAAATGGATGTCAGAAGAGGCTCTGAATAGTAGACTAGAGTGCCGAGAAGCCAGAGCAAAGACATCAAGAAGTTAAGGAGTTGAACTGAAGACTTCAAAGGGCAGCACAGGAAGACAAAGCCAAGTATTATAATGAAAGATGCAAAGAACCAGAGTCCAAAACTCAAAAGGGCTTAACTTGCTTGGCATTTTTTAAGCTGAAGGAACTAAAGAACTAATACATGCCACAAGATGAAACACTTAAGGATACTATGGGAAGAATACGGAATGATCCAGGAAGATGGAAGGAGTATACAAAGTCACTGTACCACAAAGAATTGGTTGGGTTGACACAAAAGAATTTAAAGAAATACTGCCCATCCTCACCCTTCTGTCCCCAACCCTCACCTCCTTGTACCCTCAATATGTTTTTTCCCAATTAAAAAAAAAATTTCAAGAAGTAACATATGATCAAGAGGCAATGGTGATGAAGAAGGAAGTTCGGGCTACTTTGAAGGTCTTGGTAAAAAAAATAAAGCCTCAAGAATTTATGGAGTATCAACTGACATATTTCTACAAACAGATGCAGCTCTGGATATGTTCACCAGGTTCTGCCAAGAAATCTGCAGGACAACTGCCTGGCCAATTAACTGGAAGAGATCCATATTTATTCCCATTCCAAAAAAAGGTGACCCAACAAAGTGTGAAAATTATCGTACAGTATCACCCGTATCATACCATATCATACTGCTGAAGATTATCCAGAACCAACTGGAACAGCAAGTACATCTACACAGAACTACTAGAAATACAAGCTGGGTTTAGAAGAGGTCGTGGCACAAAAGACATTATCACCAATGTCAGATGGATCCTGGCAGAAAGAAGAGTACCAGAGGAATGTCTATGTCTTTCATTGACTATGCAAAAGCATTTGACTGTGTTGATCACAATGAATTGTGTTTAACCTTGAGGAGAACAGGAATTCCAGAACACTTGAATGTGCTTATACGAAATCTAAAGTTGGACCAGGAATAAGACCTCATAAGAGTGCAGGGAAACACATGCATGGTTCATAATCAGGGAGTGCATCAGAGATGTGTCTTGTCTCCATACCTTTTCAATCTATATGCAGAACAGGGAGGCAGGGCTTTATGAAGAGGAAGGTGGTTTCAGGATTCAGCAACAACCTATGTTATGCAAATGACACAACCTTGCTTGCTCAAACTGAGCAGTATCTGAAGCGCTTCCTGAAAAAGGTCAAGGCCTGTCGTCTTCAATATGGATTGAAGCTCAACATCAAGAAGACAAAGATTCTCAGACATCTTGCTCAGATCCACAATCAACACTCTTGTGTCAGGAAATCAAAAGATAAATTGCACTGAGAAAATCTGCTGTTAGGGACCATTCCGGAGTACTAAGAAGCAATGACAGAAACAAGTCTAGAAATTAAGGTGCACTTAATTCAGGCCATGGTCTTCACAATTACCCGTGATGCATCAAAAAGCTCGATAATGACTAAGAATGACAAAAGAAGAATTGATGCCTTTGAGTTGTGCTGCTGGAGAATAGTCTTGAACATAGCATGGACTGCCAAGAAAAATACATCTGTCTTGGAGAGGGTGTCCTGGGAGGCTATGATTTTGAGTCCCTGTCTCACATAATTTGGGTATGTGACCAGGAGGGACCGATCCTTCAAGAAGGCCATCGTGGAAGAAGGTTAGTGTAGGAGAGGAAGACCCCAGATTAGATGGATTGATACATTAAGTAGGGAGTCAGTGAGACTGTTTCAGGACATGGCAGGTTTCAGAACTGTTGTATACAGGGTTGCTATGAGTTACAGGTGATTCAACAGCACAGAACAACCACCTTTCTATTCAGCCTCAAAGAAATCCCTGGATCAGCTGTCTGTATCATTTAGTCCGCAAAACAGATCACTCTGTTAGGGAGTCATCCATGAATCTAACTCTTCCCTCTTCCCTCTGGACAATTCACCACTGAGTAAGCTAAGAGCATTTCCTCTCAGCTCCCAGAGTGGGTCCCCAGGCCTCAGGCCACAAGCACACTCACCTGCAGCTTGCCGGTGGAGCCGGGCCTCTCTCTCTATGCTGAAGGGGTCTTTGGGTGCTTCAAGGAGGTCCCAGGATGGCCACATAGATGTTCCTGGCCATTTCTTTGATGCACTGGTTGGGGATGGTGTGACTGCAGCAAGAGCAGCTTGTTCTTGGTCTATCCGGGACCCAACCCCCATCTTTAAAGGGTCTCTGGGACCACTTCCCGTCAAAGACAGGAAGGGCAGAGGAGGGGAAATACGAAGGCTTGACTAAGGAAGGAAAAAGGAAGACAAGTTTTTAAAGCACAATTTTGATATATAAAAATACTAACACTATAGAAAAGATGAAATATTTTAAAATACTAATATATATTCAGCATTTGAGATGTTTCCTTCTAGACTTTCTTCCTAAACACTCTTAAGATTAATTATAAATTTTACTTTCCACTTTGATCAGATTTCTTTCTTATAACAAGACATCTGCACAGCCATTTTAATGCATTTATGAGTTCTATTTAGGAATTAAGGTACAGTCTTTTGACCCACCCCTATAGTCAAGGAACTTTTAGGTACTTTCTAGGATTTCAGGATTATTAAGTCATTCTAAGGTGCAGTTTCTTCATATTTTATATTTTCCTTAGTCAGAGTCCTAGAAGAAAGATGCCAAAATACTTTCTATGAGGATTCTGTTTCTGTAAAAACTGTATGAGAATACAAACAAAAAGTTTCAATACAAACTTGTGTTAAGGCTTTAAATTCTGTTAATTTAATCAAATGAAGTACATTTTCAAGAATAAGCCTCATCTAAATAAACAGAAAGACAACTACAAACACCTCATTTAGTCCCATTTTACAGGGGTATAACCCACACACTAAAACAAAGGCATTTGCTTTGTGATTACTCTTCTGGAAACACAATCTGAATGGCAAAACTGGCAATCTGAACGGCAAAAAATCAATGGGCAGTGGGAAAAATCAATGCTAGCTTTCATATTCTACAGTCAGCTGAGGAGAGACAACAGATGGTTCCTAAAAGATCATGCTTCAAATATGAAACTGTCATCACAGCCACTGTTGTTTGTCCTGGATATGGGAGAGAATAAGGTAGGAAAACAGGCCAGTTTTTAAAAAACTCTTTAAAATTCAGCTCAGGGGTTTGGTAAAAAATTAGGCATTATCTTAAGATGATTTCTTACTGCCAATAACACGTATATAAAAATCTTCACAACTGAACCAATAAACATCATCATAATAAATGGAGAAAAAAGACTGATGCTGTCAAATATTTAATTTTACTTGGATCCATAATTAACACTCATGGAAGCAGCAGTCAAGAAATCAAACAATAAACTGGGCAAATGTGCTGCCATTACTTAAGGTACTTAAGGTAAAGAGCAAAGAGGCCACTTTAAAAACCAAAGTGAGCTTGACCGAAGCCTTGGTATTTTCAACTACTTCATATGTATGAAAACTGAACAGTAAGAAGACATCTAGATAGAAGCGTTTATGCCTTTGAATTGTGCTGTTAGTGAAGTATATGTTGAGTATAGCAAGGACTGTCAAAAGAATAAACAGATCTGTCTTTGAAGCAGTACAGTCAGAGTGCTCATTAGAAGTGAGGATGGTGAGATTTCATTTCACATACTTTAGATTTGGTATTAGGAGAGGTCAGGCCTGGAAAAGAATATCATTCTAGAGGGAAAACCTACAAGGTAGCATAACACAGTAACTGGACAGTGGGTTTAAACACAAGAGAGATTGTGAGGATGGTGTGGCGCTGGGCAGAGTTTTGATCTGTTGTACAGTGTTGCTCTCAATCACAGCTGACTCAACAGCATCAAACAAGAACAACAATCTCTTCTTGCTCACACTCATTCTAATTCACCTGCTAGAAACTCTGCTAGGTATGGCTACAGTATGTGTCATAGAGATCTATGGACATCTATCTATAAGATACATAAGTGAGCATTTTATAACCCAACATTTTATAAATTAATCATGGCTTCAGACTATATGCTGGCATAGGTCAACAGAAAGACTCAAGTCAATCCTATCTCAATTAAAATCCCAGTCATGCTACTTATTAAACCATTTTATTTTTAAAATGTATCACAAATATCATAAAAGTAATTAAGTATTATTTTAAGCTTAAAGGAAATACCCAGGTAAGTAAAAACTGTCAGAACCTTTACATTTACTTCTAAAATTGTTTTCAACAACTCTTAGAATGACTTATTAAAGGGGATCACTTAGCTCAGTTCTGAAGTTTACAACTTAATGGATATAAAAAGAATCCTCAACTTTAGGGCATGAAATGGTCTATATATACCCTTGATGGCACCCACTCCTTCCATTACCCTACCGTCCAGCCTATGTTTTAGCAAATAGGCATTCCCATTTCCATGTTTTAGCAAGTAGGCATTCCCATTTCCAAAGTCCATATTGTACTCTCTGTCCCCTTAGACATACACAGGCAAGTCCCTGTGAGAAAGTTACATACAATTAAATCGGAGAGATGATCTGATCCAGAGCTGAAGCCACTGGTATCTGAATCAGAGGGGCTGCTAGAACGGGAGTCCAGGATGGGCCGGGTGTCCAGGCGGGATCCTCTGACTGATGGTGTTGGAAACTTGTCCATCAAGTCAGCCCCAAGAGGGTCCAGAGGCAGGAAGCTCAAGGGAGGTTTCCCCAAGACATTTCCCAGTGGTTTATGGAGCATGCTCAGTACTAGAAGGAGGAAGAAAAAAAAAAAAAACCCAAACAAAACACTCTCATGTCCTTTTAGTATTTTTCTCAAGAAAAGGTTCCAATAGCTTTCCCCTTCTCTCCCACAGTTACTAAAAAAAAAACACATCAAAGCAGGAGCACTGAAGCATGCTAGAACCATGTTAAAGGGTATAATGAACAGAAAGATACGTTATTCATCCAGTCGTGAGATATAATCACCTCGGTCTATCAGTAGTTACAGGAGGACAGTCCTTACCAGAGTCCTTACTATTTACAGTCTCTAATAACCCAGCCCAAGGTGTAGAGTCAGCATTTCATATGAAATATTGTCACATATGATCCTAATCCCAGCTGATATTAATATCTGGCTATATTAGTATCCTACATAAACTCTGGTGGCATAGTGGTAACAAGCTGCACTGCAAACCTGAAGGCATGTGGTTTGAATCCACCAGTTGTTCCGCAGGAGAAAAATCGGCAATCTCCTCCTGTGCAATTAATTGCCTCTGAAATCCCACTATAGGGCTAGCTATGGGTCGGTTCCAACTTGATGTTACATTAACAACAATCACCTATGCATAGCAGATAATTGGTAGCACAACTGAAGAGCTTAAACTGTAATCCTTATTGTCTATTTTTATTTATTTATTAACATATAGATAAAATAATCTCAGGCTATATGTAAAAAGTCTAGACTAGCAAGTACTATAGATAAATTATAACGAGTTATCATGAAGTTCCTTCATACAAAATCCTAGCGTATGAAGATTCTTTCTCTTCTATGTATCTGTGAACCTCAAACATTTAGGATGAATGTAGACTAATGTCGTGGTTAAGCATGCTCTAACCTAAGGCAAGCATGGGCTGATACATCTTGCATGTGGCTGGGTGTTCTGGGAAGGTTACTTGGCCTCGCTGAGCTGCCGTTTTTTCCTTGAGTGAGGAACATCACTACTTCATAACATTGTTTTATGGGCTCAATAATTAAACAGCAGATGGAAAATGCACAACAAAGCAGTGCCCAGAACACAATAAATATTTAACTAACAAACATTAAAAGAGAGGAGCAGAGGGTATAAAAGGGATGTAACGAGGGTAATGGAAGAGAGCAACCCTTTTCCACACTTGGCCTTAGGGATGTAAAAAAATCTGAGGTAAAGAACATCCTTTATGATCTATGAAGGCTGAAGAAGCAGCCTGAATCTGCTCTTTTATTTCAATAGAAGAATGAGAAGAACATCAATATTAGAATAACCATGCAGTGAAATAGAAGGGATCTAGTGTATAAATAATAAATGGTAGATGTATCTGACTCCACTTCTGCCCTGGTAAGTGAATGAGGAGATCACAGGTCACCAAGCACTGGTTTTTCTGGAGGATTCCAACTCAGTAAGAATGCCCGGCTGGGGCGATGGACATCCCTAAAGGGCAAAGGTCAACTTCTCTCCAATGTTACGTTCAAGGTACCATACAAAGGCCACTTGTAACACAGCACATGTACAAGATTAAATATCACTGTTTCTAATGGATCAGACCACCTGTGTACTGTGGTGGTTTGCCTTTGAAATGTGGTGTTGGTGAATGTACCATGTTGTTGTTGTTATGTGACTCAGCGACCCTCCCTAAACTCTGCTCTGTCTTGTGCCAATCGCACTGTCTCTGACACTCCCATCCCGATAACCCCAGTCACCGAATCAATCCACCTCATAGAGGGCCTTCCCCTCCTGTGCCGTCCCTCCACCCTCCCCAGCATGATGTCCTTCTCCAAGGACCAATCTCTTCTTACAACATGTCCAAAGTATGTTAGACGGAGCCTCAGAATCCTTGCCTCCAAAGAGCCACCCGTTTAACCCTTTCCAGGATGAATCTGTTTGTTTTCCTAGCAGTCCATGGTACCCTCAATACTCTTCTCCAGCACCACAGCTCAAAGGCATCAATTCTCCTTCTGTCCTCCTTGGTCACTGTCCAACTCTCTGATGCATAACAGGTGATTACGAAGACCATATACCATGAACTGTCTAAATAATGAATCTATGATGGAAGCAATGAAGCCAGCACTCCAGAGAGGCAGGCAAGAAAGGTGAAACATCATCTTACATTCTTTGGACATGTTGTCAGGAGGGGCCAGTCCTTGGAAGGGGACAATATGCTTGGAAAGACAGATGGTCAGAGAGAGGAGAGCCTCAAGGACATGGATGGACATGATAATTCCAACAACTGGCTTGAGCAGAGTAGAGACTTTAAGGATGGTACAGATCAGGCAAGCTGTAAATCTGTTGTACACAGCATTTCTATGAGTGAGTACTGACTTTACCAAACAAAGGAATCAGACTGGTCCACTTCCCTTTAGGACAATAACATCTGTAGTAAAATTAGAGTTGTTGGGGTGTTTGTTTGGTTTTTTTGGTTTGTTTTTAATGGTCTTCTGCCTGTTTCCTTGTAAAACAGTTTGAGATATTTTTCCCTTAAGCCTAGGGGAGTAACCTTTGTCCTAGTTTTCTACCCCAAAGGGTGTGCTATTTTTCTTGAGGCTAACTGATACTTCTTAGGTAAACTGTAAACAATTTCAGGGTTTGAAATTTTTATCTGATCCTGAGCTGTAGCAAATCCTGTAATTGTCATGCAACTTTACTAGAGGTTGACCGCTGGTCAACATGCTAAATGGGTCTATTAACAAGATTCGAACAGCACATTGATAGACAACTACCAGAAATACAGGCTGGGTTTAGAAGAAAGAAGTTGTGGCACTAGGGATATTATTGCCAGGATCAGATGGCTCTTGGCAGAAAGCAGAGAGTACTAGAAGAATGTCTATCTGTGTTTCACTGATTATGAAAAGGCATTTGACTGTGTGGATCGCAATAAATTGTGGCTAACCTTAAGGAAAATGGGAATCTCACAGCATTTGATCATGCTTATAAGAAACCTGTATTTGGACCAAAAAGCAGTCCTCAGAACAGAGCAAGGAAACACTGTGTGGTTCAAAATCAGGAAAGGAGTGCATCCAGGGAGGCATCCTGTCCCCCCATCTTTTCAATCTGTATGCAGAACAGATCATTTGGGAAGCAGGGCTTTATGAGGAGTGTGACATCAAGATTGGAGGAAGACTCATTAACAACCTTATGATATGAAGATGACACAACTTTGCTTGCTGAAATTGAGGAGTACCTGAAGCACTTGCTGCAAAAGGCCAAGGACTGTAGTCTTTAGTATGGATTGAAGTTCAACATCAAGATGACAAAGATTTTCACCATGGGGCCAATTGACAGCACCATATTAGATGAAGAAGAGATTGAGGTTGTTAACAATTACAGCTTGCTTGGATCCACAATCAACACTCTTGGTACCAGCAGTCAGGAAATCAAAATACAAATTGCACTGGGAAAATCTGCTGTCATGGACCTCTCCAGAGTGCTAAGGATCAACATCATCAGTCTGGATACAAATGTGAGCCTAATCCAGGCCATGGTCTTCTCAATTACTTGTTATACTATAGCAAGTTGGACAATGACTAAGAATGACAGAAGAATAGATGCCTTCGAGTTGTGGTGTTGGAGAAGAGTCTTGAACATACTATGGACTGCCAAGAAAACAAATAGGTCTGTCTTGGAGAGGATAAAGCCAAGTCTTTCCTTGGAGGCTAGGATTTTGAAGCTCCACCTCATTTACTTTGGGCACATGGCCAGGAGAGATTGGTCCTTGGAGAAGGACATCATGCTCAAAAGGGTGGACAGACAGTGCAGGAGAGGGAGACTCAGGATGAGATGGATTGATAAAGTAACTGGGGCAATGGGAGTTGGTATGTCGGAGTGAGACTTGGCTCAGGACAGGGAAGAGTTCAAAGCTGCTGTACATTGGATTGCTATGCATCGCAAGCAACTCAATGACATAATATAATGACAAATTTGGAAGCAGGAGTGGCATCCACTTCCTAAATAACATCCCTCCAGAAACCCTATGAACTTTGGTAAATGTCAATAATTGTAGAGGGGCTTCAAGTCTTTTGTTCATAGGTTCGCTATGAGTTGTGCTTGACTTGAAGGCAATCAACAACAACAGTCTATTTTACAAAGTGATGGTAGCCTATTTAGAGGGGATTGGTCAGTTTGTTGTCCTGGTGGGAGGGCCATGCCTCAATAATGACCAAATGTTTGCTTAAAAGGTATGTGCCACTCAACATCCATCTAGGCAACATCCAACCACATATATGTCCCAAGGCTGGGGCATTTGGGTATCTGAGGCCAGGTCACCAGACCCTCATGTTGGGTTTGAAGTCCTACTTCTGTCTAGCAGCTACTTATGACCCAGAAGCCATCAAGTCTCCAGCACTGGAATCCCAGGCCCAAGCACCTAACTCTTAAGTTCTCTTAGCTCCTGAAATTCAGTAGGTCTTGTGTCCATGTTTTGCTCAGTGTGGTCCCACAGGGTGCTGCTGAAAAGGTATCCTCCTAGGCATATAAGCTTGGAACAGGCACACTGGCCTGCATCATGACCTCCCCTGGCAAGTTTTCACAAGCGATACTGTCTCTCCTGCAGTAGACTTAGCAGAGACAGCAGGGATAGCCTGGCCAAGTGTGTGCCTGAGGCACCTGCAGTGGGAACTTCCAAGGCCACCTGCCAGGTGAGACATGGTCAAGAACTCATCTGAAGCATCTATAGTGGAAGCTGCCTCAATGTACACCACACAGCACCTCGCAGGCCAGTGTTCTTAAGAAACTCTCACAGACATAGGTTATGTTCAAATTACAGTGTCTTATTTCACAGTACATAGAGTGAACAAAGAAGGAGACAACTTGTAGACAAAGGGTAAAAGAAAGGAGCAAAAAGGAGGAGAGGCTAGTAGAAGATATCATCCAGGAAAGAAGTGGTAAGGAACTCCAAAAACTGTAATGTGGGTCAACAGTTCTAACCCTAAAGAGCTAGTGGTAATGAGCCCGGAACAAGCTCTGCAGCAGAGTCAGTGGTAACAACAGAAATGTGTTGCTAGGAGTGCAACTTAAGGGAACTGAACAGAGCTGTTACCCTGGCTATAAATTGGGTCCTGTTAACAGTGGAGAAGCCAACAGCAAAGAGGCCTGTCCTCTTGGGACCCTGTCCTCAGTGGGTAAGTACAACAGAAAGGAAGGCATCCTTGACTGCTTGGTTTAGAGAATATGAAAGAAGAGATGTACTTTCCATTTCAGAGGACCCTTTCAGATTTTCCCTGCATGCCTCCTGATCCTGAGTTATAGTCTCTTGACTATAAATTCCCAGTTACTTCTTTTTTAAATTTTTTTATTATTTGCGTGTGTGTGTGTGTGTGTGTGTGTGTGTGTGTACCATCAAATTGGATCTGATTGGTACAGGAGGAGAATGTCCCTCCTGTTCCAGCAAAGCATCTGGTGGAGTTGAACTGCGTATCCTCTGGGATTCCAGTGCAGCTTCTTGCCACTAGGCCACCAGAGCTCCCCACCAGTTACTTCTTTAATAAGCCACTTAACTGTATGCTCAAGGAGTTCTCAGTGGTATTTTAACAATATCAAACCCAAAAGAGGAAGTGTGCTGCTGAGGGAACTGGTTTCGGAAATGGTTGGTTTGTTGGGGTTTTTTTCCACCTGCTCCAAAGCTAAGGGGAGAAGAGGTATGCCTGACCTCCACAAGGATCAGTCTTGACTAATCTTGATTTTCATCATCCCTCCTGAGGTAAACAGGTTCTGATGCTATTACTACCATTTCACAACCTCTCTTTTGGATAACGGTTTGGTAAGTGTATCTTTAACTTATACTGTCAGAGTGTTTCCCAAAGTAGATGTGTTATTTTACATTCCTACCAGCAGCAACTGAGAACTTCAATCCCACTATACATCTCCACCAGCATTTGGTGGGGTCAGCCTTTTTAGCGTGAGCCACTCTAATGTATGTGTGTGGGAGTGCGTAGGTGGGTAAGAATTGTACCATATCTGTCAAGGAATCAAAGATCCTGTTTTTCAGAGAAACCTTCTCCTATTTAAGCATTTTCAAAGCAAAAAGCACTTCATTTTATACTGGAGCAAAGAGTCTGACAATACTTATGATGTTGTTGCTGTTGTGTTGTTATGTGCCGTCGAGTCACCTGCGACTCATAGCGACCCTATGTACAACAGCCCTAAACTCCGCTCTGTCCTGTGCCAATTGCACTGTCTCCGACACTCCCATCCCAATTATCCCAGTTACTGAATCAATCCACCTCATAGAGGGCTTTCCTCTCCTGCGCCGTCCCTCCACCCTCCCAAGCATGATGGCCCTCTCCAAGGACCGGTCTCTCCTCACAACATGTCCAAAGTATGTCAGATGGAACCTCAAAATCCTTGCCTCCAAGGAGCCACCCGGTTTAACCCTTTCCAGGACAAATCTGTTTGTTTTCCTAGCAGTCCATGGTATTCTCAATACTCTTCTCCAGCACCACAGCTCAAAGGCAGCAATTCTCCTTCTATCCTCCCTGGTCATTGTCCAACCTTCTGATGCATAACAAGTGATTGCAAAGACCATGGCCTGTATCTGGTGCACCTTAGTCTCCAGAGAGACACCATTGCTCTTCAGTACTTTGGAGAGGTCCCTAACAGCAGACTTTGCCATGGCAATGCGCCTTTTAATGTCCTGGCTGCTGGTGCCAAGACTGTTGACTGTGGAGCCAAGCAAACTAAAGCTGTGTACAATCTCTTCACCATCCATCCTGATGCTGCCAATTGGTCCAGTGGTGAGAATCTTTGTCTTCTTGACATTGAGCCTCAAACCATATTGTAGGCTGCAGTCCTTGATGCTCTGCAGCAGGCGCTTCAGGTCCTCTTCAGTTTCAGCAAGCAGTGTTGTGTCATCTGCATAACGCAGATTGTTGATAAATCGTCCACCAATCTTGACCCCACATTTCTCCTCATAGAGTTCAGCCTCCCGAATAATCTGTTCTGCATATAGGTTGAAAAGTTATGGAGATAGGATGCATCCCTGGCGTATGCCCTTCCCAATTTTGAGCCATGCAGTGTTCCCTTGCTCTGTTCTGACGACTGCCTCCTGGTCCAAGTATAAGTTTCACATTAGAACGATCAAGTGTTCTGGGATTCCCATTCTTCTCAGAGTCAACCATAGTTTGTTATGATCTACACAGTCAAATGCCTTTGCACAGTCAATGAAACACAGATAGACATTCCTCTGGTATTCCCTGCTTTCAGCCAAGGTCCATCTAACATCAGCTACAATATCTCTAGTACCATGACCATGATACTCATCAGAAATAATCTTTGACAAACTCCTGTCTTAAAGCAGCAGTGAAGATTTCTACTGAGCTCTTCCATGTCTGCTGAAACATGCTTTACACAAACACCATGAAAAAACCTCAGGCTTTAGTGACACTGGTGACGGTGCTCTTTTTAAAAAAGATAACCTCAACTAACAAAACCAAGTTCAGAGTGGTGAGCAAGGTTAACAGTTAATCATATAGAACACTTAAAATCAGGTGAATTTAGATTTTATCTCAGCAATAACTGTGAGACACTGAAGTGATGAAGAGCTATTCTGGAGATGGCAAAGGAGAATGACTATGGATATTAAGGAAGACTCACATGGTGTCTGGGGCCCAGCTGAAAGGAGTCCAAGCATTTAAACTGAGCTTGAGGCAATCAGTAGATTCAGCAGAAAAGGAGCAATAAAATCTGCTCTTCAGATTGCTGCCTTGTGGAGCTGGGTTGAGATGGGTCTGGATACAAGGAAAACAAAAGGCCACTCTAGCAATCCAAGTAAGAGTGGTCTGAAATGAGAGGATGGTGCCGTGAACAGAGTTATCAATTAAAGAATGAGAAAACATGATTGTATACTGAAATGAGGGATACTGAGAAAAGTTATCATCAAAGATAACACCAAAATCTAACTTGGGTGGTGCCATGTGACTAGATAGTAATACAAAAGCAGATCAAGGAGGTAGGATAAGACTTCAGTATATAACAAAGTCTAACAAGAACTCTTGTGGCTTCAGAGTGAGTTGTGCTGCCAATCCAAAACCTGCACCATTCTGGTAGTTCAGATCCACCTGTGGCTCCATGAGAGAAAGTTGGGCATCTCCTTCGGGGCAATTTGCAGTCTCAAAGAAACCTGCTGGAGGGTTAGCTGTAAGTAACTTTCCATTGGGTGGCAATGAATTTTTGAGAGTTAACAAAGTTTCGGATACAACACTTTGACAATCCGGTCTAATGATGAAAATTTTGGATGTCTTGGCATGCTGCTAAGAACCAAAATCTGCAGAAATCTATGAGGCCACTTATGCAGTTTGAAACATGAGCTTCAAGCAGTACCGAGAGGACCCCAGCACTTCAAAGATGAATAGAGGAAGAGATTCTATAAAAACTATAGAGATGTTTACAAGAATGGCATTGGGGGGAAAGCGTTGAGTCTTTTTTTTAACCTGTAAACTTATGCAGCTCATACACTAATGAAACCAAATTCATAGGCAGAAAGTGGCTGCAACCAGTTTAATTTATGTCTTTTTTGACATCACATAAGGTTGAGTCTTTTAAGAAGAAACAGGTAATGCCAATTTCTACTGAGAGAAAGTAATATAAAACCAACAAAAATCTATTCACTGAATTTAATAACCAGTTAATAAACTAAAGCAAGAGAGAGCCACTTCAGTGGAACTATGGTAGTTCAAGCCAGTTTGCAGAAGGCCAAGGATGACTGGGTCAAAAGGAGATATGAAAAGTACATGTATTTCACTGTAAATTATACTTTAATAAGGCTGATTTAAAAAATATAACTGCCAGAAGACAAATAAGGTACAGTAAAACCTACAGCTTTAAGAGAAACAATCAGGAGAAAGGGATAAAGGGCAAGGAATTTTTTAAAAAATTAAGCCAGGAAAGTATTTAATGTGTTTAAACAGAAAAACAAAGGCTGAAGGTATAGGAGAAAGTGGAAGAAATAACCAAATGAAGAAAGGAGAAGAAAATTCTCATGAATAAGAGTATTTCTTTAAGAAGGTAGAGGGGAAGATACAAATGTTAACAGCTTGGGTGATCACACTGTGTGCTGGTAATAATGCCTGATGATTTCTTTTCACTGCAAAGCCTACAGATTAAAAGGCAGTGTTTAGGGCATTATTTTTATCGTAGGAGTATGCAATGAGGGTTGCAGAGTGGATTATATTTGGGGGTA
>NW_006399791.1:5275864-5301576 GCF_000299155.1 Elephantulus edwardii | reverse complement strand
GATTAAAAAAAAAAAAAAAGGCAGTGATCTGAAACTCTTGTGGGGATGGGAAAGGAGACTGACCAAGAGTACTGTCTTAGTTATCTAGTGATGCTACTGCAGATATATCACAAATGGGTGGTTCTATAAACAAATTTCCATCCTTACAGTTTCTCATTTGACCCTTGGTGAGGAGTTGAAACTAATTCATAGCTGACCCTTCAGGAGGTTTTGAGAGGCTGTGCATTAAACAAGAAGAGATGCCCATCTTTCTCCCTTGGAGCAGCTGGTAGATTAAACATCTAGAGAAGTCCTGGCTTTGAGTTAGCAGCGCAATTCCCTCAGGACTGCATCACCAGGATGCCCTTCTCAGTTTTGGAAGGTTGTAAATTCAACTGAAAGATTCCATCAACGGGGGAAAGTTTTGTATTCTCTCTCTATGGCACTGAACAAAGATCCTTATCTCTCTTGAGCATCAACTTCTATGATCTTCATATAGCTTACCAACTCTCTTCTCCCACATCTCTTCTATCTTAAAAAGACACTAACTCAAAATATACCTGACACTAATCTTACATAATGAAGACAGTCCATTCCCAAATGGGATTATAACCACAGGAGTAAATATTAGGATTTACAGTTTATATTCCTGGGGACACAATTCCATCTATAACATTCCAGTCTTTGGTTGTCCAAAATCTTGTCTTAGTCATGAATACATTTACCTTATCATATCATCACCAATTAAAGATTTGACTGACACAATTTAATGAAAGAACATATGGAAAAAAAAAAAAAAAAGAGAGGCAATGGTGATGAAGGAGGAAGTTCAAGCTGCTCTGAAGAAACTGGCAAAAACTATGACCCCAGGAATTGATGAACTACCAACTGACATATTTCAGAAAACAGATGCTGCCCTGGTCATGCTCACTGGATTGTGCCAAGAAAACTGGAGGACACCTGAATGGAAGAGATCCATATTTATCCCCATTCAAAAAAAGAGGGGATCCAACAGAGAATGGAAATTACCAAACATTGTAACTAATCTCAGACAAGCAAAATCCTGCTGAAGATTATCCAAAAAATGAATGACTGGAGCAGTATATCAACAGAGAATGTCTAGAAATACAAGTCATGTTTAGAAAAGGCCTTGTCATTAGAAACACCACCAGGTGATTTTGGCTCAAAGCAAAAGAAACAGAGGCATGTGACTGTGGATCACAAAAAATTATGGCTAACACTGAAAAGGATGGGAATCTCAAAATATCTGATTGTGCTCATGTGAAACCTATATATATACCCGGATCAGGAAGCAGCTGTCAGAACAGAACAATACTTCATGCTTCAAAATTAGGAACGGACCGCATTAGGAATGCTTCATTTCTCCTAACCTTTTCTATCTACGTGTGGAACACATCATTTAAGAGGCCGGACTTTATGAGGAGGAGTGGGGCATCAGGATTGGAGAAGACTCATCAACAATCTGTGTTATGCAGACACAACTTTGCTCACTGAAACTGAAGAGGACCTGAAATGTCTGTATCAAAAGGTCTTCAATGTGGATTGAAACTCAACCTCAAGGAAACAAAACTTCTCACCACAGGCCCAACTGGCAGCATCATGATACAAAAGAGACCATTAAAAATTTCAGCTTGCTTGCTTGGCTCCACAAACAACACTCTCAGCACTAGCAGTAAGGAAATCAAAAGGCAAGTTACATTGGGAAATATCTGCTACTAGGGACCTCTCCAGAGTGCTAAAGAGCAATGAAATAAATTTGGAGATTAAGGTATATTCCCAGGCCATGGTCTTCACAAGTGCTTGCTATATACATCAGAGAGCTGGACAATGATTATTGATGACAGAAGACTCATCAATGCCTTGAGTTATGGTGCTGGAGAAGAGTACTGAACATAATGCCATGGACTGCCAAGAGAACAGGTGGGTTTATTATTTTAAAATTTGTCCTAGAAGACACAAATTTGACTAACAAGTTGTAAGTACATGAGTCCAAAAATTATGGAAAAGTAAAAGAAAAGATTCTTTCATTGTTTTACAAACCCTCCCCCAGGTCCCCTCCACCATGTAGCCCTCTCTCTAGTCTCCTGTGATGACAGAAATACCTAGTTATATATCCCTTTTAAACACTTTTCTCCCTCCTCTGTTTCAGTGCAGTATACATTATTGAACCCATCTTACTCAGTCTCTCCCCAACCCCAAGGACAGTTCCATTCTACAACAGTGGCATCATGTAATATTTGTCCTTTTGTGACTGGGATATTTCACTCAGCATAATGTTCTCCAGAGTCAACCATTTTGAATAATATTGCATGAGTTCCTTGTTTTTTAATGCAGCATAGTATTCCATTGTGCGAATATACCACAGCTTCTCTAGCCATTCGTTTGTTGATGGGCACTTAGGTTGTTTCCAACTCCTTGCTATTGTGAACAAAGCTGCAATAAACATGGGTGTGCATATATCTGCTTGGATGTCAGCTATGGTCTCTTCAGGGTATATTCCCAGTAGTGGAATTGCTGGGTCAAATGGTATCTCTATTTGCAACTTTTTGAGAAAGCGCCATACCACCTTCCACAGTGGTTGCGCCATTTTACCCTCCCACCAACAGTGAATCAGGGTTCCAGTTTCTCCACAACCTCGCCAGCATTTGTTGCTTGCTGTTCTGTTAAATTTTGCTATTTTGACTGGGGTGAAATGATATCTCAGAGTTGTTTTAATTTGCATCTCTCTTAGGGCTAGGGATTTTGAGCATAACCCCCATGATACATCTTCAAGGATATGAACATGTACGGCCAAGCACAATCAATAAGAGTGCATCTAAATTCCAAAATCAATCTCCATAATAGTCTATGTGTTTCCTACTGCCAAAGGGGCCCTTTAGAGTAGTGAGAGAAGATCTTCACCCTGAAACCCACAGCGTCCCTTTTCAGCAGGAAGTAGCTAAGAGAATACGCCATCCCCTTTTCCTTATGACTTAGGGTGAAGTCTCTCTCAGGGAGGAGTGATAGGGAATGGCAAAGGACACACTGACAAAGAAGATTAATCAGAACTGGCTTTGACAAGCACTGTGGCATTTGGACAAGAACAAACTGGGAGGAGGGTAGAGAGAATAGTGCAACAATGAATGAATGGAAACCCAAAATCTCTGTAAATGTTTATGAAAATTAATAAAATATAGAAAAAAAAATAAAATAAAATTTGTCCTATTCTCTGTGACCATCACTACAACAGCCCCACCCTCTAGACTCAGCTCTACCTCCTTTCCAGGCCCTCTGTGATGATTAACACAACTCCCTCACCTTTAAGTTTAATGTTCCTAGTCCATCTCAGTGGTGACAGTACTTCCTCAGCCCCAGCATCCCTTGTTCTTCTGCTCCATGAGCATGGCAGCCCCAAACCTATCCCTCTGGCATATGGTAGCAGCAACTCCACACTCAGGAAACAAGCTGGCTAAAATCTGACTCTTTAAAGCCTAAAGGGCAATGTCTCCACCCTCTGAGGTCCAGAACTTAAACTAGAGGAGGAGAAGGGTGTATGTCTTCCAACAGTTGTAGCCTTTTTATTTCTTGGAGGGCAAACAATCTTGCACCTTTGGCTTGTTTCCTGCCTACAGGATTTTAAAAGCAGACAGTATTTTTATTCTTCTTCTGTTCCTTCCAGTCTAAACTGAGGGGTTTTCAGCTGTGATAGCTGGTTAATTTTATCAATTATAGATTTATCACTTCAAAAAGAGATAGGTCCTTTGTGAACATTCTAGGACATACCATCTTCAGTTTGTATAAAAAATTTTCCAAAAAAAAAAAAATTTTCCGTTTTGTTTTTCATTTTACATGTTGTTAGGTGCCACTGAATTGGAACTGACTCAAAGTTGACCTGCCTGCAGGATTTTCTATAGACTGCAAACTGCATAGGAGGAGACAAAAAGCAGGTGCTGAGATGTGCAGTCAGAAAAGGGGGCAAAAAAAAAAATCAGGAAATTAACAAGAGAGGTTAAGAAGGCAAATAGTACTTACAGAAAAAGAAATTTAACCCTAAAAATGTATGAGTCACATTATATTCTCATTTTCTCTCTCTCTTGTGCACACACACACACACACACACACCCCCCCCACACACACAGAGACACACAAGTTGCAGGAAGCATTCACCAGTGATGAATAAGATGAAGATAGTCTGCTATTACTAGAAATACGAGTTTCAAGCTTAAATAGTATATACAGGCTTACAAAATCTGTCAAAGAAAATGTAGCATAAAGCAGTTGTGTTGTTGTTAGGTGCCACTGAGTCAAGTATGACTCAATAGTGAGCATCAAGTAGTATGTAAACAAAAATAATAAGCCACTTAAGATAGGGCTGTCAAAACCACTATGAGATACCATCTCACCCCAGACAGAATTGTAAAGTTAACAGAACAGCAAACATCAAATGCTGGCGAGATTGTGGAGAAACTGGGAACCCTTAGTCACTGTTGGTGGGAGGGTAAAATGGCGCAACCACTGTGGACGGTGGTATGGCGCTTTCTCAAAAAGTTGCAAATAGAGATACCATTTGACCCAGCAATTCCACTATTGGGAATATACCCCAAAGAGATCATAACTGCCACCCAAGCAGATATATGCACACCCATGTTTACTGCAGCCTTGTTCACAATAACAAAGAGCTGGAAACAACCCAAGTGCCCATCAACAAACGAATAGAGAAGCTCTGGTATATTCACACAATGGAGTTCTATGCAGCATTCAAAAACAAGGAACTCATGAAATATTATGCAAAATGGATGACCCTGGAGGACATGCTGAAATATCTAAGTCACAAAAGGACAAATATTGCACAGGGCCACTGTTGTAAAAAAGGGACAGACATCAAGGTTGAGGGAAGACAGAGAAGAAGGGGATGAATGATGTATACTGCACTGAAACAGATGAGGGAGAAAACTGTGTAAAAGGGATATATGATTGGGTATTATTTTCATGACAGAAGTCCAGAATGAAGGCTTCACAGTGGAGTGAACTTGGCAGGAGGGATTGCATAACAATGAAAGTTTTTCTTTTTAAGGAAAGGAGTGATTTGGAGGGTGGGGGTGGGCAGGGTTTGGTTAACAATGAATGACTAAAAACCCTAAGTCTCTGTAAACTTTCATTAGAATTAATAATAATAATAATAATAAAAGATATGGTTGATACAAAGGACTTTTTGTCTATAGTCTGGTGGATGACAAATATAGGGTATGGCAACTATGTCATGAATCAAGTTTTTTTTGGGGTTGTTTTCTTTCAATAAAATTTTTATTTTCTGCTGGTTCACTTAACAAAATTCATATACACTTTTTCACACCAGATCTTTCCCATTTCCTTTACCCACTGTACCCTCTACCCATCAAATTGTGCAACCCTATGATCAACCACAGTATACCCACGCCCATCCTCACTCCTCTGCTCCCACCTCCCCCACACTTTGGAGCCTCATACATGTTCTATAATAATGGTCTTGTATAGTATTTGTCCTCATGGGACTGAATTAGTTCACTCAGCATAATGCTCTCCAGTCCCTCCCAAGTTAGTGATTTACAAAATAATTGTTCATGCGTGCTGTGTAGTACTCCATCATGTGAATGTGCTATAATTTCTCAATCCATCTGGTTATGAATAGATATCTGGGCTCTTTCCATGTTCTTATGATTGTGAGTAACACTGTTATGAGCACTGGTGTACAAGTCTCTGTGTCTCAGCTCTCATTTTTTCGGGGTATATTCCAAGCAGTTTAATAGCTGGGTCATATGACATTTCTCTTGTTCAGCCTTCTGAGTAAGTGCCAAATGGCCTTCCAGAGTGATTGTACTATTTTACAATCCCACAAACACTGTATAAGTTCCTATCTCACCACATCCTTTCCAACACGTATTACTTGATGTCTTGTTAAACTCTGCCACTGCTCCTAGAGTGAGACGGTATCTTATTGTGGTTTTTATTAGCATTTCTCTTACTGTCAGATTTTGAGCATTTCTTCATGGATCTGTTGGCCATCCAAATATGTTCCTCTGTGAAAAATCTTTCCATCTCATTTTCCCATTTTGTAACTGTGTTATCAGTTTGTCTGTTTTTGTGGAAGCCCTGTAGGATTCTGTAAACTTTTTGTATGAGACCCTTGTCTGAAATAGTATTGCCAAATGTTTTTTTCCAAATCAGTAGGTTTTCTTTTCACTCTGTTGGGAAAAGTTTTTTGAATGAGCACAGGGATTTAATTTTTAGAAAGTCCTATTCATCAAATTTATCTTCTCCAGATTCTTTATTTCTAGCTGTGTAATTTTTCAAGATTTTTAAAAAATATATTCTTGTTTTTATTAGGTGTTGTCAAACCCAGTCCAACCTATTCTGACTTTATGGACAACAGAACAAAATCCTGTCAAATTCTGTACCATTCTCACAATCTCTACTATGCTAAATCCACTGCTGCAGTCTGTTGGGTCAACACATCTTGTTGAGGGTTGTCATCTTCACTGACCCTCTACTTTTCCAAGCATGATGGATTCTCCAGAGACTGGTTTCTCCTGGTAACTGGCCCAAAACATATGAGAGAACAATGTGACTATACTTCTTCCAAGATTGATCTGTCTACTCTTTTGTCAGTCCATGGTACATTCAATAATCTTCACCAACACCACAGTTCAAAGGCACCATAAAGTGTACCAGAAAGGGTTAAAAACAAAACAGGGGACCATTATAATTTTCTTCACATTAATTTGTATTGGTATATCTATTCTACCAACTGAAGGGCTTTCTCAACTATCCTGCAATTCTCTATTATGCCTGCAAAGATTATCTTGAAGCTTTGTCAAATTAATTTGAAAAGCTACAAATTGTTTCTATATTGTTATATGCCATCAAGTCTCCTGTGACTCATAGCTACCCTATGTAGAACAGCTCTGAAGCTTGCCCTGTCCTGAGCCAGTGTCACTGACTTTGACATGCTTACCCTCATTATTCCAGGTACTGTATCAAGCCATCTCATCTGGGAGCTTCCTCTCCTGCGCTGTCCCTCTACCCTTCTTTCTGAGCAGGACGTTGTTCTCCAAGGACTGGTCACTCTTGGCCACAAGCCCAAAGTATGTGAGATGGAGCTTCAAATTCCTAGCCTCCAAGGAAAACATGGTTTCATCCTCTCACAGACAGACCTATTTGTTTTATTGGTGGTCCGTGGTGTATTCAAGACTCTTCTTCAGAAAAACAACCCAAAGGCATTGATGATTCTTCTGTCATCCTTAGTTCAGTGTCCAGTTTTCTGATGCATAACAAGTAACTGCAAAGACCATGGCCTGGATCAGTCACATCTTAGCCTCTAGACTGACAGCGTTGCTTCTCTCGAGAGGTCAGCAGATTTTCCCAGTGCAATTTATCTTTTGACTTCCTGACTACTGGTGCCAAGAGTGTTAAGTCTGTCTATAAATAAAGTATTATGACAACCCACACTGGCCACCAATAACTTCTACTTCCTAAAGTTCTCATAGTCATGGTCAATTATCTGTCCTTCAATCTGGGGCAGATTAGACTAAGCTCCTATCATTCACAGTGATTTTCATTTATTAAACATTTAGCATGTGCTAGACACAGTGATACAAGCCTTTGTGAAAATCTTTAATTCCTCAACTCAGCTGTCAAGTTAGAACTGACTCATACACTTGATCCTCTAAAAGGTTTTCAGAGGCTATAAACCACATGGATTAGAATGCCCATCTTTGCCCACAACCAGAGCAGCTGATGGATTCAAATTGTATGCCTTTGGACTGGCAATGCAACTCCTTACCAATAGGCCATCAGAGTTCTCTAGACCAATTCTTAGGATACAGGAATTATTATCCCATTTTAATCATAGGATCAAGTTTGTTGAAGTAAGAGAGTGGTACTCAATTCTTTCTGATGTTAAATTTTATCTTCTATAGTGTACTATTCACCAATTACCTTCTTTTTCTTAACAGGACCTTACGGCTGTTTGTCTTCATTCTCCTGGCACCTTTTTTTGTTGTTGTTGTTAAAACCATCAACTCTAGACAAGTAATTTCTTTTACCATATCTCAGTGCCTTGGGATAGAAATCATCCAGGACTTGCCACTCTGGGACCTTATTTTTTTAAAAAAGGATGTTGGGTTCAAAAGACTTGTTATTAACAGATGCCATCAAATCATTCCAAACTCAAGGCACCCATAAACACAGTGGGATGAGACCACTGTGACTAGGTTTTCAGTATCCTATTTTACTCCCAGTCCATTGTAATATGTATACCTCTAATGGTGAGTGTTTTGTGTCTGTACATAAGATGTGGTGACAGGAAATGGATCCCATGTCTCATGAAAGGTTAATAATTCTACCAAACATCAGTATCTCATACCTTAGACCTCTTGAATAAAAACTGGTATTTTAACAAGATCTCCAAAAGATCTGTATGTCTATTAAAGTTTGAGAAAGAATCCCCTATCATGCATTAGTTCTCTAAACAGAGGACTAGAGATTATTGAAATATATTACTGACAGAATAATGGTGAGTGATACTCAAAAGAAAAAGAGGTATCACTTTAAGAAACCCTGGTGGGCTATGCTGGACATCCTCCAAAAAGTTTGAATCCCAAACCACGGAATATGCAGGAAGAGAGACTTAAGTAACAAGGAACAAGTAAGGGTATTTTTTTTAAGTGGCATATTCATTGTGGTTGCGTCGGGATCAACTTATAGCCGACCCACCACCGGGTTTTGGAGGCTGTAAAATACACAGGAAGAGACTACCCATCTTTCTCCCTCAGAGTAGCTAGTGGATCTCAATTACTAGAGACACACTACTTTTGGGATAAGTAGCCCAACTCCCTATGGACTATGCCACTGGAGTTCCCCACAAAGTGGCATGGATGATGTTAAAACACTAAGTGACAAGGCAGAACAAGAAGCACTTTGTGAACATTCAAGACAATCAAGAGGCTCTGTAAGCTCATACTGAGCAATAATAAAGGCAGCTGAAGCCTACTGTTTGGGACAGATACATATTAAGAGGTGACAGAAAAGTAAAGACATTTCTGGGTTACTTTACAAAACCAGAATATTAATGGTGAATTAGAGCTGTTGTCTGAGTGCCATTCAGTTGGTTTTGACTCATAGCAACCTAATGAAGAGAACAAAACACAGCCTCATCCTGAGCCACTCTCCAATCGTTATCATGCTTGAATCCACTGTTGCAGTCACTGTATCATTCCATGTCACCAAGGGATGTCTTCTCTTTTCACTTATCTACAAAAAAATAATTTCCTCCAAGGATTGCTCTCCTCTTGGTAAATACTGAAAGCACCTAATAAGAAATCTTGTTTCCTCTGCTTTTAAGGACCTCTGTGATGATACTTCTAAGATATTCTTCTGACAGTCCATGGCATATTCAGTATTCATCTCCAATTCCAAATTTTAAAGTCATCAATTCATTTCTGGTCTTTCTTATTCATAAGAAAAATTTATCAATTTAAAGCTACTAAAGTTGATGACTGTTTAAGTATGTTTAATTTTACAGGTAAGAACATCTCTATTTTTTTTTTTTAATTTTTATTATTTTTTTTTGTGCGTGTACCGTCAAATCAGATCTGACTGGTACAGGAGGAGATTGTCTCTCCTTCCCCGGCAGAGCATCTGGTGGGTTCAAACCGTGCGCCTCTGGGATTGTAGTTGCAGTTCTTTGCCACTAGGCCACCAGAGCTCCCCAGAACATCTCTATTCTTAATCATTGAGAAAACCATCACATGTACAGACATATAGCAAGGACAAACAAGCGATAAAGTTAAGTAGGGTAAAATGTTAATAGAAGAATCTGGATAAAGTAAATACAAATATTCTTCAAATTCTGCAATTTACTGAAATCTGTAGTTATTAAAATACAAGTTTTCTTTAAAATATTATAGCAAGGAAAACTAGCCAATTCTCCTTCATTTTTCTTTGCCTCTTTGAAGCCAGCTGATATAACCAGAAATGGGAAATCAAGTACAAAGTATTAAGGACATGAATTCCCAGGGGGAAAGGTGGTAATTGAGTACCTTTGGAGTCTGTGCCCATGAGAGGAAATAATCTTTTTTTAAACAAGCTTTTTAAAGCCTCAAAAACATTTGTATAGATTTTTGCAGGCACGTATCTGTACAAAGTTCTACCTTCTTGATCAAACATACCAAGGGTCATCCTTACCATCCTACTCCAACAGTAATTAGCTCAACACCTGTCAAAGAATAGGTGATCAAAGTTTGGGGACTATTACATGAGGAAAAAAAGGAACATTCTATCATTCAGAGCTAAGATGCTTTATATATATACACACACACACACACACACACATATATATATATTCTTTTATATCAAAGTTAATTCAATTTAAGGGTATAACATTGACTTAAATGAAACACAGACTTGGGGATGACCTTTACACCTAGGTGACCCTCCAGTGGATTTTAAGAGGCAGTCAAGCACAGACAAGGAGGTTGCCTCATGTTCCTCTTGTTGGAGCAGCTTGGGAGATTCAAACGGTGTATTTCTGGGTTGGGAGTATAACTCCTTATCACTATGCCACCAGAACTTCCAATTACCAATAAAGAAGTTTAGAAAAGCACAGTGGATGACCTGCCATGAAAATTGTGACTGTATTCCTTCCACTGGTTTCAAATACTTTCTTCAAAGAGAACAGCGTTATCAAATAGGTAACAGGCTGAAGTGAGTTTCTCAAGCTGAGGAAGAGCTGGGTGGAAGAGAGCTCTCCTCCTCCTTTTTCTGCCTCGTCTACCCCAGAAATTTTTGAGATCCCCAGAACCACTAAAATATATAAGCGCGTTGGAGTTCACAAAGCAAGAGAGTGCCTCAATGGACACTGTGCTACGCTTACAGAAATATAGGGGAAGGGCTGACTGACATCTTACAAAAGGGTAGTACCATCTAGTAGAGATCAAAGATCAGAGTGTTCCAGAACTAACACATCTAATTTGTGTGCAGAGCAAAGCATTCAAAAGACTGGACTTTATGAAGAAGAGTGTGGAACTAGGATCAGAGGAGGACTGCAACTGATATAATCTTGCTTGCTGAAAATGAAGAGGACTTGAAATATTTACTGAAGAAGATTTCAGTATGATTTTAACATCTCCACATTACTAAGACAAAAATCCTCACCACATGATCAACTGTAAACATTATGATAGAGAAAATATTTCATCTTGCTTGGATCCACAATCAACACCCTTGGCACAGCAGTCAAAAAAATCCCAAAAGATGTACTGCATTGGGTACACTTGCTTTCAAAAACCTCTCTAAGGAGTAAAGGAGCAATGCTGTCAGTTTAAAGATTAAAATGCATCTGATTCAAGCCATGATCTTTTCACTTACTTACACCTCAAAGTTGAACAGTGACTTAGGATGACAGAAAAAGAACCTATGCTTTTTTTGTTTATTAAATTTTATTAGTTTTAATGAACATTTACAGAGATTTTGGGTTTTCATTCATTCATTGTTGCACTGTTTTCTCCCCCCTCCTCCCCAGTTCGTTCTTCTTCCCCCCCCCCCACTGTCTGTTTTAATTGTCCAATTGCCACAGTGCTTGTCAAAGCCAAGAACCTATGCTTTGAGTTGCAGTGTTGGAGAAGAGTACTGACAATCCCACGGACTGCCAAAAGAAACAAATATGTCTTGGATTAAGTGCAGCCAGGGTACTCCTTAGAGGTAAAGACGGTGAACTTTCATCTTAATGTATTTTAGGAATACTATTAGGAGAAGAGAGTCCTTGGAAAAAAGTATCAGACTTGAAAAGGCGGAAGATCAGCTCAAAAGAGGAAAACCCTCAACAAGATGAACTGACACAGTTACTGTAACAACTGACTCAAGTATTTTAGGGATGCTGAGAATGGCACAGGATAGGGAAAGGTTCAGATCTGTTGTTCACAGGATTGCTGAGTGGCAGTAAACACAACAGCACCTATTAACAATCACCACCACCACAGGACAACTCTGTACGTTCATCATTTTCCTATAAATATTAAAAAGAAACAAAAAGAAGACACTTTATTAGAAAGTACAGATAAGACAAGAAACTATCAAAAGCTTGAACTTTCTTGCTAGTCTGATGTTCCTTTTTAATCTATGTTAGAAGCCAAGATTTTGTTACTGGTCACCTATGGCCAGATGCCTTAGTATGGCCTGAATGTCCCTCTGTAATCCAACTTCATACAAGCTCTGGCGCTGATCATCTACAGATCGAAGGAAAGAAGTAATGACGCTCAACCCTGGTGGAAGTTGAGTTCAGGAGATGAAACTGGTACCAGACTACATTTCCCCTCTGCTTGGTATTGAGTGATCAGAATCAGCTTCTACCAGTGAAGAGAACAAGAGCTAGCAATGGTTCATTCCCTGTGCTTGTTCTCTTCTTTCTAACTCGAAGTGGAAAGATGATCTGCTAAAAAATACACCTTTTCTATACTATATCTCCTAAAATCCAATTAACTCCATCCACTCCATACTACAGGTCACAGAGCTTTCACTAAGGTCATATATTAAGCATAAAACTAGATGGTTTAGTTGGTGGGTTGCAGAAGAGAGATCTCAGAGCTATCCTCCAATGGTGGTCCATGCCCTGGCCTCTTTGCCCTGGTTCTATCCTGACCTCCAAAATTCAGAGAACCAAGAAAGTCTCAAGTTTACCAAATGTCTCTAGCCCCGGTGGCAAAGTATATCGTGAATCTACATCTTCCAAAGGTGACCAAGAAAGGCGGTGTGCTGTTCCTGGAGCAGAGGCCACTCATCCCTACTCCCATGCTGGCAGGAATCAGCAGTAGCTACAGACATCTCTCAGGAAAGTCACGGGGAAGAGAGGACCTGGCAGAAGGCTCTAGCTCATTAATGCTACCTCAGAGAGTACAGGAGACCAAATCAGCAGTAATATTTTTAGACTGATTGTTAACTTTCTCCACTTTCACCCTTCGATGCCAGATTCTGTGGGTTTTACAGCTGAGTCATTGCTCGAATTTTCTCAAGCTTTCCCCAGAAATATAAAGGCACCCAAAATCTGATGGCAGCAGCAACAGCAGCAGCAAAGGCCTGGCACTGAATGCTTGCTTCGACAGACACTGTCTGAACTTTAGTTCAACCAGGGTAGAAACCAGGTCCCAGACATCAGATCCAAACTAGGAGCTATTATTTCTAGGTTGATATATAAAGTCTCATACAGAAAATTCTTCTTATCTATGCTTTGAGGCTAGGGTTACTTGTTCTGGATCTATCTGAAGGCAGGGAGAAGGACAGGGCAGAAGGCAGCATCTAACAAAGGTAAGAAAACAGGTTTTAACTCTTTTGCCTGCAACTCTAAAAGTTAGAATGCTATATATACCTCAACTCAAGCAGGGATCTTCTGAATATGAACTCCCACTCTATGGATCTTTCAGTTCCAAGATGGATGGCATCAAGCATATCCTTCTTCCTAAAGAGATTCCTAGTCTTGCTCTTTGAGAACATTTTATTATTTGCAAAAAAAGACACATCTATGTCTAGCATAAGGTGAGAGTACACTCTCCACCTGCATCCAATCACCTCAACTCTTCTCTCATCTGGGAAGCATGTCACTGTCATCCTGATTTCCAGATCTCTCCCCACTGAAGTCACTCCCAAACTATGATTCCACAAAAGGACTCATGCATGCTCCAGTGTATGACAAAAACTTTTTGGAAATACAGCATCATGCTATAAAAGCTATGGGAACCCTTAAAAATGTATACATCTAGATGAAAGAAGCATTAAAATGGGAGAGATTTATCTGAATCTGCAATAATTAACACTCAGAATTAAAAAGATGCTCATTAATCATTATTCACTTGGCAAATATTTATTAAAAGCCTTTGAGTTGGGCACTGTGATACTACTGCCTAGTAATGTAGTTACTACAGTAATGGAGAATTAGTCTGAGAAGATATTCAAGAGATCCTAGTTAGGACCACTAAGTCCATGTCCCAGTTAGGAGAGTCAGAAAGGCTGTATTTGGCAATGTAAAGTGCTCTGTCTGGATCAAAGATGAGTGAAGAAAATCAAAGATACAAGAAAACGATTAGTCAAAAAGACAGAAAGACCTCATGAATCCCAGCCTCCAGGACCCTGAGACCAAAACAACTAGATGGTATCTGACTATTACTGCTAATGTCTTTCAGTAGGAGGCACTCGACAGAATTGGGAGCTAAAAATTACTTAACAAAATTCAAAATAACAAAAAAGACCAAGCATACCAAGTTTTATAAAATCTGGTAGAAACTATAAAATTATACACTTTAGACATCCTTCAGGTCTGGAACACTCCCTTGGCTCAACTTTCCAAGGAGGAACAAACAGTCTTTACAACAACCATTATAAACCAAAAAGGGCAGCATCTATCCAGGCATAAAACTCATAAGGCAGGAAAGAAGAACAAATGAAAACAAGAAAACACAAGAAGTGGGAGCGTGGGCTTAAACTGTGGAAATTACAACCAATGGGAAAAACCGAAATAAGCATTAGTAGCTGTGTGCTCTGCAAGCTTCCACCCAAAACACAATAAAAAATTTTGGAAAAGAAAGCAAGTCAAGTAGGCAGGCTATTGGGATGAAGCTGGAAGTACAGCAGCAAAAGCAAAATGCTAAAGATTCCCCTCTCGTTCTGGGCTGATTTAGTTGGCAGATTACTAAGGAGTATGGGAGTGAGACAGCACAGGGAACATTCCATTCACTGGTTAGCAGTTAGGGTAGAAACCAGAGGGGACGAACAGGTTAATCCCCAAAGGACTCCTGAAAGTGAGTGGGAGGAGACAGGACATGTCCTCTGGCATTGCAGACTGAGCATCTGGTCTGCCCACTAGGTTTCTGAACAAGGCAGTCATTAGGAGTTCTTACTACCAGGTCCCCCAAAGTAGAAAAGTAGTCCTCAGAGTCACCACACTCTCCTGCTGAGTAATGCTGCATGCAGAAAAGTCACAGAGAACGCAGGAAGAAAAATACAGCGAGTGGTGGAGCTGATGAGCCAGGAGATGCAGGGTGAAGAAGCCTTAAATCACATGCCGTGGCCTTTTGGAGATCTCAGCAAGAAAACACATCACCTGCTGAAAAGTCCCTGGAGTTGTAGAAGGAGGGCTCACTTTAAAATAAGACTTCTTTTTTTTTTTTTTTTAAATATGGAACGCTTCACGAATTTGCGTGTCATCCTTGCGCAGGGGCCATGCTAATCTTCTCTGTATCGTTCCAATTTTAGTATATGTGCTGCCGAAGCGAGCACAAAATAAGACTTCTTGATCAACATGTTAAGAGTTCTGCTCAATGGAACACAGGTGTAACAGATAGCATAAAACTTTTGAAAACAAAGAAGTCTGAAATTAAATTCCAGTAGTAAGTTGTGTCATTTTTGGCACTTTGTAACATCTGTAAGACTATTTCCTTATCTATAAGGAGGTTTAGTAGTACAGGGGTTAAGTACTTGGCTAACTAAAATATTAGTGGTTCAAATGTACTAGCTATTCCATGAGATAAAGAAGTGGCACTTGGCTTCCATAAAAATTTTAGCCTTGTAAATATGTCCTGCAGGGTCACAGTAAGTTTGAATTCTTTCGGTAACAATGAGTTTAAAACAGGAGTATCAGCAGCACCCATTTTACAGGACTGTGCAAGCATTAATATCATGTTATTTACTTACCATAGGAAGTCATTGATAAATGGTGGCTATCAGTCACCCTTCACTCCAGTATACAGATGGCAGGCTTCCTAGTCCTTTATTACAGGAATTCAGACACTTCAATCATGATAAGATGCAGCCCTAGCCTCCTGCCTCTGGAGTCTCAGAGAAAACTTGTAGCATTCACCTTTCCCTAAAAGGTTTTCCTCTTCATGAAAAGGTTGAGCCTCAGGGTAGCACACTCTAAAGCAAAGACTCTCCAAAGCACTATATCCAATTCAATCCAATGCTGAATTTGTAGGCACAATTCCCAAGGGCAGGCTCCACCTCCAGGATGCTCAGAGGCCAAAGAAACTCACATAACAGAGAGATCCTAAACCCTGGAGAGGATACCATGGACCATGCTTCATGCTAAAAGCCCATGAAAGGTTATCCTAATGCCTAAAGTTGTTGGAAAAGAGAATGAAAGGCCCTATCACAAGCAACTATAATGTGGTTTTTGGTATGTGTCCCTTCAGCAACTGTGAAGATGCAGTGCAACAATTTTATTAATTGATGTACCTTCAGTGCCTAACACAGTGCCTGCCACAAAACTAGTGCTCAATAGCTGCTTAATGAATTCATTTAAGATTTTTTGGCAAAAATCCTGCTATCTCCAAACTTGCTCCCCATATTATCTGACAGGAGTGGTGGTAGACAGATTTGATGCCACAGATGCATGGGATAACATATCACCAAGCTTGCTCTTTGGGCTCCACAAAAACAGGGTACCAGGCTATCTGCAAGAGGAACTCGAGACTGCTCACTGTGCTGTGATATCAAGTTAGAAAATGTTTTTTAACCCTAAGTTCTGTCCTGGAGGAACAGCAGGAACTCAGAGTTATGGAAATGCCCTCCTTCCCTCTGAAGACATTGAAGATAGTCCATCTTCAGATGGAATGGCAGTGTAGGCACTAAAATGTGAGTTGCATGTTCCTGCAATACTGGTGAGGGTGTGTGATCTGGTACTGCAGCTGGCTAGTGGGAGGGATGGATCCCACTCCAGGAGGCAGTACCTTCATATGGGACTTCCTAGAGCTCAAAGGGAGGTGGCCAGTATGGCTCCAAGCATCAAGGATAATCTGATAATTATAGAAGGATGAATCTTCAAAAAGGAAGATATATCCATGCTAACCCCACCCAGAGAACATCATGCCACTGAGACAGCCCTTAGTCCCTAGGATTTCTGGGCTCTCGGACTGTGGTCCTTCACTGATTCACAAAATCATGTCATACATATCATTAAAGTGCCTGATATGGACGGTACAAAATAAGTACCACTTATTTTGACCACTTCCAAGACAAAGGGCTTCAGGAAAAATAGACAGAGAAGGCAGGGAAATTATTGCTGCACCCACGCTATTTTTTTAACAGTAAAGTAATACAGTAACTTTTCAGGCCAAGCTCTCTAAGCTTCAAACTGGCTCCACCTGCATTTCTATGGGTCCACTGTTCTCAGACACTTCAGAAGGGCTCTTGAAGCTAAAGGAAGCCAGAGCCCAAGAAAGCAATGGCTTCAACCTGATACCAGTGAAAACGGTATACTGGTCAAACCTAATCACTCACAGATAGGTAGCCATCTTCCAAATGGGTTATTTTGTAATTTTCTCAGATACAGTGGGAGTGAGAACAAGACAAGGTCGGCTCCAAAGGCCACCTGGGTTAGCTACAAAGTAAGTTCTATGCAAAAGAAATGACCAGGGCCTCCAAGATGTGAGATACCACACTTCTTCCTCGCACAGGGGAACCGAGCAATTATCAGTCTGTCTGGAAAAGCTTGTACCAATTCAATACTAGTACTTCTAGAAACCTTAGCTTGACGCAGAGGTATGTTCTTAAAATTAAAGCAAGCTCTTCCCTACCTATATCCAAATTAAAAAGAAATAAATTAAAAAATCCATTCCTCCCCTGCCTTCACTAATCAAAAGGGACTTTAACAATTGGGCATTAAAATGTCAAACAGACCCAAGAGTCTCAGGATCTGCAAAGCATTCTAAAAAAAGACCTGCAACAAACAGGATGGAGACCAGAAAAATTAAGTTGACAGTACCTTGCTGCCATGTCGGTTGGGGTGTGGGGTAGCAAAGGAAGGATGACTGAATCAATGCATTCCGACTCCTGCTACTAGTATCAAATGGTTTTTCCTTACCTATTGTTTATTTCTTTTCCATCTTCCTTTAATTTCTGTTGATAGTCTTTTCATTAAGGTTTTATATAAAGTAAAACAGATGGATCTTAAATGTACTGAGATTATATCTTAAATTCACACTTCTTCCCCAAATACTTCATGACTTGAGTCTGACCAATTCTCTTGCACGTATCACAACATGGGAGTAAGTGGGCAACAGTGGGGGAGGGTGCTTTCACAGAAGCAGTTCAGGAGGTTGTTAGGAAGCCCCTCCAATCTACGACACCTCATTAAAACCTACCAGGAAGGCAGGACCCTAAAGAGAAGTTGTTCCTCCTGGTTACCCTTAACACAAAGGTTGGGGGAAACATCTGGGTATCTGAGAATCATCCCACCCCTCTTACCCTGCCTATGCACTTTCCAGGATCCATCCTCTTCTGTTCAGTCAATTCTAACATTTTGGCAATACCCAGGCTCATCAAGGGCTAAAATTCCTTCCTTGACAAGATTCAGGGACCACCCATCCTTTACATACAGCTCTTTAGTTTTAAAAGCAATTGAGAAATCGAATATGGACATACAGTGAGATCAGACCCTTAAGTCCCAACCCCCACTGCAAACTGTTTTGCTTCATCATCTCTAAGACAGGCCTGGGCACCAGGGGGATCTTTTCTGAATAAGGCTGTCACCTTGGGGACCCTTCTTAGGGCCACCTCAGCTGTAGACTAACAACTCCTGGGAATTTATCAGGGTAAGTGGAAAAGCCATTCCTGCCTTTACGAGCAACCATCTGTCCTGCCACACTTAGAGCCAAGCATTTACATCTCTTGCAAAACAGCTCCATGTTGTTGGGGAGGGGGGCGGGGGAGTGATGCAAAGGGGAATAGAACAACTGTTGCTGTGGATATCCTCACTCACCACCCGTATGCCCCCTCCCCCAGCCAACTCATTTTCCGGCACTCACCCGAGTGTGTGCTGCTTGGGGCTGAGGAATCCGAGTCCTGGGTGCTCCAGGGTCGGTCCCAGCCTGTCAGACTGAGAGACTGCAGGCCAAGGCACAAGTCATTTGCATCAGGGAGGCCACGGGAAGATTCTTGCGCAGAGGTGGGGAAAAGCATCCTGTTCGCAACTGTTTCTTCAGAGTCCTGGAAGTCTGCTTTGAACAAGAGGACAGACAAGAGAACCCCAGAGTTAAGGTCTGTTTCCCCCAATATTATCAACAATAAATATTATAAGTAATAGTTTCCCCAGGCTCAGGGACCAGACATCTAAGCTGACTGGGTGCCGCAACCGCTGCCTCTGCACTTTTGGGGGCGTTTGAGCAAGAGCAGTTGCCATACAGCCCCCTCCCCACACACACACCCCTATCCCGTCTGCAGTACAGACTGGGCCAGCATGTGATCAGGCTGCTGATGCTTCCCGCTGCCAGTGACATCAGCCGGCTGAGCCGTGCAATAGAGAGCGGCATCATCCCTCACAGAACGGGGGAGGAGCAGGAGGGGACGACAGGGAGGAGACTTGCCCACAGGGAAAAGACAGCACAACAGCTACTTGGAATAGTCCGAGTGCAGGGCTGGTGAGTCCGGGTGGCAAGGCAGCGCCCACCAGTCTCCAGCAATGGTGGCCAAGCGGCCCTCAGGAGTGACCGAAGTCCTCTCTGCCGATAGCAAAGCCTGCTTGTGTAGCTCTGCCCTTCTGCCCCTCCCTTCCCCTCCCTCTACTCTCCACCCCCAAACCCAAAAACACTCTAGTCCTGGACTCTCTCCAGCTGCTGGCTCAAGCCCTGGTTTTACAGCCAAATGCAAAGCTTCACAATCCTGCGAGCAAAAATCTAGTGCTCCAAGTGGCCCCTGTGCAGCACCCTGACACAGCAATGTTTACCATTGAGGAATGGGATAACCTTCAGAAAAACACTGCACACTGGACCCTGGAGAACACCACCTGGTGCTCCAGGCTCATCTAGAGCAGTTATCACAGAGAAAAGGGGGTCAGTGTCAGGATAGGGAGGGAGAGTCACTACACTGTTCTAGAAGCTTCTGTGCTATCTCACAGGACATGGCCTACAACCTACATGCCAAAGTAAGACCTGCCCTGACTAGGGCAGGCCTTGATCCAGGGCTCCCTCACCCCACAGTCCAGGATTAGTGGTGTCTCACAGAGGAAAACAAAGAGAAACACTCTGAAGTATTATGTCCTATCAGAAACACCCTGCTGAGGTGCTTACATCACCTGGTTCTATCACTACAGTTTCTCTTGCCCTCTAGAAACACCCTTTAATGGCTGCCACATGTGACAGTTGCTTACTCTTTTTTTTTTTTTTTTTTTTAGTTGCTTACTCTTTTAAATGCTTGAATCTACTTCCTCAACCTGGATCTATTTCTTCAGCCTCAGGGCTGCTTCGAGGACCAACAAATATTCTATTTTTGTAGCTATTAACAGGTTCAGCAACAAAGTCCAGCTCTGGTCAGAGTTTCTGGAATCACTGTCCATTCCTTTTTACCAACGAACCTTTATGCTACATGAGTCCTAGTCAACAGGTTTCTTCCACACCTGGACCAGGCTGACAGCATCTCTCTATTCTCCCCTTGTTGGGAAGAAAAGTAACCTGATACAGAAGTACTCCCATTTGGGACCTCCCTTAAAAGGGCATGAAGGGCAGGAGAGAGGGGGATAATGAAGTTAGCTAGCTAGATGTTCCTGCAGTATGTATGCCCTATGTCCACAAGCACTTGTGTACAGCTCAGAGTGGGAAATGGTCAGTCTGTGGTAAGGACTCCTCCCTCTGGAGGCTTTTTTAGGAGCTCTGCTGCTGTGTCATCCATCCACACTATTCCTGTCTGGCTGTAGATGCTCTGTTTTCTGTCTGCTCAAGCCTTGTTCTTCTCTGCACTGACTGGCACCTCTGCAAAGGTTGAAGAACTCATTCATGCTGGTGCTGCCCACATTCAGGCCATTTCCTTCTCTACTTGTACTCTTTTCTCTATGGTTGAGGAAACATTTATTAAATAATCTGTATTATCAATTACAAAATCTTAAGATTTCCTTTAAAAAACTTACTTTTAAGTACAAATTCCTCCCTAAACCAGTTTATCTATTGGAGTCCTCTGTATCTTAATCCAAAAACGTTTACAATACAAGTAACCATTTCTCTTCTGCTCCTCTAAAATCAGGGCACCTACGGTTTGCAGTGGTTAAGACCTAGGCTGTTAACCGAAGGGGCTTAAGTTTGAATCCACTAGCTGCTCTGCAGAACAAAAGTACAGTAGTAGTGTGTTTCTGTAGAGATTTCTAGTCTAAAAAATTCCACTGACTAAAGATCTACTATGCCCAGAATGAAAAACTGAGGAGGCATATTGTTATATTAATACAAAAAGACAATTTTAAAATCTATCTTAACGTTAGTGATAGGATACTATCTATATTGATACAAGGAAGACCAATAAATATGACTATTATCCAAATATATGCACTAAGAACAAAAGTCAAAGAAGAGGAGACTGAAGCTTCTACCAACTTTTGAAGTCCAAAACTGACCAAACATGAAGTCAAGAAGCATTAATAACTATGAGTGACTGGAATGCAAAAGCTAGAAGCAATGAGGAAGCAACAGTAAAATCAGAAAGTATGGTCTTTGTGACAGAAATGAGCCCAGATATAAAATTACTGTATTCTGAATGCCCAATGATTTCTTCATTGCAAGCATCTGTTTTTAAAAAACATAAAAAGCGACTTTACTCATGGACCTCATCTGATGGACAGAAGAATCAGAATGACTTCATCTGTGGAAAGCATCACTGGAGAAGCTCAATACTAGCAGCCAAAAGCAGGTCAGGTGCTGACTATGGGACAAACCATCAATTATCATGTATAGTACAGTTCAACTGAAGAGGAAGAAAAAGAAAACAATCCCACAAGAACCAAAATCTGACCTTGAGTCTATCCCATCTGAATTTAAAAATCATCTCCATAATAGATTTGATGCACGGAACAGTAAGGATCAAAGGCAAGATGAGTTATGGGATGATGCTAAAAATATAATCATGAAGAGAGTAAAAGGTTTTTACAAAGAGAGGAGGAAGAGAAGATCAAAACAGTCTTTCAGAAGAGACTTTGAAAATTGCCCCAGAGCACTGTGAAGCCAAAACAAAGAGGCAGAAATGCAGAAGTAAAAGAGCTTAACAGAAGATTTCAAAGGGCAGCTTGAGAAGACAAAAGAATGTGCAAAAAACTGGAGCTCCAGAATAAAAAGGGAAGAATTCAAGAATTCACTCAGCATTTATATCAAGTTGAAAGAATAGAAAAAATAAATTTAAGTCTCCAGATGCAATACTGAGAGATGTTATGAGCAAAATCTTGAATGCTCTAGGAAGCATCAAAGAAGATGGAGAGAATACAGTCACTGTATCAAAAAGAACTGACTGACAGGAAGATTTCAAGTAGTACTATAAGAACAAAAACTCAAGCTTTGGGGAGAACTGTGGTGATCTAGTCGCAAAAAGCTGCACTGCAATTCCAGAAGTCCCTGTTTTGAATTCGCCAGATCCTCTGCTAGAGAAGGGACAATCTCCTCTTGTATCAGTCAGATTCCATTTGATGGTGTACACACACACACACCCTCCTCCTCAATCTGCACTCAACGCTTTGGCAAAAAATAAGGACCCAGGAAGCTATGGAACACAAACTGACATGCTTCAGCATCAACAGATGCAGTTCTGGATGGGCTCACCAGTTTGTGTCAGGAAATTTGGAGGATAGCTACCTGACCAACTAACTTGAAGAGATCCCATACTCAAGAAACGTGATCCAACAGAATGTGGTAATTGTTGTTATGTGCCGTCAAGTCGTTTGCGACTCATAGTGACCCTATATACAACAGGCCTAAACCCTGCTCTATCCTGTGCCAGTCGCACTGCCTCTGACACACCCATCCCGATTACCCCAGTCACTCAATCAATCCATCTCATACAGGGTCTTCCCCTCCTGCGCTGTCCCTCCACCCTCCCAAGCATGATGTCCCTCTCCAAGGATTGGTCCCTCCTTGCAACATGCCCAAAGTATGTCAGATGAAGGCCCAGAATCCTTCATCCAAGGAGTAGCTTGGTTTAACCCTCTCTAGGATGAATCTGTTTGTTTTCTTGGCAGTCCATGGTACATAAACAATATCATTTCATAGCACATGCAACCAAAATATTACTGAAAACATCCAAAAATGGCTAGGACGGTACAATGACAAAGAACTGGTTGTAGTTCAAGCTGTGTTTAGAGGAGACTGTGGTACAAAGGATATCACTGCTGATTCCTGGCTAAAATCAGAGAAAACCAGGAGAACATCTATTTGTGTTTTGTTGACTATGCAAAAGCATTTACGTGGATAATAACTATATAGCTAGTATAGAGAAGAATGGGAATTCAAGAATACTTAAATGTGTTCATATGAAACTTAGACTAAGAAGGTGCTTTAAGAACAGGGCAAAGGAAAACCTTAAGATTTAAAATAAAGGTGTGAAACAGGGTTATATCCTTTTTCTTCTTATCAATTCCATTTATATGCTGAGCAAATCATTTGAGAAACCACACTGTGAAACATGGGAACATAATCGGAAGACGATTCATCATCAACCTCCATCATGAGGATGACTCAGCCTTGCTTGCTGAAAGTGAGGAGACTTGAAATGTTTGTTGAAGATGATCAAAGATCAAAACCTCAATATGGACTGCATCTCTACACCAAGGAGAAAAAAAATCCTCATCATTGGACCTATAAGCAACATTATGACAGATGGAGAAATTACTGACATTGTGAATGATTTCACTTGGCTACACAAGCAACGATCGTGGTACTGTTGTTGACTGCCTTTGAGTCAAGCAGGACCCATAGTGACCCTATGAACAAAAGGCCTGAAGCCTTTCTGTAATTATTGACATCAAAGTTCATAGAGTTTTCTGAGGCATGTTGTTTAGGAAGTAGATAGTAGCAGTCTGGAAATCAGGAGTCATAATACATCAGCCCTTGGGCCTGGTTTTAATTGTTCTCAAACATTCTTCTAAGAAAGACAGCAGTGGTCTGGCAATTTGCTGTACAATGGCAACCTGTGGTTGATGTTAAATGTAAACACTGACATTGATGTGTCAAATGGTTATCCATGGTGGCAGTGTTTGGTGGAGCTCCTGAATTAAAACAGGCTTGGAAGTAAGAGTGGCATCCACATCCGAAATAGCTTGCATCTGGAAACTCCATGAACTTAAAAGAAAAGGTGAAAGCTTTGTGTGTTCAAGACTTTCGTTATAGGGTTGCTATGAGTTGTCTAAAACTCAACAGCACTTAACAACAATACATTGAGAAAGTCTGTTAATGAACTCTCCAAATTACTGAGGAGCAATCATGTCAGTCTGAAGACTAAGGTGTACCTGATCCAGGCCACAGTCACTTGCTATGCATTTGAGATCTGACAATAAAGGTGATAACTGAAGAACTGACTGAAGCCTTTGAGTTGTCTTGTTAAACAGTACTGAATATCCCATGGGCTGCCAAAACAAACAGGTAAGTCTTGGAGTAAGTGCAGCCAGAATGCTCCCTGGAAAAAAGGATGACAAAGCTTTGTCTCACATACTTTGGGCATGTTTCTAAGAGAGGCTGTTTCTTGGAAAGAGATAATCATGCTTGGAGAGGTGGAGGGCCAGTGAAAGAGGGGAAGACCCTTGATAAAACAGATTAACACAGTGACTATAACAATGGGCTTAAGTGTGTCAGACATGGACAATGACAAGAGCATTAATGGAGTTTTTCTTTGGTATGCTACCGTAGGTTGAAAAAATTTAAACATCAAAATACACTCCTGCTACTCAAAGTGTAGTTTGGCCCATAATATCAGTGTCACACATCACCAGGTGCTTTTAATAAATGCTGCAGCTCAAGCTGCATCTCAGATCTATGGAATAATATACATTTGCCAAGACTGCCAGTTAATAACACATATGTTTCAATAGTATTGGTATATGTATCTGGCACAATCTCCCATACTTCTAAGGGCCCAGGTTTCAGCAGCAGGTTTATTTAACCCCTCAAAGAGGGTGCTACTAGCGTTAACTTTATGCTAGGCAAATCAGTAGCAGCTTGAATTCACCTGTCACTAATGGTAGTAACCAAAGTGTCAGCAGCTTGACTTCATCAGTCACGATATGGGGGAATAATAGGGAACTCTGGTGGCCTAGTGGTAAGAAGCTGTGCTTTCAACCCCAGGGCATAAGGTGCAAATCCACCAGCTGCTCTATGGAATAAAAATGAGCACTCTCTGTGCAATTTAGTCTCTAAAAACTTGTTGTAGGATCAGCTGAATCAGTTCCCCCTTGAGAAGACATTAACAACAATAGCTTCCCTTAAAGATTTAGAGTTTCTAAAGCCCAGTGGAGGGTAGCTATGAATCAGAACCAAATCGAAGGAGTGGGTGGTTTGAGGCAAGAACAAAAGGTTATAATCTGCAACCAGAAGCTCAGGAATCTAATATAACTATACTCTTACCAATGCACTTCCATCAGACTTCGTCTTTATCTTTAGACATTCTTCATATTATTCTTTTTTTAAAAAAAATTATTAACGTCAATGAAATTTTAGAGAGACTTTGGATTTCCATTCATTCATTATTGCACTTTTCTCCCCTCCCATCCCTCCCCCCTAGTACAACTACCCTCTTGGAAAAGTAAAAGAAAAATTCTTTGTTTTATAAACCCTCCCCCGGGTCCACTCCACTCTACTGCCTTCGCTCTGGACTCCTTTCATGACAAAAATACCTAATCACATATCCCTTTTAAACAGTTTTCTCCCTCATCTGTTTCAATGCAGTATACATTATTGAACCCGTCTTTCTCAGTCTCT
>NW_006399791.1:5254870-5275407 GCF_000299155.1 Elephantulus edwardii | reverse complement strand
CATTTATTGCTTGCTCTTCTGTTAAATTTTGCTATTCTTACTGGGGTGAGAGGATATCTAATAGTTGTTTTGATTTGCATCTCTCTTAGAGCTAGGGATTTTGAACATTTCTTCATGTGCTTGTTAGCCATTTGAATATCTTCTTTGGTTAAGTGTCTGTTCATATTCAGTGCCCATTTTTCAATTACTTTTTATCTTGTTGTGGTCCTTACTATTGTTTCTTTTAAATAAATGTTTTGACCAGCACTGTATGATTATTTCACTAGGCCCAAAACAATCAATGGAAACCACAGTCATTAACTTAAACTTTCAGTGACACATGCTTAGAAAAAGCAAGTAAAAAGACTGCTAGACTAAGCTTTGCTTCCTAAGTCCTATTACTGTGTGAAATCAGCAAAATCAGTCTTTCTGAACATTATCTCACTTGTAAAGTGGTAAAAACCAGCTACGTTTCAGGTGTTTTGTGAGGACTGGTATAGTGTATGCCACAGGTACCTGCCAACTGTTACTGTCAATACTGTTGTTAGATGCTGTTGAGTATGATGACTCCTATCAAAACCTATGAACAATAGGTCTGAACCCTATCTTATCCTGTGTGATCCTCATTCTGACACAGTTGAGACCACTGTTGCAGTCACAGTGTCAATTCATCTGATTGAGGTTCTTCCTCTTTTACTGACCCTCCTCTTTCCAAGTATAATTGCTTCTACAAGAAGCAGTCTCTTAGCAAGATGCTTTTTTAAAAAAATAAATTTAATTTTTATTATTTTTGTGTGTGTGTGTACCGTCAAATCAGACAGGAGGAGACTGTCTCTCCTTCTCCAGCAGAGAACCTGGTGGATTTGAACCACTCATATCTGGGAAAGATGCCTTTTTTAAGTATGTGAGACAGAATTTTCTCATTTTTGCCTCCATTGAACACTGACTGTACCTTTTCCAAGACAAATTTATTCTTTTGGCAGTCCATAGGATATTCAGTACTCTTCAACACCACAGCTCAAAGACATAAATTCTTCTGTCACCCAATGTCACTGGACAGTGGTCCAGTTCTCAGATCGACACAAAGTGATTGAAAAGACCATGGCCTAAATCAGGTGTACCTTAGTCCTCAAACTAACATCATTACTTTTCAATAATTTAGAGGGGTCCCTGTTTACAGAGTTTTCCAGTGCCAATACCTCTCCTGACTGCTGGTACCAAGGGTGTAGACTGTGGATCACAGAGTTTCAACATCTATCATGACATTGCCTACTGGTCCAGTGGTCAGAATTTTTTTTTTTAGGTTGAGATGCAATCCATATTGCAGGCTTTATTCTTTGGTCTTCTGGAACAAGTGCTTGAAGCCCTCCTCCACTTTCAGCAAGCAAGGCTGTCATCTGCATAGCACAGGCTGTTGAGTGTTCCTGTGATCCTGATGCTACATTCTTGTTCAGTGTCCAGCTTAATAACTTGCTCAGCATACATCTTGAATAGGTATGGAGAGAGGATACTACCCTGACACACATCTTTCCTAATTTTAAAGCACGTAGTGTTCCCAATACCATTACTGATGTTAGATGAATCCTGCCTAAAAGCAGAGAATACCAGAGGAATGTCTATTTGTTGACTACTCAAAGGCATTTGACTGTGTGGATTATACCAAATTATGGCTCACGTTGAGAGAAATGAGAATCCCAGAATACTTAATTGTGCTCATGCACAATCTATACCTAGGCCAAGAGCAAACAGGACAAGGAAATACTGCTTGATTAAAATCAGAAAGGGTGTGCATCAGCGCTGCATCTTTTCTCCATAAGTGTTCAATCTGTAAACTGAGCAAATCATTCGCGAAGATAGACTATGAAGAGGAATGTGCCATCAGGATAGGAAAAAGACTCAATAACCTGCATTATTCTTATGACAGAACTTTGCTTGAAGTGAGAAGGATATGAAATGCTGCAAAAGATAAAGGACTACAGCTTCCAATATGGATTACATCTCAACATAAAGACGACAAAGTATCTCACCAAAGGCCCAACAGTCAACATTACAACAGATGGAGAAAGACTGAAGCTCTCAATTATTTTCTCTTGCTTGGATCAATAATCACTATTATTGGTACCAGAAGTCAGGAAACTAGGAGGCTTGCACTGGTTAAGTCTTCTGTCAGGGACCTCTCCAAAACACTGAAGAGGAGGATGTCAATTTGAAGACTACAGTGTGCCTGATTCAGGTCATAGTTTTCGCAATAACTTTCTATGCTAGACAAAAAAATAAGGATCACGGAAGAATTGATGCCTTTGCATTTTGGTGCTGAAGAAGAGTACTAAATATCCCATGGACTGCCGAAAGAACAAACAGATGTCCTGAAAAAGGTGCAGCCAGAGTGTTTCCTGAAGGCAAGGATGAGAAAGCTTTGTCTCTCATACTGTGGACATGTAGCTAGGCAAGGTCCTTCCTTGGAAAGGGACATCGTGCTTGGAAAGATGGGAGGGTCAGTGAAGGACAAAAATACCCCAATGAGATGAACTGACACGGTTACTTTAGCAAAGGGCTCCAGTGTCTCAGAGAAAATGAAGATGGTACAGTATAGGGCAGATTTCAGAATGGCTGTTCATAGGGTCGCTGTCATACTCAGCTTGGTGGCATCTAACAACACTGTTCATTTGTTCCATTAGGACAACAGCTTCTTGGTATAGGGATCTTATTTGAACACATTTAAGTGTTCTGGAGCACCATTCCCATTCTTCTCAATGTTAGCCATAATTTATTATGACTCACATTCAAATGTCTCTGCACTGTTGAGAAAAGACAAGCAGTTGTCTTTCTAGTACTTGCTTTCAGCCAAAATTTATAGGACACCAGCAAGATAACCCTTGCACCAAAGTTTCTTCTAAATACAGCTTGAATTTCTGGCAGTGCTTTGACAATGTATTGTTTTAGTTATTTTTAAATGATCTTTTTAAGTATTCTGCTTGCATGTGATCTATTAATATTGTTCAAAATATCCACATCCCATTATATCACCTTTGATATTAGAAAAAAAAGTGTATTTTTTCCAGTCAGCTGGGCAGGCAACTGTCCTCAAATTTCCTGGCATACACTAGTGGGCATGTCTAGGGCTGTGTAAGTAAGTTGAAACATATTCATTGGTATCCCACATAGTTTTTGAGGGACCTTTTTTTTTTTTTTGCCAATGCCTGCAGTACAGCTTGAACTTCTTCATTACCATTGGCTCTTGAGCATATGGTGCTTCCTGAAATTTAGTGCTGACCAATTCATTTTGGTATAATGACCCTCTGTATTCTTTTTATGTTTCCTGGATCATTCAAGATTTTGCCCATTGTATCTCAATATTACAATTCAAGGTCTGAATTTGTTTTTCAGTTGCTGGTTGTGGCAAGTCAACATGATTCAAAGCAAATCTATTAACATCATCACGTTGTCCTATCCTGTGCCATATTCACAATCTCTGTAATGCTCTCATTGAGGACCTTGCTCTCATTCACTGGCCTTCTACATTTCCCAGTATTATGTCTTTTCTAAGAACTGGATCCTTCTGACAGCATGCCCCAAGTATATGAAATAGAGTTTCACCATCTTTGCTTCTAAGGAGCACCCTGGTTGTACTTTCTCCAACACAGACTGAGTTGTTCTTTTGGCAGTCTGTGTTATATTCAACAGTCTTTTTCAACACCATAATTAAAAAGAATCAATTCTTCTCCAGTCTTCCAACTTTAATATGCATAGGAAGCCACTGAAAATATCACAGCTTTGGTCAGGTACACCTTCGTCTTTAATGGGTACCTTGCTCCTTAACAATTTACAAAGGTCCTTGACAGATTTTGCCAGTGAAGCATGTCTTCTGATTTCTCAACTGCCATTACCATAGATCCAAGTTGACTGTGGGTCTAAGTAAAATGAAATTGTTGACAACTTCTCCCTCCATCTACTATGAAATTGTCTAATAATAACGAATTTTGGGATTTTCTTTATGTTCAGATGTAATCCATATTGAAGGCTGTGGTCGCTGATCTTCAGCAATAAGTGCTCTTCATTTTCTGCAAGCAAAGTTGTGGTATTTGCATAACACAGGTTTGTTCATGAGTCTTCTCCCAAAGCTGATGCTACTTTTTTCCTAAACTGAGGTTCTTGAACTGTCTGTTCAGCATACAGATTAAAGAAAGATAAACAACCCTAACAGACACCTTTCCTGACTTTAAGTCATGCAATATTCCCTTATTCTATTTGTGCAAGTGCTCCTTAGACAGTGTATATGTACACATGAGCACAGTTCAGTTCTGAGATTCTCATTCTTCTCAATGTTATACATAATTTGTCATGCTCCACGTAGTTAAATATTTACATAGCCAATAGAAGACAAATAAACATCTTTCTGGTATTCTTTGATTTCAGTCACTATCCATTTACATCAGCAATGATATCCCTTAGTTTGTCAGTTCTTTGTCAATGTTATTTCTGAATAATCTTCAGTAAGATCTTACTTTCATAAGACATTAATGATATTATTTGATAACTTCCTCATTCTATTGGATCACTTTTCTTGGGAATATGTATTACTTCCAGTGAGTTGGCTTGTTAGGACATTCAGGGATGCATCTGTGCGCTGAAAGCAGTAAAAATAACAAAACACGCAAAGAGCTAGAGTTAGAAAAGGGACGAACATGTTCATACTTCCTCATGGTAAAAAATTTACTGAATAAATCAAGCCTCAAAAGTTGCAATACTGAAGGATTGTATGAGTAAAATACTGAATGATGCAGGAAGTAAAGAAGATGGTGGCAGGAAAACACAGTCACTGTACTAAAAAGATTTAGTCAATACTGAGGTATGATAGGAAGCAGCATATGATCAAGAACCAATAATAAAGAAGTTAATCTGGCTACACTGAAGGGCCTACAACTGATGAATGCCAACACTGAAGGGCCTAGAATTGATGAATGCCAACTGAGGTGTTTCAGCAAACAGGTGCAGCACTAAATGTTTGCTCACTAATCCACAAGTAGATAAGTTGTATAATTTATCATCCAAACCAATACTTTTGCAAGAGAAAGAATAAATACTAGTAACCATATTGGACAGCAAAACCTTAACAGGGACTACTGGGTAGACTGTGCACATGCTCCCAATTTTTATAATCAGTCACAGCCACTGCTTTTAAAAATAATTTTATTCCGGAGCTCTGGTGGCCTAGTGGCAAAAAGCTATATACTTCAATCCCAAAGGCAAGTGGTTCAAATTCACCAGATGCTCTACTTGAGAAGGATGGGTAATCTCCTCCTGTATCAGTTGGATCTTATTCAACGATACACACACACACACACACACAATAAAAAAATTAATTTTATTCCACAAGTCTCCTTTCTAATGGATTCCTGACAATATCTTTGCAAATGTATCAATTTGCTCACCTTTCACTCTGTTCTGAAAGAAGTTTGAAAAGTATATTATCACTCTAAAAGAACAGGTCAAAATGTCTTTAAAAATCAAAGGATGATTTGAGAGCAAAAGCTTCTCAAATTCTTATCAGAATATGGACAGGTATTTGGACTTTTAATAGGAGAGTAATTTTTTAATCCTTTGCTAAATATCTCCTGGGCAATGAGAAAATACTAAAAGCTGTGGATCAAACCAAGACAGAAACGACAATTCTCATTCTAATGAATCTATCTGAAGAATGTCACAGTTTAAATGTTTTCCCATCTGTTTCTTTTATAAATATCTAAATATATGTTCAGTTTCTTGAGTGATACAAATGGTTAAATATTTGACTACTACTATCTGCTGACAGGGACCTCTCCAGAGTACTGAAGAACAACAATGTCAATCTAGAGATGAAGGTGTGCCTGATGCAGGCCATGGTCTTCACAATTACTTGCTATGCATCAGAGAGCTGTACAATGACTAAGGGTATCACAAGAATAATTGATACCTTAGAGCTGTGGTGCTGGAGAAGAGTCTTGAACATTCCATGGACTGCCAAGAAAACAAACACGTCTGTCTTGCAGAGGGTGAAATCAAGGTTCTCCTTAGAGGCTAGGATTTTTAAATTTTGTCCCATGGGCAGGAGGTCCTTAGTGAAGGATAAGAAAGTCATGCTGGGAAAATGGAGGTACAGTGCAGGAGAGGAAAACCCTGGATGAGATAGATTGAAACAGTGTAACAAGAGCAATGGGAGCAGGTGGACTGGTTCAGGACAGGGCAGGCTTCATAGGGTTGCTATGAGTCTAAAACGACTCAATGGTACCTAACAACAACAAATCCTAAAGATTTATGGTAAACTCACCCAGAGATGACTTGGAAGACAAGTCTGGTGATCTGCTTCTGAAAGATCCCTGTCATGAAAACCCCACAGAGTACAGGTCTAGTCTGCACACACAGGGTCCTGAACTGACTGCAATTACTTTGATGGCAACTAATAACACAAAAACTTTTCTACAGAAGTTACTCAATTTAGCTCAAAATCTGAAAATGTTGTTTTTCCTTTGATAATATCCTTGTATCTTTTCAACCATCAATTTCACAAATTTCTCAGCAACCTAATGATTGAAGGGAAGAAAACAGACTAACCCCAAAACACATAAAGTTGTTTGCCATAATGTAGACTCATATAACACAAATAAGAGTGTCAGGGGCTCTGGCTCTAGGTCACTAAAATGTTACACAAACACAATTCTAATCTTTTTTACCCTCAATGTTATAAGTAGCCACTCTGAGTGTGCAACAATGTATGAATAGAAATCCAAAGTCTCTGTAAACTTCCATTGAAATAATAATAAAAAGCTACTCTGGGCTCTGCCAACTCCCTCCTCTGCCACCACTACATCATACAAGATGGTTCAGGGTCCTTGGCAAATACCAGGCTTGAGAAACTGGCAAGCAGGGGACTAGAGTCCCACTTGGGAATTCCTTAAGGGAACGTATTTTAAAGACTCCATTATATAAGGCCTGGATTAGGCACAACTTAGTCTCTAGACTGACATTGTTGTTCTTCAGTACTCTAGAGAGGTCCCTAACAGCAAATTCTCCCAATGGAATTTGTCTTTTGATTTCCTGACTGCTGGTGTTAAGAGTGTTGATTGTGGAGCTGAGCAAGCTGTAATTGTTGACAACCTCAATCTCTTCTCCATTTATCATGGGGCTGCCAATTTGCCTGTACAAACCCCATAAAAAAGATAGAAAATGTGTAAGTACTAGTGACAGCTACCTCACATAACAGATTCTTAGACGTGACATCAAAGACACTGACAACAAAATATAAAATCAATAAACAGACCTGACAAAAAACAAAGTCCCGTACCTGGAAGTGCTCTGTCAATAAAAGGAAGAGATAATACATTGGAAGAAAATTTGGGAGAACCATATACTAGACAGGGAGCTCTAGCGGCTTAGTAATAAGGAACTATTTTTGTGACTATTAATTGCAATGCAAAACTACTGATATAGGTTACAATAAGATGTTCAAAACATGCTCCAGAAACCCAGAAGAAGAAATATCCTGCTCATCTGAGGGTTAGTCACCTTCCTAAAGGTGAAATGGCACTCTCTCTGTTTTCATGACAGAAAATGAACAGTAAAAACAAGTCTGGAAGTTTGCCACATTGATACCTTTAGGATGGAAGCCCATCTTCAGGACTCTGGCTCAGCTCACTCTCTGACACAAGGGAAACATTCCTGGTCCTGATGCTCTTTTTTCCCACATCACAGACGTAGAAGAAGATGTGTTAAGTTTCTCTTTTGTTCCAATACTAGTAACTTTGTGCTTGAGATAGGTCTACTACCTTTGAACAGGTGATAGAAGAGAAGATGAACAAGATGTGTTATGGCTAACCAACCCAGGAAGAACTGAAGGTAGATCATCAAATTGATGCTAATTCAGGCAGTGAGAATTTCTGTAAACTCTTAAAAGCCATGAAATGCAGCACCAGAAAAGCCAGACAGGGGTGTGAGAGAGAAGAATGAAGTAAGAGGAAAATGTATCTAATGATAGGATATACAAACTGTAACGGTGCATCTATACCATGATCGTAACTATGAAAATTCTGTATGCTGATGGACAATGTTGACAAAGGAGCACAGAAAAATGTGGTGATCTATTGTGTGAGGGTAGCAAGGTACTAAAAGGTTTTCCTTTGCTATTATGTAAACATTAGAATAAAAATAATAAAAATCTGTCCTCTCATTTCCTCTCCTCTAGACTTACAAAAAGCACACTAGTTTGTGAAACAACCACATTTAAGATCTTTTACAAAATCTCACTACTATCCTCAAGCCATTTGTCCCCAAAATATTTTTGCAAATGACTGACTGCCTTTATAGTCAGTTAAGATTATTCTGATCTAGCAGGTTTTCAGAGGCTGTAAATCACACGGAAGGAGACTGACTGTCCATCTTTCTACCAAGGAAGAGCTGGTGGATTCAAACCACTTGCCTTTGAGCTGGCAGCACAACTCTTTACTGCTGCTGTTGTTAGGTACCATAAAGCTGCTACTCACAGAGACCCTATGAACAAGAGACCTGAACTTTGTCCCATCCTGTTATCCCTGTTGTCATCCCTGATATACTCTGAGCCCACTGTCACAGTCACAGTGTCAACCCATCTTTCAGATAATATTCCTCCTTTTAAGCCAACCTTTCCATTTCCAAGCATGATGTCCCCTTCTAAGGACTGGCCCCTCCTAATAACATATTCAAAATATGTGAGAAGATGTTTCACCATCTTTTGCTTTCAAGGAACACCCTGGTTGTACCTGCTCCAAAACATTATCTGTTCACTTGGAATGATGATATTTAGTACCCTTCTTCAACACAACTCAAAAGTATTGACTCTTCTTCTGTCTCACTTAGTCACTGTTCTTACCACTAATCAAGATATTCCTATTTAAGTCAACAACTTATAATTGACTTCTTATTGTTGATTGCCATTGAGTCAAGCACGACTCATAGCAACCCTATGAACAAAAGACCTAAAGACTTTCTATAACTATCATCAGTTCCCAAAGTTCATAGAGTTTCAAGAGGCATGCTGTTTAGGAAGTGGACTACAAACCTGTCAAACTGGGAGCTCCACAAAATAACTGTCCAAAATGGGTAACCATTTATACCATTTGACACTACAATGGCACAAGGTTCAGCATCACAGCAACCTCAGGTTACCAGACAGAAGAATTCTTTAGAAGAATGTTCCTCCAAAATATAACAACTGACTTTTAAATACAAAGGCCCTCCCCAAGGTCTTGTTAACTCTAAACAAGAGGCTTAAACAAAAAAAACCAATGTAGTATGTTGTTGTTATGTCTCTTTGAGTCACCTGCTATTTATAGTGACCCTATGTACAACAGCTCTGAAGCCTGCCCTGTCATGAGCCAGTCTCATTAATTCCAACACACCAACCCCCATTGCCCCAGATACTGTTTCAATCCATCTCATCTGGGGTCTTCCTCTTCTGTGCTGTACGTCCACCCTTCCAAGCATGGTTCACCCTTCCAAGCATGATGTTGTTCTCCAAGGACTGGTCTCTCATGGCCACATGCCCAAAGTGTGTGAGGTAAAGCTGCAAAATCCTAGCCTCCAAAAAGAGACTTGGTTTCACCCTCTCCAAAGCAGATCTGTTTTCCTGGAAGTCCACGGTATGTTTAAGACTCTTTTCCAGCACCACAACTCAAAGGCATTAATAATTCTTCTGTCATCTTTAGTCACTGTCCAGCTCTCTGAAGCATAACAAGTAATTGCAAAGACCACTTATAAATTGATGTTTTAGATTACAAGATACTCCTAAATAAACAGTTTGTTTTTGTTGTGTACCATCAAGTTGGTACACAACTGAGGAGGACCTCATGCACTTGCTGCGAAGGGTCAAGGACTGCAGCCTTCAGTACGGACTGAGGCTCAATGTCAAGAAGACAAAGATTCTCGCCACTGGACCAATTGGCAGCGTCAGGATGGATGACGAAGAGATTGAGTGTGTTCACAGCTTCAGTTTGCTCGGCTCCACGGTCAACACTCTTGGCACCAGCAGTCAGGAAATCAAAAAGCGTATCGCGATGGGAAAGTCTGCTGTTAGGGACCTAAGGTACTCAGGAGCAACAGTGTCTCTCTGGAGACTAAGGTGCGCCTGATATAGGCCATGGTATTTGCAATCGCTTGTTATGCATCAGAGAGTTGGACAATGACTAGGGAGGACAGAAGGAGAGTGGATGCTTTTGAGCTGTGGTGCTGGAGAAGGGTACTAAATGTACCATGGACTGCCAGGAAAACAGATTCATCTTGGAGAGGATTAAACCAAGCTACTCCTTGGAGGCAAGGATTCTGGGGCTTCGTCTGACATACTTTGGACATGTTGCCAGGAGGGACGGGTCCTTGGAGAGGGACATCATGCTTGGGAGGGTGGAGGGACAGTGCAGGAGGGGAAGACCCTCTATGAGATGGATTGATTCGGTGACTGGGGTAATCGGGATGGGTGTGTCAGAGGCGGTGCGGTTGGCACAGGATAGAGCAGGGTTTAGGGCTGCTGTGCATAGGGTCGCTATGAGTCGGAAATGACTCGACGGCACATAACAACAACCACCATCAAGTTGTAACTGACCCACAGCTTATGACCCTCCAGTGGGTTTTCTGAGGCAGTAAATCACATGGGAGGTGACTGCCCATCTTTCTCCCATGAAGCAACTGGTGGGTTTAAACCATGTACCTTTGCACTGGCAGTGCATTTCCTTATCACTGACCCACCAGGGGTTCCTAAAGTTTAAATAGTACTTTCCCAAAAACTTCAAAAAAAAAAAAAGAATGTGCTTTTTTTTTTAAATCCATCTTATCCATTGAAAGGCAAACAATTAGACAAGAAATCAGACATCAGCCAAGATCATTTTAACTGGTGTTTATACAATGGATATGTGTTTTAAAAGTAGAGCTTTGAAAACCTTAACATGGATACAAATCACTTGATTATCTCTTTAACACACTGGTTCTCATTCAGTGGGCGCAGGGGCGCTGGTGGCCTAGTGCTAAGAAGCTGCACTGCAATCCCAAGAGTAAGCAGTCTGAATCCACCAACTGCTCCTTGGGAGAAGAATGGGCAATCTCTTCCTGTGTGATTTACTGCCTTTGAAAATCTACTGAAAGGCCAGCTATGGGTCAGTTCTGAGTTGATGACACACAACAACAAAAAGGTGTACCCCTAGGGAGCTCTGGTGGCCGACTGGTAAGGAGCTGAGCTGCCTATCCACACACATATGGTTTGAATTCACAAGTTTCTCCATGGGAGAAAGATGAGCAACCTCCTCTTGTACGATTGCCTTTGAACCCACTAGAGGGTCAATTATGAGTCAGTTTGGATTCAATGGTGAAAAACAAGAATAGGTGTAAGCCCTAGAATTTACATTTCTAACAAACTCCCAGGTAATGTCAGTGCTACTGGTCAAGTGATTCTATTTCCCAAGAATTTAAAATAATGCTTCTTCCAAAAATATGTCCAAGAAATTTACCACATCCTCACTCAACATCACTTTCTTCATAGTGTTCACTTTCATAAACATATACTTTCAATGGTTTCCCACTTTCTTTTTTTCCTTTTAGATGTTTTACTGGTATGCTTACAAAGGTCTTATACATTTTGTTGCACACTACTCTTCATTCAGATTGTGTTCCATACAATTATTCCCATTTATTTTGTTTTTTATATGAAGATTGCAATTTTGCCACACATAGTATGGGCATGTTAAAAGAAGGGGCCTGGGAAAATGCATCATGTTTGGTGAAGTATTTGTTATGTTCCATCAAGCTGACTATGGCTCACAACCACCCTATGAACAGAGTGGAAACTTGCTCTATCCTGCAATATCATTAGAATCTGGTTCCCTACTTTCTTTCAGATCAAAGCCAACCTCCAGATTTTGGCTTACTTATTAACTTTCATTCATATTATTCACCAAACATAAAAGGCTAAATGTGAGTTACATGCAACTCCTAAGAAGTTCATATTCCAGAGGAAAAGTTACAACTACTACGTGCTAATAAACAGAAAAACTGCTCAGAAGAAAGTAAAGGCTAGAATATTCAAGGAAATATTCCATATAATTTAAGCAATACATTAAAGTACATTGTTACAGGTAAAGACATGAGAGAAATTAGGTTGCTTTAATACTTACCATTACAAAAATATTACTAGATTTTCATCTCGACTGCTTTTAACAACCTTAAAAATGAATTCTGCAAATTTAAAAAAGTGACGTCTAGTATTTCCTTACGTAAGTATTAAAGCTCAACATCAATAAGACAAAGACTGTCACCACTGGGCCAATTGGCAGCATCAGTATGGATGGTGAAGAGATTGAGATAACCGTTTTAGTTTGCTTGGCTCCACAATCAACACTCCTGGTAACAGCAGCCAGAAATGAAGAGACGAACTGCACTGGGAAAATCAGCTGTGAGGGATCTCTCAAGAGTCCTGAAGAGCAATGATGTCAGACTGGAGACTAAGGTGCACCTAATCCACGCTATAGTCTTCGCAATTACGTGCTATGCATCAGAGAGTTGGACAGTGAATAGGGATGATAGAGAATTGATGCCTCTGAGCTGTGTGCTGGAGAAGATTATTGAGGGTACCATGGCCTGCTAGGTGAACAAACAGATTTCTCCTGGAGAGGGTGAAGCCGGAATGCTCCTTGGAGTCAAGGATTCTGAAGCTTCATCTGACATACTTTGGGCATGTTGCAAGGAGGGACTGGTCCTTGGAGAGGGACATCATGTTTGGGAGAGTGGAGGGGTGGCGAAGGAGAAGACCACCCTTGATTAGATGGATTGATTCTGTGATTGGGGTGGTGGGAATGAGTGTGTTGGAGACAGTGAGGTTGGCACAGGATAGAGCAACATTTAGGGCTCTTGTACATAGGGTCGCGATGAGTCTCAAGTGAGTCTCGAGTGACTCGACAGCACATAACAACAAGTATTAACATATTTATTTAGATTTTAAAAAGCCACCATATCATGTTCACATACTGGAAGACTGACTAATGCTAAGAAGTTAATTCCAGGACAGAGTGCAGTAGCCAGGTAAAGGCAATATCCCACTGCCCTGTGCACCTGCACAAGCACCAGCACCACCACCACAGCCAATGACTCACAAGAGGCAGGTGCAGACAGGAGAGTCCCACCACTCCACAGGAGACCTAAGAGGTATGTGATGGCCCTGCCCCCATCAGCCCCATATCAGAGTGCAGTAACCAGGCAGAGGTTGGTCTCAAACCACACTGTGATCCACCAAAGATAATTACAAACTTTAGAAGAGACAGGCAGCACTCCGTCAAGATTCCTACAAGGAGGCACTATAGTCCAGAGAAAACTGGAAGGACTTTAGGACAGGTAAGCTTTCTCACTACATAGGACTAGAAAGGACTCCTGGTATAGTGAGTTGCCATTCCGCTAAAGAGAATGCTTTAAGTCTACAAATAATCTGTAACATCATAAAGATAAAGAATTGTCAAAAACCTACACAGGTACAATAAAATGGCTGAATGCAAATCAAGAAAACGGCACATAATGTCAAAAAAAGCAACAGGCAGCTACAAACACTGTGGGGAGGGAAACAAAATAGATCTTCTCCTAAACAAGCAGAGCATAATTCAGACCCATTGAATACCTGAGCAACAGTGAAATAAAACTATCTTCTCAGATTACAATACCATAAAATTAGAAATTAAGAAATTAAATGGGTAAAGCTTATAAAACCACCCAGTGGAACTAAATTAACACCCTGCTAGAACACCAGTGAGTTATAGAGGAAATAAAAAATGAAATTATAAAGTTGATAAAAACAAACGAAAATGAAAATATAACATACCAAAACCTCTGGGAAATAGCTAATGCAGTCCTCAGGGGACACTTCTTAGCAATTGACTAACACATGAAAATGTGAAAATGACACTACTAAAAGCAACCTACATGTTTAACTCAATCCCAAAACAGATATAAAACTCGTTTTTCAAAAAGACAAAAAAGGCCACTGGCAAGTTAATATGCAACAGAAACCTCGAATAAGTAAAACACTTCTGAAAAACAAAAATGTTAAGTGGGAAGCACAGCACTTACTGACCTCAAAACCTACTACAGAGCTGTAATAACTAAAACACCACAGTTTAACTGGTAGGCTTAATTAATTTAACCTCACCAACATTTCTTGTTTGCTGTCCTGTTAAACTTTGCCACTGCAACTGGAGTGAGATGGTATATCTCGTTGTTGTTTTGCATCTCTCTTACTGTCAGTGATTTTGAGCATTTCTCTATGTGCCTGTTGGTCACTTCAATGTCCTCTTCTGGAAAAAGAAGGGGAAACCATGGCACTGCAGAGTTTAGTGGGTGGAGGGACAGTGTGAAGGAATTGGGAAAAGATTCAGTGGGAACCTTAAAAGATAGGTTAGTAATGGGCATAGATTTGACAGTGATTCATTTTATAAAACACAATGTATAGAATGATCATATAAAACACAATGTATATAAATGAAACACAATGTATATGAATTCTCTATGCAAACCAATACAAAAAAATTTTTTTAAAAAGAAGATAATTTCCCAAAATTGATTTATACAGTCAAAGCAATCTCATTAATACCTCTTCTTTCATTCAATGGGAAAAATGCTTTGCTTGTTTAAAAAGGTGCTAGAATAAATACAATATCCATGCAAGGAAAAAAAAAAGACATGAAATTAGACTCCTACATCTCACACTTAATATGGATCAGATCAGAACACTTTTTGTTTGCTCTTTTTACTGAAATTAATTTATTATTAATTTCAGTAAAAATTTACAGAGACTTTGGATTTCCATTCATTCATTATTGCACTTTTCTCCCAACCCAACCCTCCCCCCCAGTACACTACCCTCTTGGAAAAGTAAAAGAAAAATTCTTTCATTGTTTTACAAACCCTCACCCAGGTCCACTCCACCATGTAGCCTTCGCTCTAGACTCTTGTCATGGCAAAAATACCTAATCACATATCCTTTTCTCCCTCATCTATTTCAATGCAGTATACATTATTGAACCCATCTTTCTCAGACTCTCCCCAACCCCAAGGTCAGTCCTGTTTTACAACAGTAAAAGCATGCACCATGCAGTATTTGTCCATTTGTGACTGAGATACTTCACTCAGCATAATGTCCTCCAGGGCCATCCATTTTGAATAATAATGCATGAGTTCCTTGTTTTTCAATCCAGTGTAGTATTCCATTGTGTGAATATACCACAGCTTCTCTTTCCATTTGTTTGTTGCTGGGCACTTAGGTTGTTTCCAACTCCTTGTTATTGTGAACAAAGCCACAATAAATATGGGTGTGTATATATCTGCTTGGATGTCAGTTATGGTCTCTTTGGAGTATATTCCCAGTAGTGAAATTGCTGGGTCAAATGGTATCTCTATTTGCAACTTTTTGAGAAAGCGCCATACCGCCTTCCACAGTGGTTGCACCATTTTACACTCTCACAGATCAGAACTCTTATCACCAAAAGCAGAAACTAAGCTTTCTCTAAGAAAAGTGAAATATCTCAGTCACAAAAGAACAAATACTGCATAGTACCACTGTTATAAAACAGGACTGACATCATGGTGGAGGGGAGACTGATAAAGAGGGAATAAATAATGTATACTGCATTGAAACAGATGAGGGAGAGAACTGTTAAGCAATATATGATTAGGTATTATTATCATGACAGGAGTTCAGAATGAAGGTTGCATAGTGGTGTGGACTTGAGGGGTGGGATTATATAACAAGAAAGTAATTTTTCTTTTACTTTTCAAAGAGAAGAATTGAGGAGGAGGGGAAACAGTGAGGAAAAATGCAACAATGAATTAATAGAAATCCAAAGTCTCTGTAAATGTTCATTAAAATTAGTAATTAAAAAATATATTGCCAGGTTAAAAAAAAAGTTCTATGACTTAGAGAAGAAATGTGGATAAACAAGTATTTTTTATATATAGAAAACAATCAGAAAAAAATCACTAAACTTGAGGGTTAATAAATTAATAAAAAACTTAACATTCTGTTCATTAAAGGCACCATTAAAAACTAATAGAGGAAAAACACAAATGGAAATGGGAATTCAGAGAGGAAATAGGAGAATGATGCTTGACTGAATGGTTTGTAATCCTGACAAACAGCTACTAACTAGACAACTAAAAAATCCCAATTTTCAAAAGGACATTTAATATGAAAATCATAAACATTAATGGTTAACAAGCACTTGAAGTATTCATAAATGTTAGTCACAAACTTAAATCCACAATGACACACCACTACACACTTCACAGAATGACTAAAATGACAAACCGTGCAGATATTAACCAGTATTTGGTCAGTCAGTAACAACAAAGTCTAAATGACAGAGTAGAATGACCCCACAGAGCTGTCACCTTTACAAGTGCAGATTGACAGGTCTTTCTCCCAAGAAGTTTAGGATGAGTTTGAATTACCAACATTTCAGGTAACAGCTGAACTATTAAGCAATGAGCTACAAAGATTCCTTCCTAAATGGTTATAGAAGATAAAGTTACATGTGAAAAACAAATATGACAAAACCTAGGTAGCAAGCATTACAGATGTTCCTAATTCTCTCAGCACTGTGCTTAAAAATGTTTACAGTGACCAACACTGGGGAGAGTTGCATTCAGACTTTTTGACAAAAAGATTTTGACTGAACTAATTGATCTGTTCAATCAGTAAATAATTTCTTTGCTTAAATGATTTGTGGTTGACATTTTCTGTAAATAACCAAGTTCAAGTCTGCTGTCAGTGAGCTGATTGTGACTTTTGGAGATTCTAGCGGAAAACAGCAGAACTTGCTCACTAGGGTTCCCAGTCTGTAATTGTTAATAGTACCGGACTGCCCCCCCCATTATTTCACAGAGTAAGTTAGCAAAAGCATGTTAAAATACTTTGTTACCAAAGATATACTTTAAAATTAAATTTTTTCCTTTTCCCAACTTTGTCATGTAAGGAGTTAAATAAGGAATCTTTAAGTGAAAGAGGAACACAGAAGGCTCTGCAAATCTTGATTAAGAATTCCCAGTATTGTTTTAAGAAACTGAGGAATTCAGTGAGTGATAAATAGGTAATAAATCTTTTTCATAATTAGAGTCTCCAATTCTTTTCAACAAATATGAGGGAGTGAACAAAGCTGTCAGCAAACAGATGACTAAAAATAATGACATGATCTGGTTTTTTTAAACCCAGTATGGTTTTTTTTTACACAGAATGAGAGTTCAAAGAATCAAATGACATTGTTCTAACAACTCCTTCATTCTCAATTTATTTATATGAACAAGGTTATTCAGAGCATGTATCTATAAATAAAAAGAATGTACTTGATGTTGAAAACCCTGAGTCATTCTAGCAATAATTGAGTCACCAAAAGACATGACTCTTTTAAAAGCCTCATTCATCTGGCAATCTTTTCCAATTAAAATGTTAAGAAAAAATTTTATAAAACTTTTTAACATTCAGATTGTCTTAATTAAGTGTCCTACAACCAACTGAACTGGCAGTCTAGAATATTCCATTTTTAGTCTAAAACAATTCAAAAACTTCAATTATACATTAAATTTTGTTGCAGGTACAAATAAGATGATGAAATGAACATAAGGTGCTCACAGATAAAATACTACAGTAAGATAAACCTATGAGAGAAGCAGACTGGAAATATGAATGAGAAAAGGGAATTAAGGGAAAAAAATTTCTCACTGTTAAAGAACAATTTTACATACTTACTAATAGATAAACCAAAATTCACTGTGCCATCAAGTAGCTTCTGACTCACAGTGACTGACCCTCCATCAAGTGTCCAAGGTTGTAAATCTTTAGAAGATAAGACTGTCATCTTTCTTCCACAGAATAGCTTGTGGATTTGGACTGATAACCTTTAGGTTAGCAGCCTATGTACTATACCACCAAGACCCCTTTTAATTTTTTTAAATTGTGATTTTAAAGCAATGTACAGAAAATTTGGATTTTCATTCATTTATTGTTGCCTATTTTCTTATGCCTTCAGTTCACTTTTTTATAATGTTTTTAAATGAAGTTTACAAAAACCTTGGATTTCCATTCATTTATTGTTGTACATTTCCTACCTACACCCTCAGTTTGCTTTTTTTAAAAAATTCATTCATGGTTGTATAATTTCCTCCCTCCCCCACCAGCCCACTTTGCTATGCACCTCTTATTCTGAACTGTTGTCATGCAGATGATGTCTAATCATATATTCCTTTTTTTAGAAAAATGTACATTTTATTTGGTATTATAAGGTTTAAACATTTTTTAAATTTCCATAATCATGTATTACTTTTAAACAGTTCTTTCATCTGTTTCAATGCAGTGCTCATTATCCCCTCTTTTGTTTCCTCCCCATACCCCCACGCCAGCCCTGCTTTGTAACAGTAGCATTATGCAGTATTAGTCCTTTTGTGACTGAGATATTTCACTCAGCATAATGTCCTCCAGGGTGACCCATGTTGTATAATATTTCATTAGTTCCTTGTTTTTCAGTGCTGTGTAATATTCCATTGTGTGATAAGCTTCTCTAGCCATTCATTTGTTGATGGGTATTTAGGTTGCTTCCATCTCTTTCCTATTGTGAACAACAGAGCAATAAACATGGGTGTGAATATATCTGTTTAGATAGGTCTGGTTTCTTTAGGATATATTCCTAGTAGTTGAACTACAGGGTCAAATGATATTTTTATTTCCAACTTTCTGAGAAAGCTCTATACTGCCTTCCACAGTGATTGCCCCATTTTACCGTCCCACCAACAATGAGTAAGTGTTCCAATTTCTCTACAACCTCACCCAAATTTTGCTATTTGCTGCTCTTTTGAATTCTATCATTGTCTTCTTATTTTTGGCCTTGACTACATTTTTTTAAATTTTAATTGAAATTTTAATTAAAGTTTCTAGAGAACTTACATTTTCGTTCATTCACTGTTGCACATTTTCCTCCCTACCCACTCCCTCCAGTTCGCTTTTCTCTTTGAAAAAAAATATCTTTCATTGTTGTACAATTCCCCTCCCTCAGTCCATTTTGCTATGCAACTCTTATTATGGACTGGTGTCATTCAAATAAGGATGGTGAATCTGTCTCATGTATTTGTGCATGTTCTCAGAAGGGGCCAGTTCCTGCAAAAGGGCATCATGCTGGGAAAAGCGGAGGGTCATAGAGACGAGGACCCCCCAACAAGATCACTTGACGCAGTGACAGTAAGAATGGTTTGGAACACTTCAGAGATGGTGAGGATGGTACTGTTGTTCACAGGGTTGGAATGAATCGTACCTGATTTTGTTGGTACCTATGTCTCTTGGGGGTTTATTGTTTCTTAGAGAATTGTCCTAATAGCTTGGAAGCAGAAGGGGCATCCACTTCCGAAATAGCTTGCCTCCAGAAACCCTATGAACTTAGACGATGGAAGTTATACAAGTGTTCAGGTCTTTTGTTCATAGGGTCACTACGAGTCACTTACCAATATTGTTACTGGGGAGAGATGATATTTGATAAATGTCAGTTCACCTAAAAAAAAAAATTCATTCACTGTTGCACAATTTCCTCTCTCCACCCCTCCCCTGTCCACTTTGCAATGTACCTCTTATTTTGGCTCATATTATACAAGCGTCTTCATTTCAGGGCTCTTTTTTAAATTTAGCGATAAATTCTAATGTTGTTAACGCCATCAAAAATATTTTCACTTAAAAGATAGCAAGTTAAAATAAGAATACACCTTTTTTTATTTTGAAAAATAAGTACACAAACATTTGAAGATTGCAGCTGCCTAGTTGTTCACTCCTTAAGAACATGTGTATAAAAACAAACTATGAGCTATCATCTCACCCCACTCAGAATAGCAAAATTTAACAGAATAGCAAGCAAAAAATGCTGGAGAAACTGGAACCCTTATTCATTGTTCCTGAGTGTGTAAAATGGAGCAAACAATGTGGAAGGCGGTATGGCGCTTTCTCAAAAAGTTGCAAATAGAGATACCATTGGACCCAGCAATTCCACAACTGGGAATATACCCCAGAGACCATAACTGACATCCAAGCAGATATATACACACCCATATTTATTGCAGCTTTGTTCACAACAGCAAGGAGCTGGAAACAACCTAAGTGCCAAGCAACAAACAAATTGAAAGAGAAGCTGTGGTATATTCACAAAATACTACGCTGCATTGAAAAACAAGGAACTCATGCATTATTATTCAAAATGGGTGGCCCTGGAAGACATCATGCTGAGTGAAATATCTCAGTCACAAAAGTACAAATATTGCATGGTGCCACTGTTGTAAAACAGGACTGACGTTGGGGGTTGGAGAGAGTCTGAGAAAGATGGGTTCAATAATGTATACTGCATTGAAACAGATGAGGGAGAAAAGTGTTTAAAAGGGGTATGTGGTGAGGTATTTCTGTCATGATGGGAGTTCAGAGCAAAGGCTGCATAGTGGAGTAGACCTGGGGGAGGGTTTGTAAAACAAAGAATTTTTCTTTTACTTTTCCAAGAGGGTAG
>NW_006399791.1:5247491-5252705 GCF_000299155.1 Elephantulus edwardii | reverse complement strand
TATTTATGCGTTCCATTTCTTCCTTAACAATATCATGGAAGAAAAAGCCATCTTCTGGCTGTTCATGCTAGGAGAATGCAGCTATATCCCTCTCCCTAACAGTTAAGTTTGAGAGGTGAAAAAAAAAAAACAAAAAACTAAGCCTCTATTTTGGGCACCTGGTCAGAAGAGATAGTCCTTGGAGAAGGATATCATACTAGAAGGGTGGAGGGACAGTGCAGGAGAAGACGACTCTGGATGAGATGGACTCATACAGTAACTGGAGCAATGGGGGTTGGTGTGTTGGAATCAGTGAGACTGGATCAGGACTGGGAAGAGTTCAGAGTTGCTATACACAGGATACTATGGGTCTGCAGGTGACTCGATGGCACCTAACAGTAACAACAACTGAGAAAGCAGCAGAAGAGAAACAAAATTAAGTCTTGATAAAAATGGAGGTCTTGAATTTAGCATCTCTACTTAGTTTCTCTAAGTAATTAAATGGTAGAAATTGAAAAGTCTGGCTGCTAACAGAAAAGTGGGAGGTCTAAGTACACCCAATGGAGTCATGAGGTCTGGGAGATCTATTTACAAAAAGTTGTTGCTATGTGCCATCGAGTCACTTGCGACTCATAACGACCCTATGTACAACAGGCCTAAACTCTGCTCTGTCCTGTGCCAATCGCACTGTCTCTGACACACCCATCCCTATTACCCCAGTCACTGAAATCAATACCTCAGAGAGAGCCTTCCCCTCCTGCGCCTGCCCTCCACCCTCCCAAGCATGATGTCCTTCTCCAAGGACCAGTCTCTCCTTACAACATGTCCAAAGTATGTTAGATGCAGCCTCAGAATCCTTGCCTCCAAGGAGCCACCCAGTTTAACCCTTTCCAGGATGAATCCGTTTCCTAGCAGTCCATGGTACTCTCAATACTCTTCTCCAGCACCACAGCTGAAAGACATCAATTCTCCTTCTATCCTCCCGAATCATTATCTAACTCTCTGATGCATTAACAAGTGACTGCAAAGACCATGGCCTGTATCAAACACACCTTAGTCTCCAGAGAGACAACACTGCTCTTCAAAACTTTGGAGAGGTCCCAAAAAGCAGAGTTTCCCATGGCAATACACCTTTTACTTTTCTGGCTGCTGGTGCCAAGAATGTTGACTGTGGAGCCAAGCAAACTAAAGCTGTGAACAATCTCAATCTCTTCACCATCCACCCTGATGCTGCCAATTGGCCCAGTGGTGAGACTCTTAGTCTTCTTGACATTGAGCCTCAATCCATATTGTAGGCTGCAGTCCTTGATCCTCTGCAGCAAGCGCTTCAGGTCCTTCTCAGTTTCAGCAAGCAGGGTTGTGTCATCTGCATAATGCAGACTGTTGATAGAACTTCCACCAATCTTGACCCCACATTTCTCCTCATAGAGCCCAGCCTCCCAGGTAATCTGTTCTGCATACAGGTTGAAAAGGTATGGAGATAGGACGCATCCCTGGCGTATGCCCATCTCAATTTTGGAGCATGCATTGTTTCCCTGCTCTGTTCTGATGACTGCCTCTTGGTCCAAGTATAGGTTTCGCGTTAGCACAATTATATGTTCTGGGATTCCCATTCTTCTCAGAGTCAGCCACAGTTTGTTATGATCCACACAGCAAAGTCAATGAAACAGATATGCATTCCTCTGGTATTCCCTGCTTTAAGCTAAGATCCATCTAACATCAGCTACAATATCACTAGTACCACGACCCCTTCTAAACCCAGCCTGGACTTCTGGCAGTTCTCTGCTGATGTGCTATTCCAATTGTTTTTGGACACTCGTCAGTAGAATCTTGCTCGCATGTGAAATCAATGAGACTGTTCTATAGTTTCCACACTCTGGTGGGTCAACTTTCTTTGGAACGGGAACAAATATAGATCTCTGTCAGCTGGCCAAGCGGTTGTTCTCCAGATTTCTTGGCACAACTTGGTGAGCACATCCAGGGCAGCATCTGTTAGCTGAAATATGTCAATTGGTATACCATCTATTCCTGGAGCCTTATTTTTTGCCATTTCCTTCAAAGCAGCCTGAACTACTTCTTGCATCACCATAGGCTCTTGCTCATATGTTGTTTCATGAAATTCTTCTGTCTGCCAATTCCTTTCAATACAGTGACTCAGTATATTCTTCCCATCTTCTTAGTCACTGAAAATCTGATGGGGCAATTCCATCAGATTTTAAAATTAAATATTTTAAAAATCAACTTGGAGGGGAGCTCTGGTGGCCTAGTGGCAATAAGTTGCACTGCAATCCCAGAGATGCATGGTTCAAATCCACCAGATGCTCTGCCGGGAAAGGAGGGACAATCTCCTCCTGTACCAGTCAGATCTGATCTGACAGTACACAGACACACATACACAAAATAAAAAAATTTAAAAAAAAATCAACTTGGTTAACATAAGGAGCCTGGGTGGTACAGCCTATGACATGTTGGATTGCACACCAAAGGTCTATGTTTTAGTTCATCAGCAATTTTATGGGGAAAAGATGGGTAGTTTCCTCCTGTAAAGATTTACAGTCTTGGAAACTTCAGTCAGGACTAACTCAGGGGAAGTTGTTTTGGGTTTGGTTGTTACATGTGCCACCAAACTGGAACCAACTCATAGCTGACCCTCCATTAGGTTTTCCAATTTGAACATGCCTTTTGGGTTGCACTGCAGCTAGGACACAAGAACTCCTCTCTGATTTGGTGGTGGTTATTGAATACCAGTGAGTCAGAACCAACCCATTCCTGACCCTATGGCAGGTTTTCAGATCAGTTAATGGCATGGGAGAAGACTGCCCATCCTTCTCCCATGGAGCATCTGGTGAACTCAAACCAAGTGCCTTTGGGATTGCAGTGCAGCTGCTTGCCACTAGGCACCAGTGCTCCCTGTCAGGTTTGGTTGTTGCTGTTGTTGTAAAGTGCCGTCCAGTCGTAGGCGATTCAAAGAAACCCTATAAATGAAAGTCCTCAACACTTGTGTGACTTTCATCCTTTCTCCAGGTTCATCAGGTTTCTGGAGGCAAGCTTTTAATAGGTTTGGTAGTTGTAGCTTGATCTTGCAGCAATTCCTTCCCATTCAGCAAGTGAATTCTCAAGAGGCTTTGATGTAACTCAAGTTTTGTCTAAAGTTAGTTCTAACTAGGTGCTTGTTAGGTACCTGCAAACATGAAAGAGTGTATTTTGTAATCTGGGCCATCTGGGCCATATAGCAAGACTGGCCAGATATGTAACATAAAATGACAATCTCTAGAATCTAAATCCCTAAAGCCCTGGTACTAGTCACAAAAGCAAGGAGATAAAACATGATTGATCAATTACATAAAAAGCAATTAAGACCGAAACAGATCAAAGTGACAAAACTGAGATCCAAATTCAGTCTTTTAAAATGCCAGAAAAATTGGACGGAGGGGTGGGCAGGGAGAAAAGTGCAGCAATGAATGAATGGAAATGCAAAGTCTCTGTAAACCTTCATTAAAATTAATAATAATTTTTTAAAAATTTAAAAAACCGAAACAAAAAACCTCCAGAAAAATCTACTTCCCTCTCTCTCTTCTACAAGGGGCATTTTATCAGACCTAGATTTGCATTCATATATATCTCAAACTCATCTATATACTAACAACAGATTACTACTTCTCCATTTAGGTCTAAATGAAGCGTTGTACTATAACCCCATTCCATCCCACCAGGAGTCTAATTATATATCATTTGCTCTTCTAGAGTCTTGTCCAGAGCTCTAGAATACAACATGTTGCTCAAGGCAGTGTCTCCATGTTGCATATAAAATTAGTATAATCAAAACACAATGAGAAGAAAACCGTCACCATAAATATGTTACTTTATTTCATTCTATGCTGTTCACATTTTAGGCTTGTAGAAGTTCCTTGAACATTACACCAAATTGTAAAGCTCTATAGCTGATTACCAGTGCATCTATTTGGCTAACCGTCATATTAGCAGGTCCTCCCTGTATGTGTATGAGTAAGATCCTATCACTTACAACACTGTACTTTAGGATAAATCTTGAAATTGCCTTTTTGATTATGAATGCAACACCATTCTTCATTTATTCATTCTCAGCATAGAAAGATCATAGGACTAACTGATTAATGGCCCTTGCCAGTCCATCTCAGTTCATATAAAGCTGTCAATCTTCATGCATTACATTTAATTTTTTACAAATTCCAGTTTTCCTACATTCATACTTCAGACATTCCACATCCCCATTATTAATGGGTGCTTGCAGCTGTTTCTCCTCATTTTCGGTGACTTCCAATCTGGGCTCTACCTCTAATACTATATTCCTCTATTATTCCTAGGGTTTTCAGAGTCTTACTTCAGAAGTAGATGACCAATCTTGCTGCCTAGTCTGCCTTAATCTGAGAGCTCTGCTGAAACCTTGCACCATGGGTGATTCTTCTGGCATTCGAAACACCAAAAGAACAGCTTCCAACATCACAGCTATCCACAAGCAAACTGACGACATGTGCTATACTAATAAGAACAAACATATATTTTAAGTATGTTGATAGGAGATGCTATTCCACTTGGAGAGAGACATTAGGCTTGGAAAATTGAACGGTCAACAAAAAAGAGGAAGACCCTCAATGACATGGACTGACACAGTAACTGCAGCCATGGGCTCAAGTGTGTCAGAGATGATAAGGATGGCCAGGGTTCACATCTGTTGTTTACAAGGTCACTGTGAGCTGTACTCAACACAACAGTACCTAACTCCACCACCATAGTTGATTGTGAAGCAGACCAACTGCTCATGCACAAATTCAAATTGAAGCTGAACACACACACTAATCAAAGTATGACCTTGAGTCTATCCCACTTGAATATAAAAACTTTCTCAAGAATAAGTTTAAGTTACTGAATAGTAATGATTGAGGATAAGCTGTGGAATGATACTAAGAATATCACCCACAAAGAAAGTAAAGGACACGGAGGTAAAGAAAAAAATCAAAATGATGTCACAAGAAATTCTTGAAAACTGCAATGGAACACTGTTGTTGTTATGTGCCACTGAGTTGCTTGAGACTATTAGCGACCCTATGTACAACAGCCCTAAACCCTGCTCTGTCCTGTGCCAATTGCACTGTCTCCGATACACCAATCCCAATTACCCCAGTCACTGAATCAATCCACCTCATAGAGGGTCTTCCCCTCCTGCACTGTCCCTCCACCATCCCAAGCATGATGGAC
>NW_006399791.1:5244115-5246721 GCF_000299155.1 Elephantulus edwardii | reverse complement strand
GTATGGAGACAGGACACATCCCTGGCGTACACCCTTCCCAATTTTGAAGCATGCATTGTTTCCTTGTTCTGTTCTGACGACTGCCTCTTGGTCCAAGTATAGGTTCTGCATTAGCACGATCAAGTGTTCTGGGATTCCCATTCTTCTCAGAGTCAGCCACAGTTTGTTACGATCCACACAGTCAAACGCCTCTGCATAATCAATGATCACAGATAGCTGAAAGCAGAGAATACCAGAGGAATGTCTAAGAGGTCAAAACAAAGAAGACTGTCAAAATGAGGAAAATGAAAGTATCTTAACAATTTGTCCAAAGAGCTGGAGTCAAAAAACAAAATCCAAAGAACTCGCTCAGCATTCCTGAAGCTCAAAGAACTGAAAAAATAAACTCAAGCTCTGAGTTGCAATACTGAAGGATATCACTTGCAAAACACTGAATGATCCAAGAAGCATCAAAAAATGGAAGAAATAGTGCCACCCAAAGGTAATAAAGGAGGTCAGATGGAAAGCTGGGCCACTTCAGTAGACAGTGTCACAGATGAGAGCCACAGATAGGCAAGGAAGTAGAGAAGAAGCTCCCATTCACTTGCTTTAAGTGTGGATCTGAAGGACACTTGGCCAAGGGTGGCCCACATCAGGTCCTCGTGGCTGACAGGACTGACAGGCCCCAGCTCCCAGCTGGAAACAAAGGAGGATGCCTCAATGATTTAGATCCTCCCAGAAGAGCTGTGGGTGAGCATTAACATTACTGGTAAGTATATTCGTTTTCTTTTGGACACAAGAGCCTACTATTTGGTCCTAAAAGCTTTCTGAAGTCCCAACTCTTGTCACTATTTCTCAGTTGTTGGAATGATGGAAAACCTCATAAGCAGTTCCTTACTTCACCTCTGCCTTGCATGCAGACTTCTGAGCTGTAAAACAACCTAGTGGTAGGTGGAATTTGTTCCAGGACTTAAGAACAATAAATGACACAGTTGAGCCTCTCTACATCTTGTGGTTCCTAACCTTTATACTATAATAGACAAAGTGCTAGTCAATAGGCCTTTTATTGTAAGAACTACCTTCCCTCTGTAACTTGATTTGTGCCACTATTAGAGCCTCTAGTTGGAATATTATTGCTTTTTAATTTTTGACTCATGTACTTTTAACTTGTTAAATTTGTGACTTGTAGGCTGCAACAGTTCCATGATACATCCTCAAGGATATGCACATGTACGGCTAAGCACAACTGATAACAGTGCTTCTAAATTCCAAAATCAATCTCCATAATAGTGTATGTGTTTCCTATTGCCAAAGGGGCCCTTTAGAGTAGTGAGAGAATATCTTCACCCTGAAACCCACAGCATCCCTTTTCAGCAGGAAGTAACTAAGAGAACATGCCGTCCCCTTTTCCTTATGAATCAGGGTGAAGTCTCTCTCAGGGAGGAGTGATAGGGAATGGCAAAGGACACACTGACAACAGAGATTAAGCAGAACTGGTTTTGACAAGCACTGTGGCAACTGGATAATTAAAAGAGACTTTCAAGGGAAGGGGAAGAAGAACGAACTGGGGAGGAGGGTAGAGAAAATAGTGCAACAATGAATGAATGAAAACCCAAAATCTCTGTAAATGTGCATTAAATTTAATTTTTAAAAGATGGAAGAAATATACTGATCACTGTATAAAAAAGAATTAGCTGACATGAAACTCTTTCAGGAATCAGCATATGATCAGAAACCAGTGTTATGAAAAAAGAAATTCCAACTGTACTGAAGGCATTGGCAAAAAATAAGGCCCCAGGAATTGATGAGACACCAACGGACATACTTCAACAGATGGACTTACCTGGAAGACGAAGTCATGTGGCCAACAGTCTGGAATAGAACAGTATTTGTTCCCATTTCCAAAAAAAAAGGTGTTCCAGCAGAATGTGGAAATTATCAAACAACATATGTATCACATTCAAGTAAAATCTTGCTGAAGTTATTTTTAAGACTAGAACAGTACATCAACAGAGGAATGCCAGAGATTCAGGCTAGATTCAGAAGGGGTCATGGTACCAGAGATACCACTGCTGTGGTCAGACAAATCTTGGCTAAAAACAGCAAGTACTAGAAGGACAAAATACCTGTGTTTTATCGGCTATGGAAAGACATTTGAATGAATGGATCATAACAAATTGTGGATAACATTAAGAAAAATGAGAATCCCAGAACACTTAATTGTGCTCACGCAAAACCTATACCTAGACGAGAAGTTCTCTAAACAGAGCAAGGGAACAGCTGATGATTTTTTCCCCCCGTTCATACTTTATTTAAAATCAAGAAAAGTATGTGTCAAGGCTGTCTGCTTTCTCCATATCTGTTTAACCTCTGCACTGAACAAATAATTCAAGAAGCTGGACTTTATGAAGAAGAATGTGACATGAAGATCGGAGGAAAACGCATAAAAAACCTGCAGTATGCAGATGACACAACCTTGCTTGCTTAAAGTGAAGTGGACTACGTATGGCAAAAGATCAAAGGGTACAGCCTCCAGGAAGGACTAAATTTCACCATAAAGAAAACAAAAATCTTCACTATAGGGCCAGATGAGTTGTGGGAGGATGTCAAAGATATCATCCAGGAAG
>NW_006399791.1:5211505-5242250 GCF_000299155.1 Elephantulus edwardii | reverse complement strand
CTGTTGTGCATAGGGTCGCTATGAGTCGGAAACGACTCAACGGCACATAACAACAACAACATAGGGCCAATGGGAAACATAATGATAGAGAGAGAACAACAAATTGTCTATAATTTTCTCTCATTGGATCCACAATCAGAACCAGCAGAGACGAAATCAAAAGATACTCTGCATTGGGAAAAGTCTGTTGTCAGGGACTGGGTCAAAGTGCTAAAGAGAATGATGTCAGTTTAATGACTAAGGTGTGCCTGATACAAGCCATGGTCTTTTCAATTACTTGCTATGCATCTGAGAGTTGAACAGTGAATAAAGATAACAGAAAGTTGATACTCTGGAGTTGTGATGCTGGATAAAAGCATTTAACAATCCTAAATAGCTAAAAGTAAGAACAAATATGTCTTGGAAAGAGTGCAGCCAGGATGCTCTTTAAAAAGAATAGAAACTTTGTCACACGTACTTTGAATATGTTGTTAGGACCAGCCAATCCTTAGAAAAATACATCTTCCTTAGAAAAGTGGAGTGAAGTCCTCAAAAAACTGGACTGACGCAATCACTGGAACAAAGAGTTCTAGTGTGGCAGGGAAAAGATAGGGCAAGGTTCAGATCTGTTGTTCATAGGGCCACTATGAGTCATACTCAAAGGTACAGACAGAGCAAGAGACCCCTCACAGTGCTAAACCATAATACTCCTAAAGAATATAAAAGATAATGCTCAAAATTTTTTGCCAAAAGAGAAAAATCAGCACTTCTACATTTTGTATAAAGTTGGTACAACCTTTGGAGAGTAACTTTACATATACAACAAAATTTTCAAAAGATGCCTTGCCTATTATTTGATGAAAAGTTTCTATTTTTAGAGATTTTTGTTGTTATGTGCTATCAAGTCACGTGCGACTCACAGTGACCCTATGTACAATAGCTCTGAGGCTTGTCCTGTCCTGAGCCAGTCTCACCCACTCCTAGATACCTACTCCCACTACCTTTGTCATTGTATCAATTCATCTCATCTGGGGGCATCCTCTCTTGCACTGTCCCTCCACCCTTCTGAGCATGATGTTTTTCTCCAAGATCAGTCCCTCCTCGCCACATGCCCAAAGTACGTAAGACAGAGCTTCAAAATCCTAGTCTCCAAGGACAAACTTGGTTTCATCCTCTCCAAGACAGACCTATTTGTATTCTTGGCAGCCCGTGGTATGCTCAAAATTCTTCTCCAGCACCACAACTCAAAAGCATCAATTCTTCTTCTATCATCCTTAGTCATTATCCAGCTCTCTGATACATAGCAAGTAACTGTGAAGATATGGACTGGATCAGGCGCACCTTAGTTTCTAGACCAACACTGTTTCTCCTCAGTATTTTGGAAAGGTCCCTGACAGCAGATTTACCTAATTTAGTCTTGATTTCCTGACTTCTCATGCCAAGAGTGTTGATTGTGGAGCCTAACAAATTGTTACTGTTAACAACTCAATCTCTTTTCCCTCTATCATGGTGCTGCCAATTCACCCAGTGGCGATTCTTCCTGACGTTAAGCTTCAATTCACAGTGAAGATTACAGTCCTTGACCTTCTGCAGCAAGCACTTCAGGGGCTCCTCAGTTTCAGCAAGCAAGGTTGTGATTAGAGATTTTATCTATATCCAAATAATCACAGATACAGGCCAAACTTAACTTTAGATACTACTTTTCACTAGTATTTAAAATATATGTACCTTTTTAAATTTTAATAAACTGTATCTAAAATATAGAAGTGAATGACTGAGGTTCTTAGCCATTTTGCACCAGGAAACATTTGGCAGTCTGCTGAAGACTACAGGCTACTCCTAATAACACTATTTTAAAATTTAGAAAATAATTTTGTAGTAAAGGTAAATAACATGGAAAACTAAAACATTCTTGCTAATCCAGAGTCGTACATTCTACTAAAAATATTGTGATTTGCTGCTTTCTTTCACAATTGACTGGTTTAAATTGATAAGACTTTAAACAGCAATGAAAGGAGTGATTTGCACATTATCCCCACCCCCAGCTCCTGGGACTTAGCGAAGCCACGCAGAAAGATCAGCCCAGGAAAAGGGTGGTATTTTTACTTTTTGATGACCTTCTATTTTGCCAACTGTGATATTTTTCTTCACCGACTAGCTTCTCCTGAAAACAAGCCCAAAATACGTGACATGAAGTCTTGCTTCCAAAAGGACCATTCTGGGTGTACTTCCCCCAAGACAGATTTCTCTGTCCTTTTGAGAGTTGATGGTATATTCAATATTCTTTGCCAATATCACATTTTAAAGACATCAATTTTATTCAGTTGCCCTTATTCAAGTTGTCCAACTTTCACATATACATATGAGGCTTGCGTCAAGCACACTGAGTTCTCAAAGTGGCATTCTTGCTATTTTAGCATTTTTAAAGAGGTTCTCTGTGGCAATTTTGTCCAGTGCAATTTCTTGTTTGATTTCTTTATATTTGTGATCATAGGTGGTTACAGACCTAAGTAAAAGGAAATCCTTGAGAATGTCAATATTTCCTGCATTTATTATGCTGTTAAACTGGTGCAGTTGTGATTATTTTTGTTTTCTATGTTACAAGACTGGATACTCTATTTTATCTGTAATACAAAAAGTAACTCTATCTTAAAAAGCATGTGTTAAATTAAAATGAAGTAGGAATAAGAAGGAGCTCTAAACCAAGATATTTTTGTAAAACTGTATCAAGTGTCACAAACAATAATGAGAATGATAAAAATGGGGGAAGTGGAACCTTGAAGACAAAAAAACAGCAATTAAAAAAAGGTGCACTTTTTAGATATCCAAATTACCGAATTCTATCTATGGGCCTACATTAAGAATCCTATAGTGCATTTATCTACATAACACACTTAAACAGCCCTAAAAGAGATACAAAACATGAGCAATATACAAAAAATAAATTACTATGGAATGTGCTCTCAAAGATTTCACTTTACTTATGTATTATAAACAAACAAATTAGAAAAAACAAAAATGTTAACAGCAATTATATGAGTAGCGTAAGCATCACTTAAGTCCCAAGTGATTCAACAACACATAGCAACAACAGTTGAAATCACAGGATTTTTCTCCCTTCTAATTTGTTCTTTTTCCTCATAATTTACAATGAACATATAACTAGAACAAGGGGGAAAAAAGACGTTATTAAACAAGGGTATTCAGATTTGACAAATTTTAATAAAGACATTTTTAAAAAGAAAAGTTCATATTAAAACATTAAAATTTTACTAATAGGAGGTTAATGATAATATGATTTAAATCCACTTAAAACTACAGAGCATTAAAAATAGAATTTTGGAGTCCTTTAGTCCAAGTTCCCTTCTCCCCCCAACTTTTCAGCAGAACACTCTTTCCTAAGACTGATTCTGAAGCTTGAACTCCTGATCTCAGCACAGTCTTCCTCCTGGACTGACTTCCTCTTCAGTCAAAAAGATGTGAAGTATCTACCAACATCTAGAAATTGGGATGCATACACTAAAGTGGGAATAATCTTGTCTGTGATCAAGACAGAAAGAAAATCAACTCTCAGCTTTTAGTGGCAGAGCCCTAACATTCCAGCAGATGGAGATGGAACCACACAAACTAAGGCTTTTCAAAGTTAACATTTCCTTCTTTTTAAGACAAAGGGAAGAAAAGATAGAAAACTTATTTTTCAGACTCAAGAAGAGTTAGGCAAATATTAACAACCATTGATGATGGCCTAGTGGTAAGAAACTTTACTGCAATCCCGACAGGTTAAGTGGTTCAAATCCACCAGCTGGTCCATGGGAGAAGGATAGGCAATCTCCTCTGTGTGTTTAACCGCCTCTGAAAACCCAGCAGAGCGTCAGCTATGGGTTGGTTCTGACCGACAGTACACAACATAATCTTCCACCACCATAAAGAAGACCTTACATCCGTTTTACCCATAGAAAGCCAAGGCTTAAAAGAAGTAAAGCCCTTTAACCACCTACAATCAGGAGAGAATGAGACCTTCTAAGAATCAAATCTCTAGGCACATCAAATAAACTTCTCCAAAAGGGTGAAAAGGAAACCCACAGACAGGGGAAAAATAGTTAGCCATAACATATCTGATAATGGACTTGTACCTAAAATTTATAGAATACTCCAGCACCTCAACAAGAGAAAGATAAACAACCCAGTCACAAAATGGACAGAGGATATGAATGACCACTTTACCAAAGATGACATTCAGATGGCAAACAAACACATGAAGAAATGTTCAAAATCTCTATCAGAGAGATGAAAATAACAACTGTGAGAATATCTCACCTCAGCAACAAAAGCAAAGTTCAAGAGAGCAGTAAACAACAAATGCTGGCAAGGTTGTGAAGAGATTGTAACTTTTTTTCTTTTGCCAATGATTTATTTTATTAACCTTTTAATTGAGATTTTTCTTTTTTTTAATTTTTATTATTAATTTCAATGAACATTTACAGAGATTGTGGATTTCCATTCATTCGTAGTTTCGCTTTTCTCCCCACCCACCCCACCCTATTTTTTAATTGAGATTTTAATGGATGTTTATAGAGAACTTGGATCCCATTCATTCATTGTTGCACATTTTCCTTCCTGCCCACCCAGTTTGCTATTCTCTTCGAAAAAATATTCTTTCATTGTGTATAAACCCTCCCCATCAGTTTTTACTATGAAGCTCTTATTCTGGACTGTTGTAATGCAAGTAATACCTAATCATATATTCCTTTTAAGCAGTTCTTACACTCATCTGTTTCACTGCAGTGTACATTTTTATCCCATCTTTTCTTAGTTTCCTTCCAACCTCCATGTTGGTCTTGTTTTGCAACAGTGGCATTATGCACTATTTTTCTCTCTTTTCTTTTTTATAAGTATTTGTCCTTTTGCGACTGAAGTATTTCATTCAGCATCATGCCCTCCAGGGTTACTCACTTTGTATAATATTTCATGAGTTCCTTGGTTTTCAGTGCTGCATAGTATTCACTGTATGACTACACCATAGCTTCTCTATCCATTTGTTGATGGGCATCTGGGTTGTTTCCATCTCTTTGCTATTGTGAGCAACAGAGCAATAAACATGGTGTGCAGAGACTAGAACCCTTAATCATTGCTGGTGGGAATGTAAAATGGTACAGCCACTATGGAAGGTGGTCAGGCACTTACTCAAAAAACTGGAAATAGAAATATTTTTTGACCCAGCAATTCCACTACTGGGAATATAAAAGAAACCAGAGCCATAACTCAAGCAGGTGTAAGCACACCCATATTTACTGTTGCATTATTCATAATAGCAAAGAGATGGAAGCAACCCAAGTGTCTATCAACAAACAAATGGATAGAAAACCCATGATACATTCACAAAATGGAATAATACACAGCAGTGAAAAACAATGAACTCACAAAACATTACACACCATGGGGAAACCTGGAGAACAGTACATGAAATACCTCTATCACAAAAGGACAAATACTACATATACCACTGCTATAAAATAGGACAAATATGGGAAAGATGGGGAGAGAAAGTGAATAGATAATGAACACAGCAATAGAACAGATGAGGGGAAGAACTGTCTGCAATTAATATATGAGCAGGCAATATATGCATGAGGACAATTTGGAACAAGGGGTGTACTGCAGGAGGGGGACAAAATGTGCAACAATGAATACTTTTTTTTCAAAGGTACTTTAACCAAAAGTCACAAGTTTGCACTAGGAGCCAAATCCAAATTCATGTGCCCTTTCTATTATTTAATGTATTATGTTATTTCGTAAAAAAGAACAATATCCAAATACAAATTAAAAAGTTTTATGCATTTGTGAACACCTTTTACCAACATTATTTTCTATGCATTTGTGAACACCTTTACAAAAATGAGCACTATTCATCTTTACTTTTTTTATAAGACACATTTTAAAAATCACTTACTTAAAATATTAACGTTTATGTGTCCCACACTAGCTAAGCAACAAGGAAAAATAGTTCCATCTCATGCTTTTATCGGTTTAGAAGTCTAGTGGTAGACAGAATCCAAACAGCGACAATCAATCATGATGATACAGAAATAATGTAATAGGGTATTACAGTTAACATGGAAATGGTGGTTAAAATTTCTGAGAAAGTATCTTTTTCAATTGTTAATCTAACTTGGAATCTCCTTATTAAATGGCTGAGACATCTTTTCAACTTAAACAAAACTAGCCATTAACTATCAATTTACGTTTATATCTTCTTCCCCTCCCTTTAAGATGTGTTCTTATTCTGGAGCCAGTATAGAATTATCATTGTCTTTGTGTTTTTTAGAAAAAGTTTATTACACTTTTATAAGAACTATTTAAGATTTAAAATACCGGGATGTTTATGAAAGCCTCAAGTTTTAAAGAAATTCTTTTTACAACAACAACAAAAAAAGGCATAATGAAGAAATGAGATCACTCCCTCTGTGTGTTGGTCAAAACAAAAGGTTATTTAAGTTCAATTTCTACAAAGATAGCCAGCTTGCTATTAAAAATCAATGCTGAACTGATAGGCCTAAAAATGAATAGTTATATATAGCTTGAACTGAGCCTTCTTCCCTCTAAACTGTGTGTTTATTTGGAAGTGTCATGATTTTGTGTTTTGGATGTAATGTGGAAATTATGTAATGGTTTCCATGATTTGGTAACAGCCAATCATTTGTAAAAGAAAGCTGTGATCACTGTTGACCACACAGTAGATTTTCAGAGGCTGTAAACCATGTCTCCTGAAGATTGGACATCTTTCTTTCTTGCAGCAAGCTGGTGGATTTGAACCACCTGCCAGCACACAACAGACACCTCAGTCACTGCTGTCATCTAGTAGGTATTCAGAAGCTGTAAATCACCTAAGAGGCAGCTCCCCATCTTTCTTTCAGAGTGTGGCTGGTGGATTTATTTTTCATTTCCCTCTCCTTCCCATCACATCTCTGTTAGCCCTCCAAGATTGAGTCTACCTGTACATAAACCTTTTCTTCACTAATCGTCCAGACAGTTTGAACTCACAGCTGACCCTCCAGTGAGTTTTCCAAGGCTATAGATTGCACAGGAGACTGCCCATCTTTCTCCCTCATAGCTGCTGGTAGGCTGGCAGCAAAATAAAGACAGGAAAGTTTATTAAGACAGAGACCAAGTTTAAAGAAGAGAGTAACTTCAGACAGACAGAAACACTTTGAAAGGGAGAGTGGGCCATTCTCAGAAGTAGAGAGGTAATGGACCAGAAAGCATCCCTTCAGCTTAGAACCCTTTGTGATGAATCTCCCGCTGTGGTTAAGTGCCATGGACTTCACTCAGACTCATAGAGACCCTCTATGCATGACAACTGGAAACTCTACCCAATTCCACATCATCCTCACAACCCCTGCTATGTTCAAGCCCACTGTTGCAGTCACTTGTGTCTGTTAGGGTCTTCCTTTCTTTGCCAACCCTCTACATTTCCAAGCATGACGACTTCTTGTAAGGCCTGGCACTCTTAACAGTATGCCAGAGAAGAGAGATCAAGTCTCTCAATCTCTGCATCTGAGGAGCCCTTTTGGTTGCACTTTTCCCAACACAGTTTTTTTTCTTTGGGCATATCTTTTGGTATATTCACTGAATACTCCTTATGAAAATCATATTTCAGAGTCATTAATTCTTTACTTTTCCTTAATCACTTTCAAATGCATAGGAAGCAAAGGAAAATACAATAGCTTGGGATAAGAGATATCTTTATCTTTAAACTGACATCTCTGCTCTTTAGTACTTTATAGAGGCCCTTGACAGATTTTTCCAATGTAGTCTGTCTTTTGATTTGACTGTGCTTCCATAAATGTTGATGTAAAACCCTTAAAAACATCAATCTTTTCTCCATCTCTCATAATGTTGCTTTATTGTTCTAATGTGAGAATTTTGTTTTCTTTAAAGTTGAAGTGTAATTCCTATTGAAGAATACTCTTCAATCTTCTTTATCAAGTGCTTCACATCACATAGCCCAAAGGGTGTTGCACTGCTAATGAAAAAGCTGCATGTCTCCAAAGGTTCAAATCCAGCTGTTCCCAGATAAAAGAAGAGCAGTTTCCTTTCACTGAAACCTGCTGGAGGGTGGTCAGTCATGCATTAGTTATGATTTGATGGAAATGAGTTTGAATTTTTTTCCCTCAAAACACTCATTTTCAAATACTATTTTTAATGTATTATAAAACCCTTTGCCAGCAAGTCACATCAGATTTTAAACTCTAAAAATAATTTTCTAACTTTTTTCATTGGAACCTATGTTTGCCAGAGACAATTTGGAAAATTCAGAAATTTAAGTGAAAAATTATACAACCTAATCACCTAGCAACCACTCTGTTTCAATGACTTTCATTCTGTTTGTACGTATTTTCAGGCACATGTAAACACACTTTGTGCCATTTATGCTTTACTTTGTACTATTTTATTTACTTTGTACTAGTCTTTTCCATGTTGCTGAGAGATACAAATTTTCTTTATTAACATTCACTTCCGGTTTCATACCATTAATAACACTGTGACAAATATCTACATAGGTAAATCTTTGTATTTTGGACTACTCCTTATTTTTATCCATAAGATTACTGGGTCAAGTAGTTTTAATATTTTTACAGTCTTGGTCAATGTCATCTTCTTAAAATACCCCCAATTTCAAAGTGCTTATATATCAAGAGAAGAAAACTATCAAAAGGACTCATCAGAATTAAGTATTTTAACTTGTTCCCCCTTGTCTGGTAAGCAGAATTCTTGGCTTAATTATAATTTTTTAAATTTTATTTTACTAGTTTTAATGAACATTTGCAGAGATTTTTAATTTCCATTCATTCATTGTTCCACTTTTTCTCTTACCCCCTCCCCCCAATTCACTCCTCTCTCTGAAAAGCAAAAGATAAAACTTCTTCGTTGGTATACAATCCGCTACCCCCACCCTGAATGCACTCCACTATGCAACCTTAATTCTGGATTCCTGTGATAATCATAATACCCTATCATATATTGCTTTTAAACTGTTGTCCCTCATCTGTTTCAATTCAGTATACATCATCTATCCAGTTTTTCTCAGTCTTACCCCAACCCTGATGTCAGTCCCATTCTACAACAGCGGCACTATGTAGTATTTGTCCTTTTGTGACTGAGGTATTTTACTCAGCATAATGTCCTCCAGGGTCACCCATTTTGAATAATATTGCATGAGTTCCTTGTTTTTTGGTTTTTTTTATTTTTTATTTCCATTCATTCACTGTTGCACTTTTCTCACCTCCTAACCCTCCCCCCTAGTACACTACCCTCTTGGAAAAAGTAAAAGAAAAATTCCTTCATTGTTTTACAATCCCTCCCCCGAGGTCCACTCACTATACAGCCTTCACTCTGAAATCCTGTAATGACAAAAATCCCTAATAATTTCCCCTCTTAAACAGTTTTCTCCATCTGTTTCAATGCAGTATACATTATTTAACCCATCCTTCTCTCTAGTATACATTATTGAACCCATCCTTCTCAGTCTCCTCCCAACCCCAAGGTCAGTCCTGCTTTACAACAGTGGCACCATGCAGTATTTGTCCTTTTGTGACTGAGATACTTCACTCTGCATAATATCCTCCAGGGTCACCCATTCTGAATAATATTGCATGAGTTCCTTGTTTTTCAATGCAGCATAGTATTCCATTGTATGAATATACCACAGCTTCTCTATCCATTCGTTTGGGGCACTTAGGTTGCTTCTAACTCCTTGCTATTGTGAACAAAGCAGTGATAAACATGAGTGTGCATATATCTGCTTGGATGGTGGTCATGGTCTCGATAGGGTATATTCCCAGCAGTGGAATTGCTGGGTCAAATGTTCTATTTGCAACTTTTTGAGAAAGCATTTTCGAAAGTGGTTGCACCATTTTACACTTCCACTAACAGTGAATAAGGGTTCCAGTTTCTCCACAACTTCTTCAGCATTTGTTGCTTGCTATTCTGTTAAATATTGCTATTCTGACTGGGGTGAGATGATTATCTCATAGTTGTTTTGATTTGCATCTCTCTTAGAGCTAGGGATTTTGAATATTTCTTCATGTGCTTGTTGGCCATCTGAATGTCTTCTTTGGTGAAGTGTCTGTTCATATCCTGTGCCCATTTTTCAACTGGATTGTTTACCTTTATCTTGTTGTGATGCTCAAGTATTTTTTATAAAATACTTCTGTCTAGAATTTATATTGTAGATATAAGTGCCTTATCTGACATGTCATTACCAAATACTTTTTCCTAGTCTGTGGCTTCCCTTTTTACCCTGTTGGAGAAGTTTTTGGATGTCCATAGAGATTTGATTCTCAGAAGGTCCCATTCACCTATTTTATCTTCTCCTGCTTGTAGTAATTATAATTTTAAAAATAAGTTAAACAAGGTTTTTTTAAATGCTAGTATTTTTAATCTGACACATCAAATTTCCCACTCTTCCCCTTAACTGGGGTGAAAACTACTAGAACACTCTGAAAAATCAGAATACCTTAAAAACTATTTTTATAAAACAGAGAAAGTTAAAAAAGGTATAGGTTTTTTAATGTATTGATGTCTTGTTCCTAATACATAAAAGCCTGTGCAGAAATGCTTTAAAATGGATTTAGATGGCATTTATTCCAAAGAGAAAACATCAGCTCTTTGAAATGTTAATGACTGCTACGAATAGTAATCATCTTGAATTTACACCTGTGTAGTTCTGAATCCATGTGTATAAAGGGTTTGTCAAAGTGTGAATCCAAATATAGAAAAGCTGTGAAATCAGCTTGAACTTCTATTTCTTTTCTTAGTTTCTTTCTCAGGAAACAAACTCACTGTAAGGAACACTGTTTTAGTTATCCAGGGTTCCTATACGGGAGTAGTAAGAAGCTGCACTGAAATCCCAAGGGCATAAACTTCAAATCCACCAGATGCTCCTCGGGAGAAAAGTGAGCAAGCTCCTTCCATGTGTTTTACAGCCTTGGAAAACCTACTTAAGGGTCAGCTATTCTGTGTTCCAACTTGACAGCACACAACGATAGTGATCCTGTAACAGAACTATCTCCCTATAGACTACACCACCAGAGCTCTATTCTTTTCAAGACAAAAATTTGGTTAAGTACTTTTCTGAGATACTTGATAATGTCAGATACTACTACTAGAATACTTGGTAATACCATGGATTGTTTCTGTGAGAGTTCCTTTTATAGTTTGACAATCACTATGAGGAGTCATTTTGACAGAGTATATATGTTGGTCCACATTTCTAGAATTTTATACAGAGAAAGTTAGGAGAGATGTTTAAAGATTATCTTATAAGGCGTTTATATTATAAAAGCACATTAAAATAAAGAGAGTGTGGGCTGCCTACGTGTAAATCCTAGCTTTTCCACTCTGTGCTATGTAATCCTGACCATGTCACTAAATCTCTGTAGCTCAGTCTCATTTTGAGAGTGGGGGTAATAAAGTCATCATCATAGGACTGTAAAAAAAAAAAAATCACAAAAAATACATAGTAGGATATGAACATGTATGGCTAAGCACAATTGATAACAGTGCATCTAAATTCCAAAATCAATCTCCATATTAGTCTATGTGTTTCCTACTGCCAAAGGGGCCCTTTAGAGTAGTGAGAGAAGACATTCATCCTGAAACCCACAGTGTCCCTTTTTCAGCAGGAAGTAGCTAAGAGAATATGCCATCCCCTTTTCCTTATGAATCAGGGTGAAGTCTCTCTCAGGGAGGAGTGATAGGGAATGGCAAGGGACACACTGACAAAGGAGATTAATCAGAACTGGCTTTGACAAGCACTGTGGCAACTGGACAATTAAAACAGACATGGGGGGGAGAAGAACGAACTGGGGAGGAGGGTGGAGAAAACAGTGCAACAATGAATGAATGAAAACCCACAATCTCTGTAAATGTTCATTAAAACTAATAAAATTTAATAATTAAAAAAAATACATAGTAAAAACTCCAAGAAAGAAATGTTCCTTGCCCTTTGAAGATGGTGCACACACAACTTTCAAATATATATATATATACACACTCAAATACACTATCTTTTAAAATTACATTATGGATATCTTCCCATTATCACTACAAGCTGATCTTTTTATTCTTTTTCATGGTGGCAAGGTCGTCCATCTCATGAACTTAATATACCTAATAATTCCCCTAATGATGAGCATTCAGGAAGTTCCCAATTTTCATTTTTACTTCTTTTAAAAAAAATTAGTATCCTTCCACATTTATCCACTTGCACATTTGATCAATGTATACATACCACAGGATCTAGAATGTTGAAAATTGACAAATCTTGACCAAAATTACTCCTTAAAAGGCAATGTATTGGGGAGCTCTGGTGGCCTAGTGGCAAGAAGCTGCACTGCAATCCCAGAGGGGCATGGTTCGAATCCACCAGATGCTCTGCCGGGGAAGGAGGGACAATTTCCTCCTGTACCAGTCAGATCCGATCTGACGGTACACACACACACACACAATAATAATAATAATAACAACAACAACAACGGAAAAAAAGGCAATGTATCATAAAAATTCCCACCAGTGAACAACTGGAATAATAGCTAAAGAAATTACAGTGTATTCACACAATGGAGTATTATGTATCATAAAAAAATTTGTCAAATACTCTAGAACAAATTATGCTGAATGCTATAAATCAATCACAAAAAGACAGTTATCGTGTAAGTCTAAGGAAAGTTACACTCTCTTGGAGGGTAACTGGCTTGGAAGAAAAGGAGAAGGGAATAAAAATGAAATAGGAAGTCAAGTGAAGAGAAAGGAAATATATACTAAGTGGTTGGTTAGACATTGTACATTAAAAACTAAGCCCAAAACCACTGGACCTACAGCATCTAAAAGGATCTTTTAAAAGAACCCCTCCACTTATAGATTCTGCTCCTCCTGTCAATACCTCTCATTGTTTCCCCTTTTGCCAACTAGTACCAGCCTTGTCACTCTTCCCCCTCCCTTAAGTACACCAACTTTATATTCTCTTCCCTACTGTTTGTGCTGATTCTAATTTTCTTAACATGGTCTAAAAACCAGTTTAGATCTTTGTCATTTGGGTCTTTGGCTTAAATGTTTGGTTGTTGTGTTTGTTTTGTTTTTCCAGAGAGGTCTACCTCCAACTGTCTGCAGAAGAATAATTTCTGTAACTATTAACTATTATCTCCTAGCTCAGTTATTCCCTAGCCCAACACTGTTTTTTTAAGGGAGCTCTGGTGGCCTAGTGGTAAGAAACTGTCCTACAATCCCAAAGGCACACAGTTCAAATCCACCAGTTGCTCTGTGGGAGAAACACAGGCAATCTTCTACACAATTAACTACCTCTGAAAACAAGCTATGGGCTGGTTCCAATTCAGTGGTATACAAAAACCCCTTTGTTTCATTTTCTTCATATTACTTAGCATAACATAATTGTTATTTGTTCCAACTCCCTATCATACTTTTTGTCCTTATATATGTAGTTTATAGCAACTCTAACAGAGCAGACACCATCTTACCTGCCAACATCTGTAGTCACAAGACACTGAACAATTACATGCAAACTAAAAAAAACCCTATTTCATAAACCTTTAATTACATATGCAAAATCTCTTTTGCTGTATAATGTAACATAATCATGGGAGGGATACATACTGTCACATTCAAAGGTTCTGCTCACACTCACAGGGAAACATACAAGCCACATATACAAGTGGGAGCATCTCAGTACTGTATTAGAATTATGCCTACAACATATTATATAGTTGTTATTGTTATGTGCCATCGAGTCACCTGCAATTCATAGTGACCCTAAGCACAACAGCTCTGAAGCCTGCCCTATCCTGAGTCAGTCTCACTGACTCCAACACACCTACCCCCATTGCCACAGTTACTGTATCATCTAATCTGAGGTCGTCTTCTCCTGTGCTTTCCTTCCACCCCTCCGAGCATGATGTCATTCTCCCTCCTGGCCACATGCCCTGATATTTTGGTCCCCATTACCAAGGGTACCAATTCTGAATCAAAGAAAGATAAAATAGTTGACAGTTCCAGTCTTTTCTCTATCTTGATGTTGCCCTGAAGATTGAGTGAAGATTTTGACTTCTTCATGTTGAGACTCAATCCATAGTGAAGGCTGGTCTTTTATCTTCTTCAATGTTTCAAATCCTCCTTATTTTCAGCAAAGAAGATTGTGTCAGCATAACGAATGTTATTGATGAGTCTTCATTCCTGATGCCACATTCTTTTCTGGAGTCTAGTTTCTTGAACAATTGGCTCAGTATAGAGAGTGAATAAATTGGAAGGCAGGATACAACTCTGATGTACACCTTGATTTTAAGCCATGCAGTGTTTCCTTGCTCTATTCATACAATAGCTTCCAGCTCTAAGCATAAGTTTCATGTGAGCACGATTAAGTGTTCTGTGATTCGCATTCTCCTTAGTAAGCCATAGTTTGCACTCTCAACAAAACACAAACATTCTTCGGATATTCTCTGCTTTCAGCCAGGATTCCTGTGACATTAGGAACGATATCCCTGGTGTCACAGCCTCTCTTCTAAACCTAGCTTGAATTTCTGGCAGTCCTCTCTCAATGTACTGTACTGTTCTAGCCATTTTTAGATGATCTTTATCAATATTTTGCTTGCATGTGATATGAATGATATTGTTTCATAATTTCCACTTTCTGTGAGATCACCTTTCTTGGAAATGAGGAAAAATATGGGTCTCTTCCAATCAGTTGGCCAAGCAGCAGCCCCCCTATTAAGTAAAAGTGTGAAAGGACACAACCTCAACACATACTTTTCCTGATTTAAACATCACAGCACTCCCATGCTGTTTCAAAGACTGTCCTTCATAAACATAATTATAATCAACACGTTGCCACAAAATTTAAATTGACGACCGTGCTTAGAAACACATTTTTTTATGTATTACCACTATGTGTGGCAACATGTTAAGCATTTCAGAATTCCCTCTTGCAATGCTGTCTATTAATTTATTATACTCCATAGAGTTGAATACCTCTTCATAATAAAATACAAGTAAATATCTTTCTGGTATTCTTTGCTTTCAGTTATGATTTCTTTGGCATCACCAATGAACTCTCACTCCACAGCCTCTTCTGAACCAAACTTCCATTTCTAGTAGCTAGAACAACATTAAACAACAACAGTTCCCTGCTTAGAAAGTACTCCACCTGCTTAATTACCTTTATCAAGATTTTACTTGCATGTGGTATTAATGACATTGTTCAATAATATCCATATTCTGTTGAATCACTTCTCTTCTGAATGGGCACAAATCTGGATATCTTCCAATTGTTTGGTCAGATAGGTGTCTTCCAAATTTCTTGATAGCTATATGAGCACTTCCAGCTTATCTGCTGATCATTTCAACTGTTGCTGTGATGTACTGTCGACTTTAGTACAACCCACAGTGATCCTATAACAACGGATCTAACTCTGTTCTATCCTGTGCCATCCTCACAATCCCTCATACACTAGAGCTCACTGCAGCAGTCACTGTGTCAACCCAACCAGCTGAGGGTCGTCTTCTTTGTCGGCACTCCACCTTTCTAAGCATGATGTCTCTTTCCAAGGAATAGCCTCTCCTGGCAACATGCCCCAAGTATGTGAAACAAAGCTTTATCATCTTTGCCTCCAAGGAGCACTCTAGCTGCACTTTCCTCAAGACATTAGTGGTTGGTTCTTTTGACAGTCCGTGGGATAGTCCATGCTCTTCTCCAACAGCATAGCTTTACAGCATCAATTTTTCTTGTTATCCTTATTCAGTCTCTAGCTCTCAGATGCATAGCAAGTAACTGAAAAGACCATACACCCTGAATGCACCCAATTTCACTGATCTAAGATAAGCAGAGTCAGGCCTTGTTAGTACTTAGATGGGAGACCATCTGGGAATACCAGCTGCTACAGGCATCTCCAATAGGTATTCTATGAATTCCCAGGGCCTTGTTTTTCCACCAGTATTTTCAGTACAGTCTGGGCTTCTTCAGTACCACTAGTTCTTATAACTATATCATAGTCTCCTTAAATGGCTGAATTTATTAAGAGTTAAACTAAAATTATGTAATAAATTAAGAATTAGAAAAACTGTGTATGGCAACCTTCTAATAAATTAATGCATCCCAATGTTCAGCAGCTTCTGCAGTTTCCAGCTGCATTTTAAATTCAAGGTTCTCCATGTGGCCATGCATTCCATAATCATTTCCAAGCAAACATTCCCATTGGCCTAACCAAAAAACAAGAGTGTCCATCTTACAGCGTTCTGCTGCTTCTTGGTTTTGGTTAGGACTAATGGGAATGTTTGCTTGGGATCATGGAATCAATGACCTCATGGAGAACTTGGATTTAAAATGCAGTTGGGCCCTTGGGTCTAGTGTTGTTATATATATTGGGCGAACATTCTTCTAAGTCACACAGCACTCTTTTGTCAAATTTCCATACTGAGGTAATCTAGGTTTGCTCTAACGCTGAGCCTTGTGCCTCTGGGGTGTCAAATACTATAAGGGTTGCCCATGTTGGACAGCATTCGGCAGAGTTCCCAGTTTAAGATGGGTTTGGAAGCAGGAGTGGCATCCACGTCCTAAATCACTTGCCTATGAAAACCCTATGAATTTGTTTAAACAGCGATAGTTATAGAAAGACTTCAGTTCTTTTGTTCACAGGGCTGCTATGAGTCGTGATCGACTCGACAGCAATCACCACCACCACCACCAGTATTGTGGTTAAAATGGTTCACTGTAAATCAAAAGGTTGGTGGTTCTAATCTACTAGCCACTCGGCAGTAAAAAATGTGGCAGTCTGTTTCTAATAAAATTTACAACTCTGGTACTAGGAATCATATCTATTCTGTCCAACAGGGTCATAGGAGTTAAGATTTGACTCAACACCAACAGTTTGGTTTTGGTTTACTAATGTATCTAAATAGATCACCAATGGCCACTAATCCTCTTTATGCTGCTGTTTACTGTGTACCATGGAGCCAGAATCAACTCAAAACTGACCTTCCAATGGGTTTTCAGAAGCAGTAAATCACATGAAAGTAAACTGTTCATCTTTTTCCTGTGGAGCAGTTGGTGGATTTGAACCACATAACTTTGAGTTGGCTGAGCAACTTCTCTCCATTAAGCCACTAGAGGTCCCTAAGATCTCTTGATGTTGCTATGTGCTGTCAAGTCACCTGCAACTCATAGTTACCCTATGAATAATAGCTCTGAATGCTAGACAATCTTAAGGCAATCTCACTACTTTGATACACCTACCCATATTACCCCAGTTACTGTGTAAATCCATCTCATTGAGGGTCTTCCTCTCTTGCCCTGTCTCTCCACCCTTCTAAGTATGTTGTTGTCCTCCAAAGACTGATGTCTCCTGGAAACATGCCAAAAGTATGGGCGACAAAGCTTCAAAACCCTTGCCTCTAAGGAGCAACTTGGTTTCACCCTCTACAGGACAGACTTGTTTGTTCTTTGGACAATCCATGGTATGCTCAATACTCTTTTCCACAACAAGTCAAAGGTATTGATGATTCTTCCGTCAGCCTTAGTCACTGTTTAGCTCTATGATGCATACCAAGTAACTGAGAAGACTATGATCAGCACTCTGGAGAGGTCTACAATTTGTCTTTTGATATCCTGACTGCTGGTGCCAAGAGTGTTGATTGTTAAACTGAGCAATTTGAAACTGTTAACCATCTCTTCTCCACCTATTATGATGTTGCCAATTGTCTTTGTTGTAAGAATGTTTGTTTTCTTGATGTTGAGCTGCAATCCATATTGAAGACTGCAGTTCTTGGTCTTTTGCAGAAAATGTTTCAAGTCCTGCTCAGTTTCAGCAAGCAAGGTTGTGTTATCTGCTTAACGCAGGACATTAATGATTTTTTCCTCCAATCCCAACACTGCATTACTCTTCATAAAGTCCAGTCTCCCGAATGATCTGTTCTGCACATACACTGAAAAGGTATGGAGACAGGATGCACCCCTCATGGACTCCTTTCCTGGTGTGAACTATCATCAAAAGCAAGTGTCCTTCCTCTGTTCTGATGAATGCTTCGTGAACCAGATACAGGTTTCACATGAGCACAATCAGGTGTTCTGGGATTTCCATTCTTCTCAATGTTAGCCACAATTTTTTGTGATCCACACAAATGCCTTTCCATAGTCAATGAAACACAAATAGACATTCATTCCTCTGGTACTCTCTGCTTTCAGCCAAAGTCCACCTAACATTGGCTATAATGTCCCTAGTACCATGGCCTCTTCTAAACCCAACTTGTACTTCTCTTAGTTCTGTATCAATGCACTTTCAGTCATTTTTGGATAATCTTCAGAAAGGTTTTGCTTGTATGAGGTATTAGTGATGTTGTTGTTAGGTGCCATTCAGCCAATTATGACCCATAGTGCTTATTAAAAAACTATTTGAACCCTTTTCTATCCTGTGCCATATTCACACTTCCTGACACACAAAAGTCCATTATAGAACTCACTGTGTCAACCTACTTGGGTCAAGGGTCTTCCTCTCCTTCACGACCCTCCACCATTCCCAGCATCATGTTCTTCCAGCAACATGCACAAAGTATGTGAGGCAAAGCCCCATTATTCCTTCCTCCAAACAGCACACTGGCTGAAGCACTCTCTCAAGACATACTTGTTCTTTTTGCTGTCCATGCTCTCCAACACCACAGCTCAAAGGCATTAATTTTCCTTCTGTAATCCTTATTCACTGTCCAGCTCTCAGATGCTCACAAGTGATCAGAAAGACTATGGCCTGAATCAGATGCACCTTAGTCCTCAAACTGACATCATTACTCAATATTTTGGAGCGATCCCTAACTGCAGATTTTCCCATGGGAATGCATCTCCTTATTTCCTGACTGCTGGTACCACGGCTGTTAATTGTGGATCCAAGCAAAATGAAGCTATTGACAGTTTCAATCTCCACTCCATCCACTATGAAGTTGTCTCAGTCCAGTGGTAAAAATCTTTTGTTTTCTTGACATTCCAATCCTATCCATACTGATGCCTTCATTCCTTGATCTTCTGCAACAAGTGCTTCAAGTCCTCCTCACTTTCAGCAAGCAAGTTTCTGTCATCAGGAAAATGCAGGCTATTGATGAGTCGGCCTCCAATCCTGATGCCACACTCCTCCTCACAGAGACCAGCTTCTCAAATAATTTGTTCAGCATACAGATTAAACAGGTATGGAGAGAGAATACAGCCCTGACACACTCACTTTTTAATTTTAAACCATGAAATGTTTTCCTGTTCTGTTCGCACAACAGCCTCCTGGTCCAGTTACAGGTTCTGCATGAATAAAATTATATGCTCTGGAACTCCCATTGTTCTCAATGTCAGCCATAGTTTGATATGATCCACACAGTAAAATGTCTTGACATAGTCAATAAAGCAGAAATAGATGTTCTTCGGGTATTCTTTACTTTCAGCCGGGATCCATTTTACATCAGCTGTGTTATATCTTGTGCCAGGGCCTCATTCGTCTAAACCCTGCTTGAACTTCTGGCTGTTCCCTATCTATGCACTGTTCAAGCCGTTTTTGAATGAGGAAATGACCTTCAAGCAATATTTGATTGCTTGTATGTGATAGTAATGACATTTTTCAGTAATTTCCACACTCTGCTGAATCACCTTTCTAGGGAATGGGAATAAACATGGACCTTTCCCAATCTGTTGGCCAGACAGCTGTCCTCCTAACTTCCTGGCAGAGACTGGTCAGTGCATCCAAGGCTGCATCTGTTAGCTGAAGCAAGTCAAATAATATCCAATAGATTCCCGGGCCCTTATTTTTTGCCAATGCCTTCAATGCAGCTTCCACTTCCTCTTTCATGATCATTGGCACCTGTTCATATGGTACTTCTTGAAATTTGTCAGTGTTAATCAGTTCTTTCTGGTAGAGTGATTCTGTGTATTCCATCTATCTTCTTTTGATGCTTTCTGATTCATTCAATAGTCTGCCCAAAGTATCCTTCAATATTGTGATTTGAGGCTTAAATTTTTCAGTTCTCTCAGCTTGAGAAATGCAGAGCAAGCTCTTCCCTTTTTATTCTCAATATTCCAGCTCTCTGCACATTCCATTATAGTATTTTGCTTTGTTCTCCCAAGCTGACCTCTGAAATCTTCTGTTGCACTCTTTTTCTTCATGTTTCCTCTTTGTTTTGGCTTCTCAATGCTCTAGTGCAATTTTTAGAGTCTCTTCTAACATCCTTTCAGTTTTTTCTTTCTCCTTTGTGTAATGAATTTTTGCTTTCTTCATGGATGATATCCTTAGTATCATCCCACAACTCATTTGCTCTTCAATAACCTTCTTCAACACCTCAAACCTGTTTCTAAGATGATTGTGATATTCAGGCAAAATTGGTTCAAGGTCTTATCTTGGTTCTATGGACTTTTTTTTTGTATTAGTGATACACAGTACAAATTCAAACCTCAAGTTGCTATAATCAAGGATGCTTTGGGCAGAATATTAAATGACCCAGGAAGTACTAAAAGAAGCTGGAAAGAATATACTGAGTCACTATCAAAAGGAATTGGCAGACACAGAAGAATTTCATGAAACATATGAGCAAGAGCCTATGGTGATGAAGAAGTAGTTCAGACTGCTTTGATGGAAATAGCAAAAAAATAAGGCCCCAGGAATAGATGGTATACCAATTGAAATATTTCAACTAACAGATGCTGCCCTGGATGTGCTTACAAAGTTGTGCCAAGAAATCTGGAGAACAACCACTTGGCCAACTGACTGGAAGAGATCTGTATTTGTTCCCATTCCAAAGGGTGACCCAACAGAGTGTAGAAACTATAGAACAGTATCATGGACTTCACATGCATCAAGATTCTACTGAAGATTATCCAAAAACGACTGGAACAGCACATCAGCAGAGTATTGCCAGAAGTCCTGGCTGGGTTTAGAAGGGATCGTGGTACTAGGGATATTGTAGCGATGTTAGATGGATCTTAGCTGAAAGCAGGAAATACCAGAGGACTATCTCTTTCATTGATTTTGCAAAGGTGTTTGACTGTGTGGATAATAAACTGTGGCTGACTCTGAGAAGAGTAAGAATCCCAGAACACCTGATCATGCTAATGTAAAACCTATACTTGGACCAAGAGGCAGTTGTCAGAACAGAGCAAGGAAACAAAGCATGGTTCAAAATTGGGAAGGGCATATGCCAGGGATGTGTCCTGTCTCCATACCTTTTCAACCTGTTTGCTGAACAGATTATCTGGGAGCTGGGCTCTATGAGGAGAAATGTGGTGTCAGGATTGGTGGAAGATCTATCAATAATCTCCGTTATGCAAATGACACAACTCTGCTTGCTGAAACTGAGGAGGACTTGCTGCAGAGGGTCAAGGACTGCAGCTTCCAATATGGATTGAGGTTCAATGTCAAGAAGACAGAGATTCTCACCACTGGACCAACTGGCAGCATCAGGATGGATGGTGAGGAGATCGTGACTGTTCACAGCTTTAGTTTGCTTGGCTCCACAGTCAACACTCTTGGCACCAGCAGCCAGGAAATTAAGACGTATTGCGATGGGAAAGTCTGCTGTTAGGGACCTCTTCAAAGTACTGAAGAGCAATGGTGTCTCTCTGGAGACTAAGGTGCATTTGATACAGGCCATGGTCTTTGCAATCACTTATCATGCGTCAGAAAGTCGGACAGTGATTAGGGAGGATAGAAGGAGAATTGTTGCCTTTTAGCTGTGGTGCTGGAGAAGACTATTGAGGGTACTACGGACTGCTAATAAAACAGATTTATCCTGCAGAGGGTTAAATCTGGCAGCTCCTTGGAGGCAAGGATTCTGAGGGCTTCATCTGACATACTTTGGACAAGTTGTAAGGAGGGACCTGTCCTTGGAGAAGGACATCACGCTTGGGAGGGTGGAGGGACAGCACAGGAGGGCAAGACCCTCTATGAGGTGGACTGATTCAGTGACTGGGTAATCGGGATTGGTGTATCGGATATCATGTGATTGGCATAGGACAGAGCAGGGTTTAGGGCTGTTGTACATAGGGTCGCTATGAGTTGCAAGAGAGTCGATGGCACATGACAACAACAACAGTATTAGTGATACTGTTGGATAATTTCCACTGTCTTTGGAATGAGGATAAATATGATTTCTTCCAGTTAGATGACCAGTAACTGTCCTCTAAATTTCTTGGCACAACCTGGTGAGCACATCCAGGGCTTCATCTGTTTGCTCAAATATGTCGGCTGGTATTCCATTCAATTCCTGGGGGTTTATTTTTTACCAATTCCTTCAGAGAAGCTTGAACGTCCTGCTTCATCACCATTGCCTCTTCATCATATGTTGTTACATGAAATTCTTCAGTGTCAGTCAAATCTCTTTGGTATAATTACTCTGTAAAAGTACCCAACATTATAAAACCTCTAGATTTAATTAATAGAAAATACTGGACAGATGATTTAAGTACTGCCATGGAATAAAATCAGACAAGTCTGTTTATAATTCTACAGACATGTAAAATGTTTTTCTCACCAAGTTTCTAGAGAAAAATGGAAACACTAGATTGAAAGCAACTTCAGATACAGCATAGATGTTCATCTTACAAAACATTTTTTAAAAATTTAGGCCTTATTTTCAATAAAAACCCTCCAAATAAAGCAGATCCAAGTTCTCCGGTGGTTAAATTCATACTAATATGGAAAATATTCAGACTCAGTTTATTTGTTAATTAATTATGTGTATCAAAAGGCAGTATAATACACTCTATACTCTTTAAATAGCCCTAATTTAAAAACTTTAATCTGACAAAGAAAACAAAATGGAAAATAATGTTCATGAAAATATTCAGTACAACACTATTATAGTTAATAGACTTTGAAGCATTGTAGTTGTTTTCTTGGCAAGTGAAATATGAGAACTCCTAAGTACTTCTGATATATCTCCTTGAAAGATTATGTCATAAATACAGAAGACAATCTAACAGCAAGCAAAAACACTCAAGAAGGGTTTAAGACTTCTGCATGAGTACATGCTGCAAGTTCTCTTTCTCCAATGCTAAAAATACTTATTTTTTAAAATTTGTGTGTGTGTACCGTCAATCAGATCTCACTGGTACAGGAAGGAGATGCCCCCCTTCTCCAGCAGAGCATCTGGTGGATTCAAACCACGTAACTCTGGAATTGCAGTGCAGCTTCTTCCCACTAGGCCACCAGAGTGAAAATGCGCATCAGAGAGTTGGACAATGACTAGGGAGGCCAGAAGGAGAGTGGATGCTTTTGAGCTGTGGTGCTGGAGAAGAGTACTGAATGTACCATGGACTGCCAGGAAAACAGACAGATTCATCTTGGAGAGGATTAAACCAAGCTACTCCTTGGAGGCAAGGATTCTGGGGCTTCGTCTGACATACTTTGGACATGTTGCCAGGAGGGACGGGTCCTTGGAGAGGGACATCATGCTTGGGAGGGTGGAGGGACAACGCAGGAGGGGAAGACCCTCTATGAGATGGACTGATTCGGTGACTGGGATAATCGGGATGGGTGTGTCGGAGGCAGTGCGGTTGGCGCAGGATAGAGGTTTAGGGCTGTTGTGCATAGGGTCGCTATGAGTCGCAAACGACTCGAAGGCACATAACAACAACAACAACAACCAGCCACAACAGAAAGTAATAAAGGGTATCCCAAGTATGGCATAATCATGAAAAATTCTGGAATTAAGAAAGGCAATTGTATTCAAATTGAAATTCAAATTTTAAAAGGTGAGAAGAGATGTTGCATTCCTGCAGGAGTGGCAACAGAAACTGATGTGACCGATAAAACAAAGGAGTAAGTTGTCTGGAGGAGCCAGGCTGGTTGACTACCTCTGTAAAGCCCAAGATAACCAGCCGTCATGGACTACACATCCAGAATTTTTTCAATTGCGGCCATTTCCCTCGTATCCTTTCTCATTCTGAAATCAGAATATAAATTACATAACACCTGCACAAAAGTTATCAGACAAAGGGAGCTCTGATGGCCTAGTGGCAAGAAGCTAAACTGCAATCCCAGAAGTGCATGGTTCAAATGCACCAGATGCTCTGCTGGAGAAGAAGGGACAATCTCTTCCTGTACCGGTCAGATCCAATTTGACAATACACACAAACAAAAATACATGTTTTTTAAAAAAAGTTATCAGACAGTTTCAAATACAAAGTCCTTGTTAAAACAAGCTACAACCAATACTGTTCAAATACTTCAGAAAATCAACATATTTCATGCACAACAAAGGCAACTATAAAAGCTATACATACAAGCAGCTCTGAAATTTCTGAAATAAATATACAAAGACCTAAAGTTAGAAAATGAAGGGATGAGGAATAAAGAACACATGGAAACAAAAAAAGAAATTTCTAAAATAAACAAACAGTACTTGGAAAATAATAAAAATACAGAAAAATGAAGGTGAAGAAGATACTAAAATAAATAATAAAAATTCCCAGTAAATCCACTGGAGACCTTCCCTGGAGGTTAAAATGTTTCTTTTAAAAAAAGCTTATTATGGTCTGACAATTAGAATGTACAGTACAAAAAATTACAGAGTAAGAGGAGATGAAAAGATAAAGCAGTTATTGCAGTATTTTCAGGTAAAAAAGGAATTAGAATAAAACCAGGACCAAAATGTCCTACCTGATACTAAAAACTCAGATGTTTCTTAGATAAGCCACTAAGAGCTCCCTCAGAAAAAGTAGTAAACTAGAATATGTTGTTTGTTGTTGTGTACTGTCAAGTAGGAACCAACCCACAGTTAGCCCTCCAGTAGGTTTTTAGAGGCCATTAATAGCACAGGAGGAGACTCCCATAGAGCAGCTGGTGGCATCAAACCATGTATCTTTGGGACTGCAGCACAGCTTCTTTCCACTAGCCACATTAGGGACAATGGCTAGGAACTTGGGACTTGAAAATATCAATCCATATATACAGCAGTTTCAAAATTTCCAAAGAAAAATAAAAACATGCAGATTAAGATAACTGAACACAGAAAAAAGTGAATACTACAGCAATACACTAAAGATTTCAGAAAAGACTGAATGTTACACAACAAAAATACAAACAATGGAATTTTTTTAAAAAGCTGAGAACACTGGCAGACATTTCATCCAATATGACATTCAGGTGGTCAAAAAAACAAAAACAAAACACCATGAATACATGGCTTTGCTCATTAGCTACAGTTAAGTGTTATATGACCCATAATGACCTTATGATTAACAAATCTGAACCTGCTCTATTCTGAGCCATCATCATCAGATAAAAATAAAAACAATGAAGCATTATACCACCCAGCAATAGCTGCATTTAGATTCCATTAGATTGACTAGAACTCATGATGTTTATCAATAACCTTGCCCTAATACTAACTTCAATATGATAGAAAAAAATATAAGGTTGTGGCAGTTATCTGAACTCAAACACTGATAATAGAGTTGTAAAACAGTACAACTATTGTGGCACCTCTTTAAAAAGTTGGAAATAGAATTATTTGATCCAGCAATCCACTACTAGTTATATATCCCCAAGAAGTTAAGAACAGAGACATGTCATCAACAGAAGAATGTCTAAAGAAACTGGAGTATTCACACAATGGAGTATTAGGAAATGGTAAATACACTACATAATATGTCAGTTATGGGCTGTGTGGTCGTTTTTTATTAACACTCCTGCTGGAAAAAATTGGATTCTGGAAGGTAGGTATGGAATGACATCAGTCATTCACAAATGGACAAACATTATATCAGATCACTATTATAAAAAGCTAAGGAAAGGTCTGCACACAGAAATCATTCTTAGATGGCTACAAGGGATTGTTGATGTTGTTGTCATGTGTCATCGAGTCGCTTGCGACTCATAGCAACCCTATGTACAACATGCCTAAACCCTGCTCTGTCCTGTGCCAATCTCACGGTCTCCAACACCCTCACCCTGATTATCCCAGTCACTGAATCAATTCACCTCACAGAGGGTCTTCTTCCCCTCCTGTGCTGTCCCTCCGTCCTCCCAAGCATGACATCCCTCTCCAAGAACCGGTCCCCCATTTCAACATGTACAAAGTATGTCAGACGAAGCCTCAGAATCCTTGTCTCCAAGGAGCAGCCTGGTTTAACCCTCTCCAGGATGAACCTGTTCATTTTCTTAGCAGTCCATGGTACATTCAATACTCTTCTCCAGCACCACAACTCAAAGGCATCGATTCTCCTTCTATCCTCCCTAGTCATTTTTCAGCTCTCTGATGCACAGCAAGTGATTCCAAAGACCATGGCCTGTATCAGGTACACTTTAGTCTCCAGAGTGACAACACTGCTCTTCAGGGGGAGAGGTCCCTAACAGCAGAATTTCCCATCGCTGGCTGCTAGTGCCTCGAGTGTTGACTGGGGAGCCAAGCAAACTAAAGTTGTGAACAATCTCAATCTCTTCACCATCCATCCTGATGCTGCCATTGGCCCAGTGGTAAGAATCTTTGTCTTCTTGATAGAAGACAGTAAAAGCTAATAGAAAACATACTAAACTGGGTGACAGGAAAGGCAACATACAGTAAGTGGATTATCTCATTCATTGTTATCTAGTCAGAGCTAATTTGCAGCTGATCTTTCAGAGGGTTTTCTATAGGCTGTAAACTGCATGAGAGGAAATTTCCCATCTTTCTCTCACAGAGCTGCTCATTGTTGTTAAGTGCCGTCGAGTCGCAGGTGACTCACAGCAACCCTATGAACCAAAGTCCTGGACACCTCCTGCATAACTTTCCTCCTATGATTTTAAGCTAGGGCCTGGAGCAGGCTCCATAGGCTCGACTTCACCCTTACTTATCCTTACTCTAAGGGTCAGAGCCGCCCATCTGCCGCTGAAGGCCAAAAAGGACAGTAACACACAACGCGAAAGACCCCAGAAACTTTCCTTGCCTGACTGCCACCAAGAGGAGCAGCCATGGAGATGCCAGCCATCCCACCATTTAGCAGGCTCACTTCCAGAGTGTAGAAAGACTCCGCTTCACAGGCTCAACTCCACCCTTACTTTTCCTTACTCTAAGAACTCCTAGTGGATTCAAAACTCCAGAGGCATAGCCTTTGGGTTAGCAGGGAAATTCCCTCCACATTTTATACCATCAGAGTTCCCTAAGGCAATGAGCAAGCACTGCAATTCATGTTATAAGAAAAACATATAAATAGAAATCAACATGATTTGTGAACTTTCACTTAAACCATAATACATTTATTTTCTTTTTTAAGAAAAGAGCTGGGATATGAAAATATATAAGCACACTCATGAAGCATTCAATGGAGATTTGTACACCAATGTTCAAAGCAGTTTTTCACAATCACAAGAACATGGAAAATGCCCAAAGTTCAACCAGAACAAATGGATTGAGAAACTGTGATACATTCACACAATGGGATACTAAGTAGCACTAAGGAGCAATGATTTCTAAAATGACTACATTTTGGGAGAGACTGCAAAGCATTATGTTGAATGAACTCAGTCTCATAAGGACAAACAGTGCCTAAGACCGATATTGTAAAAATAGAAGGATAACTAGTAAAATGTGTAAGGGGATAAAAGGGGGAAAAGGGTAGGAGGAGAGGAATGAGGAGGGGCAGGAGGGAGATCACAGGGCTGCACAATTTGATAGATGAAGGGAGGAGGTAAAAGTAATGGGAAAGATCTGGTAGGGATCTGGAAAGACAGGATAATGGTGGGCATAATTCAGTGGTGATTAATTTTATAAAACACAGTGAGTGGGAATGACTGTATGAAACACAATATGAGAAGGATAGTGTGAAACACAGTGCATATGAACTCTGTATGCAAACCAATATAATTGTTTTTAAAAGACCTGGGATGTGAAAACATATAAACACATTCACTGAAGTACAGTTAAAAGAATGGAAACATTAAGCGGTCCTCAAGGTAAGAAGGGCTAAACTACAGTATATATACACAATGAAATGCCATGCAACTTTAGGTCAGAAAGAATTCCACAAAACATGTATGTACCTGGAGAACAATACTACGCTGAACATTATGTTCAGTGAAACAAATTCATTATAAAAAGTATCGTATGAGCTATTATAAATGGAGGAAGAATGTCAAAGTTTCCCACCAACTCCAAACAGTCCCAAGACCTGATCTTATCTTGATGAGGCCTGATCATATCCTGATAAAGTACTCAACCCCCAACTGTCCTGGGTTTGATCACATCCGAAGACCCCTACCCTCAAATTCCTAAGCCAACTACCACCATCCTTCCCCAATTCCTTTAGCACCCCCTCTAAAAGGAAACTGCCTTCGTCTGACCATATCCCATTCTGATCTTCTGTGTGCCATCACCTGGTGTCCCTCTCAGACCACTTAATAAAGGCATTTTTGTTACTTGGGATCAGCTGCTGCTTCTCTCAGCTCTTTTTCTATCTAACAATAAAAGCTTAAGGAAAATTTCCCACACAGAAACATTCTCTGATTTTTACCAGGAATGGGAGAAGTAAAATCTATTAATTAAAGAAGAGGCACATATTAAGTTGAATGAAAAGAAAGGACTTTTAAAGTAAGAGGTGATTAATAACACCTGATGATAACATCAGTAAAGAAAAGGAAGACAGAAAGGTGTACAAAGTTTTAGACAATAGACTATTTATATACACCAATCTACCTGTTGTTGTTATGTGCTGTTGAGTCATTTGCGACTCATAGCGACCCTATGTACAACAACCCTAAACCCTGCTCTATCCTGTGCCAATTGCATTGCCTCTGACACACCCATCCCGATTACCCCAGTCACTGAATCAATCCACCTCATAGAGGGTCTTCCCCTCCTGCACTGTCCCTCCAGCCTCCCAAGCATGATGTTCCGCTCCAAGGACCTGTCTCTTCTTACAACATGTCCAAAGTATGTCAGACGAAGCCCCAGAATCCTTGCCTCCAAGGAGCAGCCTGGTTTAGCCCTCTCTAGAATGAATCTGTTTATTTTCTTGGCAGTCCATGGTACATTCAATACTCTTCTCCATCACCACAGCTCAAAGGCATCAATTCCCCTTCTGTCCTCCCTAGTCATTATCCAACTCTCTGATGCATAACAAGTGATCACAAAAACTATGGCCTGTATCAGGCGCACCTTAGTCTCCAGAGAGACACCGTTGCTCTTGAGTACTTTAGAGAGGTCCCTAACAGCAGACTTTCCCATCGCAATACGTTGTCTTATTTCCTGGCTAGCCTACTAACAGATATAAAGGCAAACAAGACAAACGTGGATGAGTGAAAGGGACTATACTCAATCATACATAGGTTTGGCAGATGATATTTCCACATGTATACAGCAGCACTAACGGGCCAAAGTTACATGAATTCCTTTTCTTTAACCAACATCTGGAGGGAATGAATGACGTTGGTTATATGACCTCAGTCTATAATTGTAGGAGGCCTTAAAAGTCAACTGGCATAATACAGTTTACAAACACTTTGTAAATCTTTTAAACTCTATCCATTAGCAAGTAGTGACTGGAAACTTAACAAATTTCAAGCAACTATCTAAAGCACTACCACTGGTCTCTTCCTTTTTTTATGAAGAAAAATCAAAGAGGCATGCTAACAGAGCAAAATACTAATAAGGCCTCAATGCACTTCAACTTCCATGACCCTGAGGACTAGAAGAATTAGATGGTGCCAAGCTACGAAGGCTTATCATTTGGAAAGGATCACAACAAGACATCCTGAATAGAGAAGATTTATGCAGAACTAAAAATTTCTATAAATGGTCAGATTTACTAATCAACACAAACTAGTGAACCTCTGAGACTATGGCCTCTAGTCAGTTTCAATTCCAGAACAACACACCTCTGTGGCAGAACTTTCAGCCAAACAATAGACTATAAGGATATAGGGAGAACAGTAACACCAGAGAGGTATTAGACCTTAGAACACTCACTCATTCTGGATCAAAAAAGCAGCATTTACCAAAGGATAAAACGGAAGAGAAGGAAATCGTGAGGACAGAAGGGCAAATTAAACAAAATCCCAAGATGGGGGGAATGGTGATAAATTTAGGGATTATAATCAAGGTCATAAAACAAAGCATGTCTGAATGACTACATGGATTATCAATCTGCATTGCAAAGTTTCAGTCAAGTAAAAGAAATAAAAAGGCAGCTTGTAAACTACCCATGTCATGAAACAAAATGAATCTTGACAATCTTCATCATATACAGGTGGCCTAGTGACAAGATGCTGTGCTGCAATCCCAAAGGCACGCAATTCAAATCTACCGGCTGCTCCATTGGAGAAGATGGGCAATCTCCTCCTGAGCAATTAAATACCTCTGAAAACCTACTGGAGGGTCAGTTATGGATTAGTTATAACTTGAAGGTACACAACAACAACAAAATATCATATACAAAATTAAATTCCCAGTGGGGTGCAAATCTATTGTGAAAGGTAAAAAACAATTTTTGGAAGGAAATTATTTTCTTCATAACCTTAGAATAGTTAAATGCTGCTTAAATAGAACACTAAGCATTAATCTTAACAGGAAGCAGTCAATAACTCAATTTGCATACAATGAAAACTTTATTTTCTTCCAAAAGTACTAATTAAGAGTTGAAAAGGGTAGACACGCCCAACAACAAATGAATGGCTAGAGAAGCTGTGGTATATTCGCACAATGGAATACTATGCTGCATTAAAAAACAAGGAACTCATGCAATATTATTCAAAATGGTTGACTCTGG
>NW_006399791.1:5209426-5210888 GCF_000299155.1 Elephantulus edwardii | reverse complement strand
AGTCTATGTGTTTCCTACTGCCAAAGGGGCCCTTTAGAGTAGTGAGAGAAGACCTTCAGCCTGAAACCCACAGCGTCCCTTCTCAGCAACAAGTAGCAAAGAGAATACGCCATCCCCTTTTCCTTATGAATCAGGGTGAAGCCTCTCTCAGGGAGGAATGATAGGGAAGGGCAAGGGACACACAGACAAAGGAGATTAATCAGAACTGGCTTTGACAAGCACTGTGGCAATTGGACAATTAAAACAGACATTGGGGGGGAGAAAGAAGAACGAACTGGGGAGGAGGGTGGAGTTAACAGTGCAACAATGAATGAATGAAAACCCAAAATCTCTGTAAATGGTCATTAAAACTAATAAAATTTAATAATAATTTAAAAAAAGGGTAGACACACCTAGGAATAAACTCAACTCTTTGCCATCAAGTTGGAATCAACTCATAGCTGACCCTTTCAGAGGGTTTCCCCCCTTCCATGTAGATAAAATTTTTAAATTGATATTTTATTTAAAGATTATAGAGAACTTGGATTTCCATTCATTCATTGTTGCACATTTTCCTCCGTGCCCACTACTCCCCCCACCAGTCATTTTTCTCTTTGAGAAGAAAAAACAAATTTCATTGTCATACAATCCCCCCAACCCCAAATGACTTTACTATGCAGCTCTTATTCTGGACACTCTTGTCACACAGGTAATATCTAATCATATATCCCTTTTAAACAGTTCTCCCTCATCTGTTTCAATGCAGTATACATGATTTATCCACTCTTTTCTTAGTTTTCCCCCAAACCCAATGTCAGTCCTGTTTTATAACACTGGCATTATGCAGTATCTGTACTTTTGTGATTGATATATTTCACAACATAATGTCCTCCATGGTCACCTATTTTGTATAATATTTCATGAGCTCCCTGTTTTTCAATGCTGCGTAGTATTCCGTTGTGTGACTATACCAGAGTTTCTCTATTCATTCATTTGTTGATGGGCATTTGGGTTGTTTCCAACTCTCTGCTATTGTGAACAAAGCAGTATTACATAGGTGTGCATCAAGGGATTTTTAAAGGTTGTGAGTTGCATAATAGGAGACTGCTCATTTTTCTCCTGTGGAGCAGCTGGTGGAGTCAAACCTCCTGCCTTTAGGATGCCAGAGCTACTCCTTACCCACAAGGCCACCACAGACACACTTTAATACATATATCTGACAAAGAATTTATATCCAGTATAGTAAAAAATACATTACAATGGTCATCGCAAAGACAGAAGAGGAAGAAAAGACCAAAATGGATGTCAGAAGAGACTGAAAATTGCACTGGAGAGCAGAGAAGCCAAAGCACAGGGAAGAATTCAAGATACTAAAGAGTTAAATAGAAGATTTCAAAATGCAGCACGGGATGACAAGGCAAAATATTACAATGAAATGTGCAAGGAGTTGGAGTCGGAAAATCAAAAGGGCCGAACTCGCTCA
>NW_006399791.1:5205588-5207751 GCF_000299155.1 Elephantulus edwardii | reverse complement strand
AACAACAACAACATAGTAAAAAATATTGCTATAATTAAACAAGGAAGAGATACCAATAAAGAAAAATGAGTACAAATGCCACCCAAGCATATATATGCTCAACAGTGTTTATTGTGGCTTTGTTCACAGTAGCTAAAAGTTGGAAACAACCTAAGTGCCCATCAACAAACAGATAGAGAAGCTGTGGTATATTCACACAATGGAATACTACGCTGCATTAAAAACAAGGAGCTAATGAAATATTATACCAAATGGGTGACCCTGCAGACATTCTACTTAGTGATATAGCTCAGACACAAAAGGACAAATACTGCACAGTGCCATTTTTGTAAAATGGGACAGACATCGGGATTTGGGGGAGACTGAGAAAGATGGGATAAATTAATGTATACTGCACTGAAAGAGATGAGGGAGAGAACTGTTTAAAATATATGATTAGGTATTATTGTCATAACAGGAGGCCAGAAAGAAGGTTGACTAGTGGCATAGACTTGAGGGAAGGGATTGTGTAACAATGAAAGAATTTTTCTTTTACTTTTCAAAACAAAGGCTGCATAGTGGAGTGGACTTGGGGGGAGGGATTGTATAACAACTGAAAGAATTTTCCTATACTTGTCAAAAAAAAGAACAAAAGGGGAGGAATTTGGGCGGGGAAAAAAGTGCAACAATTAATGAACAGAAATCCAAAGTCTAGGTAAACTTTCATTAAAATTAATAAAAAAATTAATCTAAGACCTGAAGAAACAATTCAAGAAAAATTATTCAAAGGCCTACAAAACTCTGGAGAAGTCAATTTCTTTCACTTGCTCACTGCTTTCAAGTTGGTTCTGACCCTCAGCAAACCTCCATGTTTCCAAGGCTGTAAACAGCAATGGATCTCCCGTCTTTCTCAATCACTGGTGGATTTGAAACTTCAGATACATGAATCCTTTAGGTCAGAAATACAACTAGCTAGACTGTATCACCAAAGCTTCCTTTTAACTTCATTAGTCATCTAGATAATGCAAATTAAAACCACAACAGAGATACCAAAAAAGATTATAATACCAACTGTTTGTGTGGGTGTGATAGCACTGCCCATTGCATTACACACTGTCGAGTGTGGAAACTAGCGCAACCACTGTGAAAATTGTTTGACAGCTGAATATATGACCAAACAATTCCTCTCCTAGGAACAAGACCCAAGAGAAAGTAAATTAATTGGTCCAACAAAAGATCTCTTCACAGAAGTATTCTTTATAATGCTCTCACATTGGAAACTACTCAAGTGTCCATTATCAGAATTAATATTCACATTAACAGACCTGTACAGCAGTGGGGATAAATGATCCACAACTACTAATTATAGTATGGATTAACTATATAGCTAAAGAATACATGTTCATGATTCAATTTATGTACATTCAAAAGCAAACTAATCTGTAATTAGAAGGATGATGGTTCTTCTTTGAGACTTAAAAGACTGGAAAGTTTATACAGACTTCCGTTTAAAATTTTTGACTGTAGATATGAGTGGTTAGTTGTATTCAGCATGTGAAAATTCACTGATTTGGACACTTTTCTGTGTATACTTCTAAAAAAAAGATCTTTTTCAGCTTAAAAGTCAGGTATTAAGGTTCCACAAAAATTTATTTTGTGGGAAACAAGATTTCCTGAGGGAAATGTCAATCAACTCTATTAGGTCAAAAATTCTACTAAATTTTATTAACTTTTCTTTCAGAATAACTTATCAGATAATTCAGAGATAATAGTTTGTAATCCTCCAAAATAAAACCAAATCATCTTGGAGACAAATCCAATAAATAGCTACCACTTCACCACTCTGGTCTTATATATTAAAAGTCATCAGTTCAATTAGATTTGGGTGCTGGATACATGGTTGGGTTCAGTCTGTGAAAATCTGAATTTTTCACTTGGAACACAAATTTTTCCTCTGTACACTGTATTTCGCTAAATATTTAAAGCCATCCTTCAGTCCTCAACTTGTGACATCAGATACAAGCTGTCAGGTCATGGGTCGGACAATGGGAGATTAATTCTGAAGGCATTTGGTAGAAGTGAAGTGGTATCCCGGTAGAGGGTGGAGCTGGGAAATAAGTGGGTCAAGGCACTGGGCTAAGGGCAGGGACTACACTGTAACTAATGGTCAACTCCAAAATGAGG
>NW_006399791.1:5194719-5199118 GCF_000299155.1 Elephantulus edwardii | reverse complement strand
TCAGGCTGGAGACTAAGGTGTGCCTGATCCAGGCTATAGTCTTCACAATTACGTGCTATGCATCAGAGAGTTGGACAGTGAATAGGGTTGACAGAGAATTGATGCTTTTGAGCTTTGGTGCTGGAGAAGAGTGTTGAATATCCATGGCCTGCTAGGAGAACAAACAGGTTTGTCCTGGAGAAGGTGAAGCCAAATGCTCCTTGGAGTCAAGGATTCTGAAGCTTCGTCTGACATACTCTGGACATGTTGTAAGGAGGGACTGGTCCTTGGAGAGGGACATCACGTTTGGCAGGGTGGAGGGGTGGTGAAGGAGAGGTAGACCTTCGATGAGATGGATTGATTCTGTGACTGCAGCTGTGGGAATAAGTGTGTTTGAGATGGCTACGTTTGCACAGGATAGGACAGCCTTTAGAGCTCTTGTACATCGCTATGAGTCACAAATGACTCAATAGCAAATAACAACAACAAAGAAGTAAAGAAGCCCTCTAGGTGGCAGGCTTCTTTCTCATGAGAATGAGTACCACCTCACTACACAGCAGCTTCGTTAAGAGATCCAGTTCTGAGTTGAGCTTTCAGTCTCATTTCAGCTCTTACCACCCCTCACACAACAAAATCCTTCTTGGTAGAGTACTAGACAAAAACATCAAACAAAAAACACAGATCCTTCTTGCAAAATCCTCTCAGAACCACAGGAAATCAAAAGCCTCCCTCCTCCCTCACCTCCGTCCCAGAGGAAAGCACAAACACAGTTGCCCACTACCACAAATTATGCAGTCGAGTTTCTCACATTTGAGGAAATCTTAGGAATTAGCATAACCAGAGTGCAATGGATAAGCCTTGCCCTGGGAAATCTACCTTTGTGATCATAGAATCTTCCCTGCCAGGTAAGTATGTGAAGTCACAACTTTTTAATGTATCATTTAGTGGCTACTCAGACAACCACTCTCCCCTTCCTGCCCTACCATATCGCTCCATTACTCTTTTCTATGTATTTAGAAGTAGAAAGCAAGTCTACTGCCTCATAAGGGTTCAACCTTGGTTTCTTTCTTGGCAGCACTTTGAAGATGGTAGTCATTCCTATGCTTGGCTTGAAGTTAAGCAGCAGCAGCAGCATAATTCACTCTTTTATCTCAAGACTTGGGAGAGTACCATTTCAAATGCAGAACAACCAAGGTGGTTTTTCCATTTATACAGACCAGCAGAGGGCCTGAGATGTTCATGTTTAAGGTAGCTTGTAGCTTCCTGGCAATCCCTGAGAGAATCATCTAGCCTCAACACAACTCACTTAATATCTATTCATCTTCAACTTTGGGCTCCATGCTTGGAAAGGTGGAGGGACAGAGAAAGAGAGGAAGACCATGAGTGAGATGGATTGATTCAGGGACTGGAGTAATGAGGGTAGGTGTGTCGGAGACAGTAAAGTTGGCACAGGATAGAGCAGGTTTCAGAGCTACTGTACATAGATAGGGTCGCTATGAGTAAAGCGACTCAACGGCAAATTAACAACAAAAAATTTTATTCCCAGTTATAATTAAAATTAACTTTATTACTATTCTCCAAAGCCTATTTCAAATGCTCCTGCATTCAAAGGTATTTCCTAATTCCCTAATCAATGCAATCTTTCTCTTGATCCTTTTCCAATGATGCCTTGTTATCAGTTGAGTAAGCATTTCTGTTACCATTCACTATACTGCATGTAAAGAAATATTCTGACATTTTCAATAGCCTTGAATTGACAGTTTAAATGTGTTCATATAAAAAAATAGTACACAATTACTGCAAAGTATGGAAGACACTGTAATTTTTAATTCTAATGAGATGTGAGCAACATATTACTAAGAAATTAGTAAAAAAGATCTTTTCCTTTTTCCAGAACCCAGCAAGAAAATGAAATGAGATCTACACAAACATTATTTTAAATTTTTATTATATTTGTTAATGGAAGAACTGGTGGGAAGACATATGTAGAGAAAAACTACCCATCAACCTTTCACTGTCACACATTTATTCCAGCATTTTTTCTAAGCATACATGTACATTTAAAGCCAGACTGGTTTTAATTTTACACTGGCTTACATAAAGCCAGACTGTGTTGTTACTGTTCTTTTTTCTTTCCAGACTCTGTAGTTATTTTCTTGTATCACTAAATAATCATAAAAGTATCACATCTAATGGTTGTAGTACATTCCATTTTATGACTGATATACATTTAACATTCTATTCTTGCCAAATTATCCCTACTGATAATGCTATGATAAACAACTGGGTTTCTAGATTTTTACAACTGTAATTATTTTCTTAAGTGATAAAACTACTTTTTACAAGAAGCCACAGGCTCTTCATGGACAATACATACCCAGGTTTCACTCTTCATCAATCACAAGGTTGGTGTCCTGTTTTCCTAGATTATCAGGAATTCTTGCTGGGAAAGCCAGGAAACCCTAACTTCACAGCTCAAAACCAATGGTCCACAGCCCAGAACTGCTATTTAAGGTTGAGATGGGAAGGTAAGAAGTCTACTAATCACAAATGAAAAATCAGGTTCATATATATGGCACAGAACATTAATTACCTTGCCTTTCCTACAATACCCTGTAAGAGTCTTTACAACTCAAGTGCTACTTTCTTTGAACTCCAGACCACCACTGTGAAACACAGCTGTTGTTAGGTGCCATCAAGTCCAGTACAACCCATAGAGACTCCATGAACAAGATATCTGAACCCTGTCCTATCGTATACCATCCTAACACCTTCTGACACACTAGATTCCATTGTAGTAGTCTGGTCGAGGGTCTTTCTCCCCTTCAAAGAACCTCCACCTTTCTGAGCACCATGTCCCTCTACAAGAAATAGCCCTTCCTAGCTACACGCTCAAAGTATATGAGGTAAAACCTCAACATCTTTGCCTCCAAAGAATACTCTGCCTGCACCCTTTCCAAGACATAACTGTTTGTTCTGATGGCAGTCCATGGGATGTTCAGCACTCTTCCCCAATACCACAGTTTAAAGCCATAATAATTCTTCCATCAACCGTATTAATTGTCCAGCTCTCAGATGCATAGCAAGTGATCAGAAAGACCATGGCCTGATACACAGTGGGCAGGTCCTATTCTGTCCTACAGTTAGAATGGCTTCTTCATCTAATAAAGGTCAAGGTTAGAATCTAGGTTTCCAAATATCTTCATAGTACTCTTTCTACTATCTCTTAAAATATGTTCCCAGAGAAGAGTATGAAAAGACTGACAAGTCCCTATGCTGTAGAGTTTGTGCAATCATTGACTTGGCTAGAGTGTAATGCTAACACTCTCACTAGGGCCTCCATCTTACCCACAGAGGCCAATTGCAAACTTACATTCTTTAAAGCTCCTCACTCACAAATCATCCAAACTTACAGACATTTCAACAGCTTAGCACTATTCTAATAAACTAGAAAACTTTCCAGTATGTATAAAAGAACAGCTTAAATCTTACTGGGGTGCTGGCATTCTTAATAGACCAATTCAATCACCTTTCTCAAAGGAGAAAAACTGAACACATGTAGAATCAAGCAGACTTCCTGCATCTTAAACACAGAATAAGCTACAGGAGCAAGAGAATCAGCTCATAACTTACTTTAATTAATAGTAAATATTGATTTCTTTTTAAATGAGAAAAGAGCCCTTCCTCCCTTCTTCCCCTCCACACTCACTCTCTCTCCCACACACCCCCCCCATGCCCTTCTCTCGTTTGCTCTCTTGCACTATATAATAAATTATACAAGTTCCACAGGTCAGTTTCTCTCTTAATGAGCCTTTCCCTTAAATATTTAGTAAGTAAAACCCAGCAATTACCATTCCTTTTTCTGAGAAGCCTGTTGTACCAAATCTTCTCACAGTTCATTTAATAAAGAGATTAAAATTATTTACTTTCGTCTAAATAAGTGAAGAAATACCACCCATCATCTTTAACACATGTTTTAACTCCTACTAATGATTATGAAACATTAGGACATCCAAACTTCCTTAGGAAGTGTCATCTTCAGAGGATGACACTTTATCTCTCAACAGTTCTGTGAAGTATCTTTTATTTCATAAAAATGAATGGCTTGCTGACTTACACTAACATTTAAAAGGAAACATTAGAAAGCTCAAGAGTCTAATACAGTAGTCCTTATTCACATGTGACTGATACCTTAAAAGTAACTAACCTTAATTTATGTTCTGTAAAGTAGTTGGAAAACATGGACTCGGTGACAGAAATGGAACTGGAGAGAGAATGATCGAATTTTGCACTATCAATTACTTATTCATAGCAAATACATTTTTTAAGAGACATAAATGCAGGTTATATACCTGGATTTCACCTGATGGTATACATAGGAATCAGATCGATTACATCTGTGGAAAGAACCGCTGGAGAA
>NW_006399791.1:5109856-5192259 GCF_000299155.1 Elephantulus edwardii | reverse complement strand
GTGGATTGATTCGGTGACTGAGATAATTGGAATGGGAGTGTCAGAGACAGTGCGATTGGCACAGGACAGAGTGGAGTTAGGGCTGTTGTACCTAGGGTCACTATGAGTCGCAAGCGACTCGACAGCACATAACAACAACAACAAATGTAAAATACCAATTTCAAAGTTTTATAACAAAAATTAACAATCTTTGTATTCCTTATATGTTGACAATACTTTAAATACCAGATTAAATAGTAAATTAACATTAATATAAATTACTATTAGTATTATTATGTCTTTTTCCTTTTATAATGTGGTCCACACTGCATTTCTCTATATACACTTTCCTATTAGACTTATCCTTTTTTACCCATTCTTCTTGTACATTGTAAAATATATTTGTATATTTTAATCAAAAGCAATCTTAACTCAAAGAGGGACACAATTTACAAAGTGAACCACAAAAAGGTTAAGTCTTTTAAAAAAAAAGTTTAAGTCTTGACTAAAAGTCATACATCAGAGACTTCATAAAGCAGCATCTCTGAATACAAGCCTAGTGTAGCCAAGTTTTAAAATATAAATCACCTGGTAAATGCTCATGAATTCCTCGATTTATGGGTGTAGTGCAGACTCTACTGAAATCCAGAGAATTATCCAATATGCCATTTATCCTTCGAAAGATACTGGCATTGCTACATGTGGACAGTGCAGGTGCTTCCTGGTTGTCCCAGCAATCTTTGATCCTTCCTGTCTCTTCTTCCTAGACATAAAGGAAAATATTTAAGAGTGAAAATAGGGTTTTCTATATACCTTTAGGAGATTTTGGCACACTTTTCTCTCAAACATAAGTTAAAGAGTTCCAACAACCTCAGCTTCCTAAGCTTTCTACATACACATTAAAACACTTAATGTGTTTTATTGCAGACAGAGTAATAGGGCTTGAGAAAGCCCTAACAGCGGGGAAGATGGTAAAATTATAAATACCTCAGTAACCTAGTAGGAACATATATAGGAGTCAGCACGGCAGGTAGCACCACAGGAACTGTAGAACTAGATATATGTGGTTCAGATTTTGGTTCTGAAGGCATATCCACAAAATGGAACATTTTTTGCCAATAAAAAGGAATGGTATAGTATGACCATGTCTCAGAATCATTAACACTAAATAAAAGCAGTGACAAAAGATTACATGTTACATGAGACCATTAAATAGAAAGTCCTCCAAAAGGAGCCCTAGTGTCAGAGTCTAACCTGCTAACTGTGAGGCTAGTGGTTTAAATTCGCCAGGTACTCCATGGGGGGAAACTGGGTAGTCTCTTCTCACAAAGATTTATAATCTTGGAAAACCAATGGAGGGTGGTCAATTGTGTGTTGGAACTGACTTACAGTATTGAGTTTGATTTTGTTTTTGGTAAAGTAGATTAATAGTGAGAAGGACTTGGGGTAGGACCTGTGGGGTCATAGCTAAACAAACAAGTTATGAGGTTTCCTTTGGGGATGATGAAAATATACTAAAATTATATCATGGTCATAGCTGTACAACTCTGTAAATATTACTGAAACCTATTGAAGTCTATAAAAAACTAAATTTTATGGTATGTAAATTCTATCTCAAAAGCTTTTAATACATCTTTTATCTGTCACTTTTTTGGCTGTGATGTCAAATTATTACGTAACCACTGGAGAATTCAGTACTCCTATTTGTAAAACTGGAAAAAGTATGCCTATTTTTTTCTTTTTCTTGTTGTGTACCACTGAAGTATGCCTATTTTCTTAAGTTATACTTAACACCAAATTTTTTATGGTGCATATACATACTCAGTACAATGCCTGGCATAGAATAGTTGCTATTTTTACATATCAAGGAATAATTATAAGAGAGAATGTAGCAAGCATTAAGAGTGCTGAGAAAGCATCCAAAGAGAATTAGCTAAGTTTATGCAATTCTATGTGCTAATTAAAAGTACATACAACTCTAATTACTGGCACAAGATACAATAGAGATATTACTGAATTTAAAAAGCAACCCAATACACCAAGATACATGAACTGAATCCTTAAAACAAAATTATTTTGTTATTCTTAATGTTAAGCAAACACCACCACCATTCACCAGATGCCCAATGCAGAGATCTAGATGTTATTCTTAATTTCCTTCACTCTCCACATCTAATGTCTGACATAATAAGGAATGAAATAAGGGCTGACAGATAAATCTTCTAACAGACGTCTCATCTCACCAGTTTTATAATTTCTAACCAACTTGGGAGGAAAACAAAAACTAGATCAAGTAAGAAAGCTGACACTTAAAATCTTTTCACTATTATTTTGGGGAAGAAAAAGAGGGAGGGGAATATCGCTCTTTAAAACCCAGGTAAGCTTGAGAATAACCAGAAGTTACACTGTCAAAATTTTCAAAATTCACTGTCATCTAGTTAGTTCCAACTCACAATGGCCCTCCATTGAGTTTCAAATACTGTAATTCTTAGCAGGAAGAGACTGTCTATCTTTCTCTCACAAAGGGGCTGTGAATTCAAACCTCTAAGGTCACACCAAAGCATCAGACTGCACCTTGACCTTAAAGGAACAAGCTCTTGAAAAGACTGCTATCTCTTGCAAGTCATGAGGATCATGAGAAAGGTAAAATCTTGCAAAGCTATTTTCTCAAACTCTCTCCATAGTTCACCATTTATAATGGTTAAATGAATTTACATCAGTCCTTTTTACAACTACAGATTTCTAAAAGGAATTCACTAAAGTTTAGGGAGCTCTGGTGGCCTAGTCTTAGAAATTCGTGCTGCTAAGTCAAGGGTGATGTGTCTCTGGTGGTTCAAATCCAATAGCACTCAGAAGAACGCACTCTCTTCCTGTACAATTTACAGATGCTGAAAGGTAAGTTATGAGTTTATTTTAACTCAACAGCAATGAGTGAGTGAAGATGTCTTAGCTGTCACTCAAGTTAAAATGTTAGAATTTGGTAAGCTCTGGTGGCCTGATGGCAAGAAGTTGCACTGCAATCCCAGAGGTACGCAGTTCAAATAAACCAAATGCTGTGCTGGAGAAGGAGGGATAATCTCCTCATATACCGGTCAGATCTGATTTGATGGTACACACACAAAAAATAATAAAATTAGGGGGAAAATGTTAGAATTTATAGTCTGCAACTCTTATGGTTGCATGTTTTACTCACAGCTCAACAAGCACTAACCAACTGCTTGCCATGTACACTGAGCGTCAGCAGAATATTAATATTAACCCAATCAAAAGCCATTTTTCTCAAATCTAGAATAGGAACTAAGATTTTATGTTATTAACCACCACAATACAAACTACAATCACCTATAAACATACAATCCTTAAGGTAACTCAGAGGAAAAGAATGTGCCTGAAAGTGAGGATAAAATTATGAAGAATATAAAACTGAAGGGCATTATAAAAAAGCAACTACTGAAGATAGAGAAGGAAAAAAGCAGGCTGGAAAGGCCTTCTTATATTCTGGCAAAGGGTTAGAACATACTGTGACAAATTCCTTTTAATACATATAATTAACCTGATTTTTATAAAACAGTTGTTATTGTATATAGCTGGAACATACATATTTTGCTGCTGTTCTTGGGTGTCAAAACTGTTTCCAACTCAGAGACATTCTCAATAGGATTTCCTATATAAACCTTTATAAGAAAAGATCACCAACTCTTTTTTTTCATTGAACTCCTCTCTATATATTTTTATGTCTGGGTTCCCAGACTTTGGTCAAGTTTAAGCCAAGTAAATGACAACTGTGAGTTTTTGGGGTATCAGAACCCTTGAAAATTGGCTTTTCTAGACATTGAGGTAGCCCCCGTTTACCGAGGCATGGTCTCCAGCTACCTTGATTGCAAACACATGCTTGCAAATCATCAACAGCCATGGGACCAATATAAAAGCACACTTTCCAACTGTGATAAAGGGCAACATGGTGGTGAGACTGTGAAGACACTGCCAGTGATGGTGGAGAGAGGGTGAAGAGACTGTGGCACAGCTGTGAAAGGTGTAACCAGAGGAACCCTGGAGATAAAAACACAGTTAAAGGTTTTGCTTACTGGATGACTGAAAGAAAAGCTGACTTGTAATGGCTCTAAATTAAAGGCCACACTTAATTTGCTTGCTGGATTACTGAAGGAACAGATGACTTAGAACTGCTCTTAGATACAGTTTGCTAGATTGAGCCAGAGGCTTCTTGTATTTGTGCTGAACTGAACCAGGACTGTCACTAATTGAGGAACTGTGCACCCTGTTAATCTGGCATGGGACTGGACTAAACCTAGACTTGCACTGAGATATTCTTTGTCTCCCCTACTCTCCAACCTACCTCCCTAATAAACCCCACAACTCTAAGTCAAGTCTGTAAGTCTTGCAATAAACACCAGACACAATGACTGGTAGAAATAGATGAAGAAGAACGTGAGGTTGTATGTTTGACCTTGTAGCAATTTTAGTACTATGGGTATTATGGATGGGGACAGTTCACCTTTATGAAGTGAGTAGAAACCAGACTCAGTCACCCTCACATTGTATTTGCACCTTTAACAGTTTTAGAAGACCACCAACAAATACATGAAAGATCCAAAGCACTAGAACCAGTGAGTAAAGCATCATCAGAGTAGAATAGGGAACACACATAGATTTCTAGAAGCCTTCTGGGATACACGTGCTTCCCTTAGGAGGAAGAGAAGGTTTAAGAACCTTGCCATCTCAATCAGCCTAACAAAATCTAATTTAGAAATAAATAACTTGCCATCCTGTCCCACCACCTCTCTCATTAGGAAGATGCATCACAACCTCTAAATTCAAAGGCAAATGACACCTGGAAAGCTTCCCTCTCCTCTCAAGTACACCAAATCAGAGATACAGTTTAAAATACCATGCAATTAAAATAAAAGCAAATGAGGTTATTTAATTCACATTCAGAACTACTCTAGCATATCAGTTAAGTACCAACAGCTTGCCTTGAGTAGTCAGTTCAGAGGTAGGAGAGAAAATCCAGCAATGTCAGATGGGCAAAATATCTACAACAATTATGTGCACAATGGGAATAATTTATCTCAGATTTTTGTGAATTAATATATGCAAAGTGATTAGTATACTGTCTGCCACATAATAATCACATGCTGAACAAATGAAAGTTATCACCATCATTATAACCCAAGATGGTGTCAGAGGTCACCACAGAGACCCTTAGGAAAAAATTTTGTTGTTGCTAGCTTCCTCTGACCTAGGTATCCCATGCACAATGTATCAAAACACTACCTACTCCTACCTCACTCCCAGGATCAACTGTGGATCAGAATTTTGGGATTCATAACATTTTCACTGGCAAATTGTTCTTGGAATCCATACTTCCTTTCCTTGGAGGACAACAGATATTTGCAACCAAACAGTTCTACTAGTTTATTTCCTGCCTTTAGAGTTCAAGCAGGCAGAACACTTTCTTTCTCTTTTCTATGTCTAGGTCCTTTCAGTTTAAAGTTGATAGGACTTCTACAAAGGTTCTTTATCAGATCTATCAGTCATAGGCAGATCTTTAGCAGAGAGATTGTGTGTCCTTCCTGGGGCACTCTTCAGTTTTTGTAAGACTCTCTGGCAGTAAAGGGAAGCAGGTGATGCCTCTCTAGGAGCTCAAATTCACCAGCAGTTCCATGACAGAAAGATAAGCAATCTCCCCCCATGTGATTTACAGCCTCAGAAAGGCTGCTGGACGGTTATTATGAGGTGGTTCCAACCAGATGGCAATGAGAGAAAGGGAAGTATGACCTCAACTATAGCGAGTTTCAACAGTAGCTCTGTGTGAAAAGATGGGCACTCTCCTCTCATGCAATTTTTAGCTTCCAAAAACTTACTATGAGTTGTTTCTAACTAGACAATAAAATGCTGTTATGTGGTGACAGGTAATTCATAGTAACCCTATGTACAACTGCTCTGAACCCTGCCCTAGCCTGAGCCAGTCTCACTGACTTCAACACACTTACCCAGTTATAGTGTCAATCCATCTCATCCAGGGTCTTTCTCTCCTGGGCTGTCCCTCCACCCTTCCAAGCACAAAGTATCTCTGCAAGGACAGATCCCTCCTGTCCACATGCTCAAAGTATTTGAGACACGAGTCTTAAAATACTTGCCTCCAAGGAGAAACTTGGTTTCATCCTCTCCAAGACAAACTTGTCTTCTTGCCAATCCGTCGTACGTTCAAGACTCTTCTCCAACACCACAACTCAAAGGCATCAACTTTTCTTTTGTCACTGTCCAGCTCTCTGATGCACAGCAAGTAACTGTGAAGATCAGGGCCTGGATCAGGCACACCTCAGCGTCTAGAATGACAATGTTGTTTCTCAGTACTCTGGAGAGGCCCTTGACTGCCGATTTTCCCAGTGCAATTTGTCTTTTGATTTCCTGACTGCTGGTGCCAAGAGTGTTGTTGTCAGTTGATTGTTGATTGTACTGTGCTGATGATGAACTGGTTCTGACTAGAGGGTGAGTTAGTATCTATTTATCCTAGTTTTTATAGGATAATTTTTCACATCTTGAAGTTCTTAACTCTTTTCATATTTCATCTTTTTCCTTGCATTTTAGTATAAGCAACAAGGAGAAAACACCACTCCTTTTATGATTTTGCTTAGGATTATCCTCAGCTACCATCTAAGTTACTCACAAGTTCTTTCTTCTGTAAAAATTCTAATTCAGATATAAATTCTTTAGCATTTTATAACAAAGATCGCCTTTCTTACAAGTTCATTTCTTTTTAAGTCTTATCAGAAGAATACTGAACACCCACAATTCTCACTGTTTATGGTAACAGCTTTTTCCATAGCCCTGAAGATTATTATGAGCTTTGGTAAGAATTACTTTTAACATCTATAAATCTCCCAAAGAATCCTTTAAGAAAATCTAGGCTTTTGCTATCAAAATAAAATCGAAACCTACTACACTTGAGTTAATTCAAATTCATGGAAACCCACTGGTTTGGGTTTTTTTTTAACCCATGAGGTGATTTTATTACAAATTCAATTATGAAGAATTAAAGTATTACTTTACCCTAAAAGTTAGCCACCAATCTGCAGTACGTGGCTTCCAAATAAATTCATTAGAGGTCAGAAGGTGAACAGACTGAGATTCTTAAAGTTGTTGTGTACTGTCAAGTCAGAACCAACCCTCCAGCTGACCCTCCAGCAGGTTTTCAGATAAGTTAATCACACAAGAAGAGACTGCCCATCCTTCTCCCACAGAGTAACCGGTTGCCTCGATCTGCGTGCCTTCAGGATTACAGCGCAGCTTCTTGCCACTAGGCCACCAAAGCTCCTTGAGATTCACATAAAGATGTAGATATCTATGGAAAGAGATTGCGTAATTTTTCTCCTGCAGAGTGAATGGCAGATTCAAACGGCCAACCTAAGTTAACTGTCCAACATAAAATGTGCTACACTACCAGGGCTCTTACTATCACATACAACAAATTTTACCAGTCTTGACCCTATCCCAAAGATCTTTCCTTACTTTAGGTATTTGTTACAACAGCATCTCACTCCACTGGTACCAAATTCTGTCTTACCTATCTGTTGTTGGTGGTGGTGGTGGTGTTATGGGTCGTGGAGTCACCTGCAACCCGCAGCGACCCTATGTACAGCAGCTCTGAACCCTGCCCTATCCTGAGCCAGTCTGACTAGTTCTGACACAATAGCCTCCACTGCTCCAGTTACTTTATCCATCCATCTCATGGGGGGCATTCCTCTCCTGGATTTTCCCTCTACCCTTCCAAGCATGATGTCCTTTTCCAAGTACCAGTCTCTCCTGGCCACCTGCCTAAAGTTAGTGAGACACAGCTTCAAAATCCTAGCATCCAAGGAGAAATTTCAAGAAGAGTTTCGCTCTCTCCAAGACAGACCTATTTGTTTTCTTGGTCAATCATAGTATGTTAAAGACTCTTCTCCAACACCACAACTCAAAGGTATCAATTTTTCTTCTGTCATCATTAGTCAATGTCCAGTTCTCTGAAGTGTAACAAGTAATTTGAAGACCATGGCATTGATTAGGTGCACCTTAAGTCTCTAGGCTGACATCATTGCTTTTCAGTACTCAGGAAGAGGTCCCTGACAGCAGATTTTCCTAATGCAATTTGTCTTTTGATTTCCTGACTGCTGATGTTAAGAGTGCTGACTGTGGAGCTGAGCAAGCTGTAATTATTAACAACTTCAATCTCTTCTCCATCTATCATGGTGCTGTCAATCGGCCCAGTGGTGAGAATCATTGTCTTCTTCATGTTGAGATTCCGTCCATATTGAAGACTAGAGTCCCTGACCTTCTTCAGCAAGCACTTGAGTTCCTCCTCAGTTTCAGCAATCAAGGTTGTGTCATCTACATAATATAGGTTGTTGATGAGTCTTCCTCCAAACTTGATGTTACATTCCTCCTCATAAAGCCCTGCCTCCCACGATTTTTTTCTGCATATATAGCACTACCCTAATGCCACAGTGGAAGGTTTCTCAAAACAGAAATTCTCACTGTTTTGGAGTCAAAGTCCAAATCAGAGTCTTGTCAATGCTGATAATACTCTCAAGGTTCGTATTCCCAGTTCTTCAGCTTTAGATGACCTTTACTTGGCAACAGTCTTCCTCTCTATGTGCATTTATGTTTGTCTATTTTGTTCTTTTGCTTAACTCAAAAGTAATTCAGTTTACAGAGGGTAGTTCATAGCAACAGGCACACACATAAAAAAGAAGAAAATTTAATGATCCAACTCATCACCTTCATCAAATAGCAAAAAAAAACAACAAACTGAACCTACAGCCTTTAGAAGAAATCATAAGGACAAGAGCTGACATCAATGAGATAGAAAACAGAAAAAAAAAACCAAACCCTAAACCTATCAATAAGACCAGGAGTTGGTTTTTCAAAAGGGTAAATAAAATTTACAAACCACTGGCAAACTTAGCAAAAGAAGAAAAGACACAGATAATTCGATTAAGAAATGATAGAGGTGACATGACAAGAGAACCAGATAAAATTAAATCTTTAATATCAGAATACTATGAAAAGCTATACTCTGATAAATTCGGAAATCTAGAAGATAGGGACAAAACCCTTGAAACTCATGCCATACTCAGATTGATAAAGACAGATACAGAACATTTGGAAAGACACATCACAAAAGAAGAAATTGAAAAGGTCATAAAAAGAATTCCTGAAAGAAAAATGCTGGGCCAGATGGCGTCACAGCTGAATTCTACCAAACATTCAGAGAGTATCTATCACCAATTCTACTTATTTCAAAAAAATTTTAAAAAAGGAACAGTCCAGAGTCATTCTATGAAGCATGCATAACTCTAATACCAAAACTAGGCAAAGAAATTACCTAGAAAGAAAACTACACACCAGTATCTCTCCTGAATATAGATGCAAAAGACCTTAACAAAATCCTAGCCAACAGAATCCAAAAGCACATAAAATAATTCACCATGACCAAGTTGAATTCATAACAAGTATGCAAGGATGGTTCAACATAAGAAAAACAATCAACATAATTCACCATATTAACAAAGTAAATAACAAGAACAATATCATCATAGCAACTGATATACAGAAAAGGCATTTGACAAAATCCAACACCCCTTTCTGATAAAGACACTCAGGAAAATTGGAATAGAAGAGAATTTCCACAACAGAGTAAAAAGTGTATATGCAAAACCAAGAACATCATTCTCAATGGAGAAACACTAAAAGCATTTTCCTTGAGACCAGGGACCAGACAAGGATGTCCACAGTCACCACTTCTATTTAATATTGTAGGAAGTGCTCACTAGAACACTATGACAAGAGAAGGAAATAAAAGGCATCCAGATCAGCAAAGAGATGATTAAACTATCACTATATGCAGAAGATATGAGAGTGTAACCAGAAAACCCCAAAGGTTCAACAAAAAACTGTTAAGACTGTGTAGGCCAATTTAGCAGAGTGTCAGAACATAATATCAATACCAAAAATCAGTGGGATTTCTCTATAGTAACAAAGAGAACTCAGAAAAGGAAACCAAGAAAGCAATATAATTTACAATAGCCAACCACAAATTGAGATATTTTGGAGTGAACCTAATTAGAGATACAAAAGATCTATATAAAGAAAACTACAAAACATTTCTGCAAGACACAATAAAAGACCTAAAGAAATGAAAAAATGTTCCCTGTTCATGGATAGGAAGACTCAATGTTGTGAAAATTATAATCCTACCAAAAGCAAACTACATGTTCAACGCAGATATCAATACAGATACCAAATTAATATTTCAAGGAAACTGACTCATTTTTCTGGAGAGGCAAAAGACCCTGAATAAGCTAAACATTTCTGATAAAGAAAAATGAAGTGGGAGGCCTAGTACTCCTTGACCTCAAAACCTACTACACAGTGACAATAACCAAAACAACATGGTACTGGTACAATGACAGTCACATAGACCAATGGAACAGAATTGAGAATATAGAAACAGGCGCATCTATCTATGGTCAACTTATATTCAACAAGAAAATAAAACTTAACAAATAGGGAAATGACAACCTCATCAACAAATGGAGCTGGCAAAACCGAACTGCTACCTGCAGAAAGCTGAAACAGGTTCCACATTTCATACCATACACAAAAATCAATTCAAGGTGGATCAGAGATCTGGGAGTAAAGTCCAAAACCATAAAGTTCATAAGAGAAAAACTGTGATCAAGCTTTACAGAATGCCTAGTCTGCAGCATAAAGAGACTGCCAAACACAGCCAGAAATGCACACTCTAAAGAGGATAAAACTGATGAATGGGACCTTCTTTTTTGCCTTGACATATATAGTATTTATTGAATCATTTACATAAAATTTACGTTGTCATAGAATTCTTTTTTTTCCTAATCAACAAATTGCAGGTTGTTAGGTTAATATACTGTAATTTGCTGAACCATTTGCTATTACAGCATTTTGCAATGACCATTTTCTTCTTTTTAAATTAATTTTAATGAATGTTTACAGAGGTTTTGGATTTCCATACATTCATTGCTGCATTATTCTCCCTGACCAGCCCTCCCCCCAGTTCGCTCTTCTCTTTGAAAAGTAAAAGAAAAATTATTTCACTGGTATAGAATCCCCCCTCCTGCCCCAGTACACTCTACAATGCAACCTTCATTCTGGACTCTTGTCATAAACATAATACCCAATCATGTATCGCTTTCAAACAGTTCTCTCCCTCATCTGTTTCAATGTATTATACATCATTTATCCAATTTTTCTCTGTCTCACCCCAACCCTAATGTCAGTCCTGTTCTACAATAGTGGAACCATGCAGCACCTGTCCTTTTGTGACTGAGATATTTCATAATGTACTCCAAGGTCACCCATTTTGAGTAATATTGCATGAGTTCCTTGTTTTTCAATGCAGCATAGTATTCCATTGTGTGAATATACCACAGCTTCTCTGTCCATTCATTTGTTGAAGGGCACTTAGGTTGTTTCCAAAGCTGCAATAAACATGGGTGTGTATGTATCTGCCTGGGTGGCAGTTATGGTTTCTTTAGGGTATATTCCCAGTAATGGAATTGCTGGGTCAAATGGTATTTCTATTTGCAACTTTTTGAGAAAGTGCCATTCTGCCTTCCACAGTGGTTGCACCATTTTATACTCCCACCAACAGTGAATAAGGGTTCCAGTTTCTCCCCAACCTCGCCAGCATTTGTTGTCTGCAAATGGGATCTTATAAAGATTAAATCTCTGTATGCATCAAAAACATTTTCCAACAGGGTAAAAAGAAAATCTATCAACTGGGAACATTGGGGAATACGTTCTCAGACAAGAGTCTCACGACCACAGTTTAGAGAACACTCCTGGGCCTCCATAAGAAAAAGACTGATAACTCAGTTATAAAACAGGCAAAAGACATGGAAAGATTTTCACAGAGGAAAATATTTGAATGGCCAACAGACACATGAAACAATGCTCCAAATCACTGGCAGTAAGAGAGATGCAAATAAAAAAATACAGTGAGGTACCATTTCATCCCAGGAGCAGTGGCAAAGTTTAAAAGGCAAGCTAGTAATAAATGTTGGAGAAGATATGGAGAGATAGGAACTCCTATACACTGTTGGTGGGATTTTAAAATGGTACAACCACTCTGGAAGGCAGTTTGTCGCTTCCTCAAGGAGCTGAACATAGAAATTCCGCATGACCCAAATATTCCACTACTTGGAATATACACCAAGAGAATGAGAAACTGCAGAAGAAATGGAGACATGTACACCAATATTCAGAGCAACATTATTCACCATCTCAAGAATAAGGAAACAGCCCAAATATCCAACCACAATCGAAAGGATTGAGAATTTATGGTACATTTATAAAATGGACTACTACACAGCATACAGGAGCAATGATTTTGTAAATGACTACATAACTTGGGAAAGACTGGAGAACATTATGTTTAGTGAACAAACTCAGTCTCATAAGGACAAATACTGCATAAAACCATTACTGTAGAATGAGTATGAGGATCCAGGAGGGGCGGGAGGGTAGAAGAGGGATGAGGATGGGCAGGAGTGGGATGGTTAATTACAGGGTTATATAATTTGATGGAGGGGTGGTGAAGAAAATGAAAAAGATCTTGTGTGAAAAACAATGTTATCTGAACTCTGCAAATAAACCAGTAAAAAATTTCATAAAAAGTAACTGAGTTTGTTGTTGTTAAGTGCCATCAAGTTGCAGGTGACTCATCGACCCTATAAAGGAGAGTCCTCGACGCTTGGGTGCCTTTCATCCTCTCTCCAGGTTCATAGGGTTTCTGGAGGCAAGCTATTACGGAAGTGGATGCCACTCCTTCCAAGCTTGTTTTAATCGGGGAGCTCCACCCCATTTTCTGTCTGCACTGGGTAACCAACCACTAACGCATCTGACACATTAGTGTCACAGTGTTCAGCCTCAGAGCAACCAGTTCATCTGTCTGCTCTGCCAACCCCCTCACGGGCCCAAAAAACCACAAGTGCCCAGAGCCCTCAAACCTACGGCGCCTCAAGAAGCCAGAGTCCGGATTCAGCTAACATTAAATATCCCAAGACCCTAAGTAGGCTTGACCTTTCATTGTCTTACCAGGCTGGCACGCCCAAATTTAGTATTTACTTTATTCAGACTGATGCGGCCTCCAAATAAGGTTATAAGTACAGACAAGGTTTAGGATTTCAACATAATCTTTTGAAAATACTATTCAATACATAACAGTTTATGGACTGAGTTAATACTTACTGTTGTTGTTATGTGCCATCGAGTCGTTTGCAACTCATAGCGACCCTCTGTACAACAGCCCTAAACCCTGCTCTATCCTGTGCCAAGCCTCTGACACACCCATCCCAATTACCCCAGTCACTGAATCAATCCACCTCATAGAGGATCTTCCCCTCCTGTGCTGTCCCTCTACCCTACCAAGCATGATGTCCCTCTCCAAGGACCTGTTCCTCCTTACAACATGTCCAAAGTATGTCAGACGAAGCCCCAGAATCCTTGCCTCCAAGGAGCAGCCTGGTTTAACCCTCTTCAGGATCAATCTGTTTTCTTGGCAGTCCATGGTACATTCAATACTCTTCAGAACCACAGCTCAAAGGCATCAATACTCCTATCCTCCCTAGTCATTGTCCAACTCTCTGATGCATAACAAGTGATGGCAAAGACCATGGCCTATACCAGGCACACCTTAGTCTCCAGATAGACACCGTTGCTCTTGAGTACTTTAGAGAGTTCCCTAACAGCAGACTTTCCCATCGCAATACATTTTTTTATTTCCTGGCTACTGGTGCCAAGAGTGCCGACCGTGGAGCCGAGCAAATTGAAGCTGTGAACAATCTCAATCTCTTCACCATCCATCCTGATGCTATCAATTGGTCCAATGGTGAGAATCTTTGTCTTCTTGACATTGAGCCTCAGTCCATACTGAAGGCTGCAGTCCTTGACCATCTGCAGCAAGTGCATGAGGTCCTCCTCAGTTTTGGCAAGCAAGGTTGTGTCGTCTGCATAAAGCAGATTGTTAATAGATCTCCCACCAATCCTGACGCCACACTTCTCATAGAACCCAGCCTCTCGGATAATCTCCTCTGCATACAGGTTGAAAAGGTATGGAGATAGGACGCATCCCTGGTGTATGCCCATCCCAATTCTGGAGCATGCACTGTTTCCCTGCTCTGTTCTGACGACTGCTTCTTGGTCCAAGTATAGGTTTCGCGTTAGAACAATCAAGTGTTCTGGGATTCCCCTTCTTCTCAGAGTCAGCCACAGTTTGTTATGATCCACACAGTCAAATGCCTTTGCATAATCAATGAAACACAGATAGACATTCTTCTGGTATTCCCTGCTTTCAGCTAAGATCCATCTAACATCAGCTACAATATCCCTAGTACCACGACCCCTTCTAAACCCAGCCTGGACTTATTTTTACATGACAAAAAAACAAGTTTCTTCGTTATTCAAGATAGCTTTTTCCTTGGTTATTTTTACTACTACCTTATAGTTTCCAGTAATACATCTTGTCATAAAGTGAGATAGTCTGCACCTTCTTTTCACCTTTACTTGGACTTTCATTACAAACAGGGAAGTATGCTGTAAGACCTATCAAAGGCTATTAGAAAACCCAAGCCTTAATACTCAGGAATCAGAAAAATTACTACTTGGTAGTGTTGGAAGAAAGAAAAAAACCACCCAGTAATTACTTTTCAATTTCATGCTCAAGATATGATATAATCACTAGCTAAAATTGGTCTTAACAGAAAACTAGCTCTGTCTTATCTATTGTAACAGAGAATGACTAATGAGGAATCGCTTCAGGTACAATTATACATTAGAGCAAGTCTCAGTTTTCTCCATTACACAAGTTTTAACACTACTATCATGAAACAATGATTTCCTATAGCAGTGATCCTCAATTGGGATACAAATGGGGATGAGGAGGAGACATTTAGGGGAAACTTGTGAATAACTCTTTTGCATCGTATAAAGAACACAGGCTTTAAAGTACAAGTTCTACTACAATTTCTAAGACAAGTTTGTGGGAACACTAATGAGAATATCTAGAGTACATGGTCATTACAACTTTAGCATTGAAACTCTTTTTATGTGTCATACTGTTAGCTATGTTGTTGCTGTTACGTGCTGTTGAGTCACCTGCAACTCTTAGCAACCCTATATACAGCAGCTCTGAAGCTTGCCCTATCCTGAGCCAGTCTCACTGACTCTGACACATCTATCCCACATCCCTAGTAACTGTATTAATCCATCTCATCTGGGGTGGTCTTCTGTGCTGTCCCTCCACCCTTCCGAGCATGTTTTTCTTCAAAGATTGGTCCCTCCTGGCCACATGCCCAAGTATGTGAGACAGAGCTTCAAAATCCTAACCTCTAAGGAGAAACTTGGTTTTACCCTACCCAAGACAGACTTATTTGTTTCTTTGGTGGTTGATGGTATGTCAAAACTCTTCTCCAGCACCACAACTCAAAGACATCAATTCTTCTTCGGTCATCAAGTAACTGTGAAGACCCTGTCTTGAATCAAGAGCACCTGAGTCTCTAGACTGACATCTTAGCTTCTCAGTACTCTGGAAAGGTCCTTGACAGCAGATTTACCTAATGCAATTCTTTTTTTTCCTGACTGCTGGTGCCAAGAATGCTGACTGTGGGGTCAAGGAAGCTCTAACTGTTAACAACCTCAGTCTCTTCTCTATCCATCATGGTGCTGCCAACTGGCCCAGCGCTGAGAAGCTTTGTCTTCTTAATGTTGAGCTTCAATCCAAATCGAAGACTACAGCCCTTAACCTTCTTCTGCAGCAAGTGCTTCAGGCTCTCCTCAGTTTCAGCAAGCAAGGTTGTGTCATCTGCAAGGAATAGGTGGTTGATGAGCTCTCCTCCAATCCTGATGCCACATTCCTCCTGATACAGCTCAGCCTCCTGAATAATCTATTCAGCATATAGATGGAAAAGGTATGGAGACACGATGCACCTCTGACACACTCCCTTTCTGATTCTGAACCATGCAATGATTTCCTACTCTGTTCTGAGGACTGCTTCCCGCTCCAAGTATAGGTTTCACATAATCAAGTGTTCTGGTATTTTCCTTTTCCTCAAGGTTAGACACAATTACAATTTGTTGTGATCCACACAAATGCCTCTGTATAGTCAATGAAACACACACAGACATTCCTTGGTACTCTACATTCTTCCAAGATCCATCTGACAATGGTGATAACATCTCTAGTGCCATAACCTTTTCTAAAACCAGCTTGTATTTCTGGTAGTTGTCTGTCAATATACTGTTCTAGTTATTTCTGAATTATCTTCAGCAGGATTTTGCTTGTATGTGATATTAGTAATATTATTTGATAACTTCCACAATCTATCGGGTCACCTTTTTTTGGAATGGGAGTAAATATGGATCTCTTTCAGTTAGTTGGCCTGGTAGTTGTCATCTGGAGTTCTTGGTACAACCTGGTGAGCAGGTTCAGGGCAGTGTCTGTTTGCTGAAATATGTCAATTGGTATTCATCATTTCTTGAGGTTTTATTTTTTGCCAAGTTCATCAGTGTCTATACTGCTAAATGTGCACACTGATTCTAAGGTCCGGAAGGCCTGTACTCAGCAACACCCAGCACATCATCTGCTCCATTTGTAGGTACTCAAGATACCTACCTACATTAACCAGAATGATTAAATTCCTCTCAAAGATAATTTTATCACTACCTCCATAAAAGGTAGTTGATTCTTTTAAGCTTTTAGTCAAAGTCAATGATTTAACTCATCAATTCTACCACTTCTCACTTACCAAGGTTCTAAGCCACTCAAAGCTATTCTAAGATTTAGAATTTATCACATACAATTTTGTATGTACAATAGAAGAACCATAAAAAAATATAATTTGGTGCTTGGGACCTAAAGATTAAGTTCAGTGAAATATTAAGAGGTTTTTGCCAATCAGATCTAGTAAAGGTTGAGAAGGGAATTCTGAGTCAAAAGAACATGTACACAGACCAGAAGAGATGTGTAACAGTTTTAAGTAACCTTAAGCAAAATATTGCTAGAATTCTGGTACAAGAGTCTATGACTCAACAATCATACCCCTGGGTTCTATATACAGGTGAGTGTGCACAGGACTACAAAAGGGAGCAGTGGTGGTTTAGGGGTAGAATTCCCACCTTCTACTTGGGCATAAAAAACAACACGCAAGAATTGATAGAATACCAATTGACATATTTCAACAAACAGATGCTTCCCTGGACATTCTCACCAGGTTGTGCCAAAAAATCTGGCAGACAATCACCTGTCCAATGGCTGGAAGAGATCCATATTTATTCCCATTTTAAGAAAAAAAAAAGGTGATCCAGCAGAATATGGAAATTACAGAATGACATCACTAATATCACACACAAGCAAAATCCTGAAAATTATCTAAAAATGACTGGAACAATGACAGACAGAACTACCAGAAATACACACTGGGTTTAGAAGAGGCTTTGGTACTAGGCACATCACTGTCAATGTCAGATAGATCTTAGCTGAAAGCAGAGAATTCCAAAGGAATATCTATTTGTGTTTCATTGACAACGCAAAGGCATTTGATCATGCATAGAACACACAAAAATTATGGCTAACCTTAAGAATGGGAATCCCAGAACACCTGATTGTGCTCATGTGAAACCTATACTTGGGACCAGGAGGCAGTCATCAGAACAGAGCAAGGAAACACTGCATTGTTCAAAATCAGAAAAGGAGTACATCTAGGATGTGTCCTGTCTCCATTATCTTTTCAATCTGTATGCAGAACAGATCATTCAGGAGGCTGGGCTTTATGAGGAAGAATGTGGCATCAGGATTGGAGGAAGGCTCATCAACAACCAGTGTTATGCAAATGATACACCTCACTAGCTGAAACTGAGGACGGCCTGACACATTTACTGCAGAGGGTCAAGAACTATAGTTTGCAATATAGACTGAAGCTCAACATCAAGAAGATGAAGATTCTCATCACTGCACCCACTGGCAGCATCATGACAAGATGGAGAAGAGATTGAGACTGAAAATTTTAGCTTGCTCAGTTTCACAATCAACACTCTTGGCATAGTCAGGAAATCAAAAGACTAACTGCATTAGGGAAATGTGCCATCAGGGACCTTTCCAGAGTAAAGAGCAACAATGCCAGTCTCAACACTTAAGGTACGCCTGATCTAGGTCATGGTCTTTGCAATTATTTGCTATGTATCAGAAAGCTGAACAATGACCAAGGATGACGGAAGACAAATTGATGCTTTTAAGTTGTGTTGCTGGAGAAGAGTATGAACAGGTCTGTTCTGGAGAGGGTAAAACCAAGCTGCTCCTTGGAGGCAAGGATTTTGAGACCCTGTTTCAAGAAGAGCCCAGACGAGATGGACTGATAAAATAACTGGGATAATAAGGGTAAATGTGTCAAGACAGTGAGATTGGCTAAGGATAGAGCAGGATTCAGAGCTACTGTGTGTAGGGTCACGATGAGTCATAGTTGACTTGACAGCGCATAACAACAACTTGGGTGTGGTGGTAAGGGTTTATTGTTCAAAAGGCTTTCTTAGCCACCAACTTTGACTTCGTTACATGGCTGAGCATGTAAAGTTGTCATGATCATGGGATTGGTCCATTTTTCCCATTCTACCAAGTTAAACTACCAAATTAAACTGAGCAGATTTATCAGTGGGAATCTCACTACCAGCAAGGAAGAGAAGCTGGGAGCAAAGCACACATTCTTTGGGGCCAAGATTCCTGGATCTGTCAGACTAGAATCTACACAGCAGCAGCACTGTCAGAAAACCAGAGACCCACGTGAAAGAGCTGATGTAGAACTGTGGCCTCACAGAACTAGTGCTGAGGTCTTCATTCAAGCTTTCTGGGTAACTGAGGAAAGACACCTTAATTGGCAGGACTAAGGGAACTTTGTAATACTGACCTAAGCTATGAAGCTAAAGGTCAAAAGGACTATTACAAGCACACTTGAGAAGCTCTGTACTTTGATGACAACTTGAATTTTAACTTGTTAACTTCCCAAATAAACAACCCTGAGTTTGGTTCTACAAGATCTGTGTGGCCATTTCAGTAAAATTTGGATGCAGATGAGCAGTGAAATTGGTGTTGGAATTAGCAGAGGCAAGTGCAGGAGCAAGAGCGACCATGTCTAGCCCTACATGAACTGAGTTTGTATTGTTGTGTTGATTGAGGCAGGTCTCCTTTGTAGCGTTATCAGAGTTCAGAGTCAATCATTCCCTGCTGCCTACACTCTTTTTTTACACTGGAAGACCAAGGTTCCATTCTCAGTAAATATACCTCAGTGCAGCCAGCACCAGCTGTCAGTGGAAACCTGCATGTTGCTATAATGCTGAACAGGTTTCAGTGGAGATGTCATACTTCACACTGGCTAGAGGAAAAGGCTAGTGAAAAAAATCAGCCAATAAAACCTCTACAGTCCACAATGATCCTATCTACTGTTCATGAGGCCACTAGCAGTTGGGGCCAACTCAACGGCAGCTAACGAAACAACTATAAAAAAGGTATTTTAAACATTTTGTTCTTAATTGCAACAATCTGCAGGGGAAAAAATGTCCTTGTGTAAGGAGTTCCAAAGACCTCCTTCCAGGTTCAATGATTCATAGCATTCAACATACATTTATGCACCCTGCTAGGACTTTATTAAAGATAAAGGACACAGAGCAAAATAAGCAAAGAGAAAAGGTACAAAGGGTGAAGACTGAGGGAAATCAGATGCAGGCTTCCTAGAATCCCCTCCCAGTGGAACCAAACACACACTTAACTCTCTAACAACAAACTGACAGCACAGGTAAAATGTCATCAAGTAGGGAAGGCTTGTTAAGAGATGGAGGACCTAAGATTTTTTTTTTTTAATAGTGACTGATCACAAAGGCAGCCTCTGGTTGATAAGAACCAAATCCCCACTCTGGAATGAAAGTCCACGTGCAGCATAAACCATTCTTTGATGAGAGCCCTCCCAAATTCCAAGTTCCCAGGTACCAGGAAAGTGTCAATCTTATAAGCAGCTTTTAACACAGGGTTGCCGCAAAACTCTTTTCTGAGTACTCATAAGAGAATGGATTAAAGTGTGCCTTAATAATACATGCACTGTGGCACTAATATCATACAGCAATAAGTTCAAGAATAAGTAATTAATTAATGACAAGAGAAGTCAGATTAGTGGTTAACTGGCAGTATAGTAAACAGCATGAAAGAACCTTAGAAAGAACTAGAAATGTTCTGTTATCTTGATCTAGGTGGTAGTTACTGAAGCACACATAAATATTGTGGTATAGTGTGTTTACTGTTCAAAATGACTCTCCTAGGCCAGTCTTAGCCTTTAGCCACATAGCTGAGTGAGAACATGCAAGTAGGAACAACACACTAATAACGAAGGAACTAGCCAGTTTTACCATCCTACCAAGTTTTAATGGGAAACTCACTACCAGCAAGAAAGAAGCAGCAAACAGCAGCAGAGCACATATCTTTTGGGGTTAGAGATTTTGCAGGACAGAGACAGACATAGAACAAGACTAAGACAGCAGCAATGGAAACCAGAAACCAAAGTAAGCCAGAACTGATGGCGGACTGCCACTCCAGAGAACTAGAACCAGAGGTGAGGACCTTTGCCCAAGCTTGCTGGAGAACTACAGGGCAAACATAGTAACTGGCAGGACTAAGAGAGCTTTAATAACACTGACCTAAAGCCGTGAGGCTGAAGGGCAAAAGGACTGTGAGCAAGCTTGAGAAGCCATCATAACTGAAGAATTTTATCTCGCTTCCAACCTGAACTGTAGCTTAACTTCCCTTAAAAAAACTCCCAAATCCCAAGTACGGCTTAAGTACGGCTTTTTGTGTCCTGTGTGGCCACCGAAATGGACTAGCAGACCCAAAAGGAGAGCCCTGGGAGGAACGACTGGTGTTAGAAATGAAAGAAGTAGATGTGGGAGTGTGCTGTCCTCATGCTGCTTGTATTCTTTTACATGTAGAATTGATCAAAATAAACGCTCAATTAGTGCTGTTTATAGTATGTATGTTACCCTCCACCACACTGGCACTAGAGCATGAAAGGTTTTATATTCCAGTAGTAAAGAGCCTGGTCTTTATTCTATGGCAGCAGTTCTTGAAGTGAGTTCTGAGGTCCTGGAGTCAAGTCCCTTTCAGGAATTTACAATGTGAAAACTAATTTCAAAATTTATCTTTTCAAAACAACTATACCATCTCACCCCAGTCAGAATAGCAAAATTTAATAGAACCCTTATTCACTGTTGGTGGAAGTGTAAAATGGTGCAACCACGGTGGAAGGCAATGAATGGCACTTCATCAAAAAGTTGCAAATAGAGATAGCATTTGACCCAACAATTCCACTACTGGGAATATACCCCAAAGAGACCATAACTGACATCCAAACAGATATATGCATACCCATGTTTATCCTGGCTTTGTTCACAATAGCAAAGAGTTGGACACAACCCAAGCGCCCATCAACAAATGAATGGATAGAGAAGCTGTGGTATATTCACACAATGGAATACTGAAAAACAAGGAACTCATGCAATATTATTCAAAATGGGTGACTCTGGAGGACATTATGTATCTCAGTTATAAAAGGACAAATACTGCATGGTGCCACTGTTGTAAAACAGGGTTGGGGGAGACTGAGAAAGATGGGTTCAATAATGTATGCTGCATTGAAACAGATGAGGGAGAAAACTGTTTAAAAGGGATACATGATTAGGTAGTTTTGTCATGACAGGAGTCCAGAGTGAAGGCTGCATAATGGAGTGGACCTGGGGGGAGGGATTGTAAAACAATGAAAGAATTTTTCTTTTACTTTTTCAAGAGAGTAGTGTACTTGGGGGGGAAGGTTGGGAAGGGAGAAAAGTGCAATAATGAACGAATGAAAATCCAAAGTCTGCAAATTTTCATTGAAATTAATAAGTTAAAAATAAATTTTAATAACCTTTTCTCTATTAATGATACTCCTTTTTCTCTACTAATGATACTTTCACAAATGATACAAAAGCAAAAATAGAGGGTGAAACTGTAGGTGTCTTAGCAAAAATCAGATAATACCATTAAGATGTAGTAGTTATTATATTCTTCATGCCACACATTCCAAGAAAAATTACATTTTTCTTATTAATATCGTAATTAATCAAAAGGTAAAAGTAATTTTATTAATCCTTTAGTCTGTATCTTTAGCACTGTGTAGGAAGGAAGCATGGAGCACTTCTGCAGCTTGTTGATGATGATTATAATGTGTGCCAACCCAAAGCTGACTCTCCAGTGAGTTTTCAGAGGAAGTAAAATTGCAAGGGAGGAGGCTGCCCATCCTTCTCCAAGGAGTAGATAGTGGATTCAAACAGTATGCTTTCAGGATTGCAGCACAGCTTCTTAACACTAGGCTACCAGATCTTCCTTCTGTGGCATGTAGAAATACAATAATTATCTTACAGAAAAGCACTTATGTGATTATTTGATTGCAAGCAGAATTAAACTCTTCATAAAATACCATTTTCCCTTGAAAGAACTGGCAAACTGCAGTTAATAACTATGTATTTGGTAGTCATTTTCTTAAAAACAAAGTAAATTCTTTCCATGTCTTCTGCCCACTTTGTAATTGTGTTATCAGTCTTTTTATTGTGGAGACCTGGTAGGATTCTGTAAACTTTTAAGACCCTTGTCTAAAATGCCAGGGGTTTTTTTCCACTCTGCTGGAAAGTTTTTGATGCACACAGGGATTTAATCTTTAAAAGGTCCCATTCATCAATTTTATCCTCTCTAGATTGTGCAGTTCTGGCTGTAATTCGCAGTCTCTTTATACCACAGAGTAGGCCATCTAAGCTTGATCCCAGTTTGTCTCTGATGAACTTTATGGTTTTTTATTTAGTTCTATGTCTCTGATCCACCTTGAGTTGATTTTTTTGTATGGAGTGAGATGTGGATCCTGTTTCAGCTTTCTCCAGGTAGCGGTCCAGTTTTGCCAGCAGCATTTGTTAAAGAGAATGAACCTGTTTTTTCTAGCAGTCCAGTATATTCAATACTCTTCCAGCATCACAGCTCAAAGGCATCAATTCGCCTATCATCATTAATCATTGTTCAGCTCTCGATGCATAGCAAGTAACTGCAAAGACCATGGACTGGATAGGGCCCACCTTAGTCTCCAGACTGACACTGTGGCTCCTTAGTACTCTGGAGTGGTAACTGGGAGGAGACTTTGTGGAGCCAAGCAAACTGAAGCTGTTAACAAACTCAATCTCTTCACCATCTACCTTGGTGCTGCCAATTGGCCCTGTGGTGAGAATCTTTGTTTTCTTGATGTTGCGCTTCAATCCATAATGAAGGCTACAGTCCTTCAGGTTCTCCTCAGCTTCAGCAAGCAGGGTTGTTTCATCTGCACAACACAGATTGTTGATGAGTCTTCCTCCAATCCTGATGCCACATTCCTCGTCATAGAACCCAGCTTCCTGGATGATCTGTTCTGCATATAGACTGAAAAAGCATGGAGACAGGATACATCCCTGACATACACCCCTCCCAATTTTGACCATGCAGTGTTTCCTTTCTCTGTTCTGATGAGTGCCTCCTAGTCCAAGTATGGGTTTTGCACAAGCACAATCAAGTGTTCTGGGGATCCCATTCTTCTCAAAGTTAGCCCAAGTTTATTGTGATGCGCACAAATGCCTTTGGATAGTTAATGAAATACAAATAGACATTCCTTTGGTACTATGTGCTTTGAGCTAAAATCCATCTAACATTAGCTACAGGCCTAAATTTGAGAGGACCAATTTGAGAGGTAAGGTAAGCTTGACTTAACCTGTACTTAACTAAAACATAATGAACAATTTTACTTTTTCATGTCAATGATTCAGCATCCGTGATACAGCTGACATCTGTCTCTCTTTTGACCCCACAGCACGTTCTTTCAGAATCAAAGCCTCCTTTCAAAACTACTCTCTCTCGATTCAGCAATCACACTATTAGGTATACACCCCCCAAAAAATAAAGGTCTCAGAACAGATACATGTATACCCACATTCAATGAAGCACTGATGGATGCAAACTAAGAACCCCATCAACAGACTGTTGGCTAGAGAAACTATGGTACATATATATACACTGGAGTATTATGCAACACTAAAGAATGAGAAAGTATTTAAAAAACACTGTACAACATAGATGGGTGAATACAGAGAAAATTAAGAGTGATGTGAGTCAATCACAGGTAGACCACTATGGTATAAGGCCACTATTATAAACTAAGCAAAGGTTTGCAAAGAGAGTAATTTTTGATGGTTAACAGGGATGGGAAGAGGGAAAAAAAAAGTAAAAATTCATGAACATGCATAATAACAATTGTATGAAACACAGTATGAATGTAAAATAGTGTCAAGCACAATGTATACTGAATCTGTACACAGAATTTTTAAAAAATCAACAGATTTAGTGAAAAGGCAAAATACAATAAGGTGTTGAAAATTCTAATTACATAATCAATGTTACAAAATAAAATGTGTGAATGATTTAATGAAAACCCAGAGACATTTGTAAACTCTCACTAAAAAAATAAAAGTAGTGAAAAAAAATTTTTTACCCAAATTATAATTCTTGGCATGGAAATATTCCGTAAATCAAGTAAGAACAGAATTACTTGTGCTTACTTATGACTGTATCGTGATCACACAGATCTTCACAATTTCTTGCTATGCATCAGAGAGCTGGAGAGTGACTAACAATGAAAGAAGAAAAATCAAGGCCTTTGAGTTGTGCTGGAGAAGAGTCTTGAACATATATCATAGACTGCCATGAAAACCAAGTTTCTCTTTGGAGGCTAGGATTTTGAAGCTCTGTCTCACATATTTTTTGGGCTCTTAAGGGTAGAGGGACAGTGCAGAGGAGGAAGACCCTGGATGAGAGGGATTAGATAACAGTACCTGGGCAGTAGGGGTAGGTATACTGGAGTCAGACAGGCTCAGGTCAAGGTAGAATTCAGAGCTGGGTTGCTATGAGTCACAAGTGACTCAATGGCACACAAAACCAACATGAAACAAACTATAAACTGTTCGCTATGGATTTTTAAGTAGTAAACACTTGTTTACCTTGCTTACTGGGTACTCTATGTTTCTTACTGGAGCTAGAGGAGGAACAATTAGGATCACAGAAATGTCCTATCATTTTGAAAATCAAGAGGGCTCAAAGAGAAATAAATGTGTATTACTTACCATCCTTCTGTACTAAGGTTTCTAATGTTCAAAACTAACACTCAAAAACATAGTTTCTGTCCCCAAGAGGGCCCAACAGCTTTGGGGGGAAGGGAATAAATCAGACTAATTGGATGAAGAGGATTGAATTACACTAGCCCCAGGAGAAAAGGAAAAGTTCCATTTTATTTAAGACCTGCTTGGTTTAATATCTCTCAGACAGATTCAATCAGTACTATAGATCTTGAGAACAGTCAAGGCTGAAGAACTCAGCTTAATGACCAAGACTAAAACTTGGTCATAAATAGAAGTGATCCCATAAGAAGATACCAACAGAATGAACCTTTTTCATTCAAGGGGAAAAGAAAGCATACAAGTGCCAAAACAAAAAAGATGATAAAAAAAAAAATCATAATAACCAACCAAAACCAACTTAAATCATCGTCTTAGGCAGCAGGTGAAAATTTTAAAATGAGATCAGAGACCAATACACAGGTGAATGAATTCTAGAAATAGTAACTCCACTAATAGGTAGGTTCCAGTTGGGATTCTATCATTCACGTAACTTTAAGTAATTCCTTTTCATTTTAAATTTCATTTCCTTGGCCATGAAAGAAGGCATTCAGACATAATCTAGATTGTCAACTCAAATTTCATCTGGGAGCAGTGTTGGATAAACAAAGTGAACATGGTCTTACTCCAGTTTACTTACTAATCTTAAGTGACCAATTTCATATTTTTCCACATCAAAAATTCTGCTTCCAGGTATGTCTAGGCTTTCTCCCAAAAAAGTTTATTTTCAAATTCACAATCCCTGACAGGGCAGTGTCCAACAATGGGCTTACCTGTGTTTACAACTCTGTAGTGAACGATTTCCTATGTTTCTCTCATTTTCGTTCACAAAGAGAGGAGGTGGCTTAGGGGTAAGGAATAGTGTTGCACTCAAAGGCAGGTGGTTTGAATCCACCAGGTGCTTTGAGGGCAATCTCATCTCATACAATTTACAGCTTCTGAAAATTCACTGAAGGATCAGCTATGATGTAGTTCTGATTAGATGGCATATGACAAGAATACAGGTTAGTAACAAACTCGCTTCATCTGCGTACCAAGTACTCTACCCCTGCTTTCGAGATGTTTCTAAAACGTCAAAACTATTTCAAGATTACAGTTTAAAAAAAAAATTCTCAAAGGAAAGAGACTCAAGAGGCAGATGGTGGTACCAATGGCAAAATCCTGGAGCACAAAGCCAGAATGAACCATGCGCAGGTGTTAAGTGGAAGAGATTAAGCGTCCTATCAAAAGACAAACCCCCCACCTCCCCTTCATAGTAATTGCTCTTCAACAGAAATGAGCTATTCCAACATCTTTATGAAAGAAGACTACAGTTAGTGATGGTAAAAGTCTGGATGGTGCTTATATGAACATATAATGTTGGCCAAGAACAAAGATAACTAGTTGTTAGACTATTAAATTGCTACCAGAAACAACAATTACATACAACTGTGACCCATTTTTATCATACAAATCAATCTTTAGATCAGCCCTCTGGGGATTCTCCAATTACCTTAGGGAACACATCAAAAAAAAAAAAAAAATCAACACAAATGTGTTATGCCACTGTAATTTAAGGGCTGCTCCAAACAAATATGGTAAGGAAGAATTCAAAGGCCTAAATGTTCTAAACTTCAACATTTTCATTAGCTCATTTACTCAAAGATTCCAACAACGCCCATTATATTTAACTACACTCACATCATATTTTGGGGTAAAACAATCCTTAATCTGAGTCTTTTTTAAATCTCAGTGACAACACTAGAAATTATATCTACAATGTGAATTTAACACTGTGAAATTTGGATACAGATTCTTTATGAAAAGTAATTTTACTATGATAAAAATGAAATTAATATTGTACATTATGTACATATACTTGCTATTTTATTTTTTTGCAAGGTTGTCTTTTTTCTAGTTGGAACCAGTTCTTAATTTTTACTTACTGCTGGTTTTCTTATAAAGTCTGTAAACATTGTTACTCACACTATCTTTATTCACACTGTATTTCATATAAATCACTCCCATTCATTATAAAATTTATAAATTTATAGTATTAATCAACACTCAATCTCAACTTTGTAAGCCAATTTTGAAATAATCCCTTTCTGGAGGTCCTTGTCTCATGTACTTTGAGCATGTTATCAGGAAGGACCAGTCCCTAGAGAAAGACAACATGTTTGGGAGACGATGAGAAAAAACAGGAAGACCTTAAACCCTAAACCTGACTGGCAAAGGGGCTATAACAATAGGCTTTATCACTTGTGAGGATGATACAGGGATATCAATACTGTACATAAATATGGTAAATCAGAGTAAATTCAATGGGACCTAACAAAAACATCTCAAACAAAAACTTCAGTATTTGGAATCTGATTTTTACACATTATTACTGGCTAAAGCCAATTTAACCGAAAACGGGCTACAACAGCAAGGAAGCACAGACCACGTTTCCACAGCTGCAATGCAGGGGGCAGAAGAGGTGCCTAACTAACCACAAGCTTCAATAAACATTTAAAGAGTGCTGCCAGGGCTGTTTGCTTTCATTCAAACTACAGATAGAAGTAAATTTCATCTGCCTATGCAGCCTGCTTCACACCATAGTCTAGGGCTAACTCCCTTCCAAACTTTACTCTCCTCAGTGGCTTTGTGACATGTTCTCAGTACAGTTCAGATATTCCCTAGATAAAGCATATTTGTGGGACAGGATGGATTAACATCTTTTCTTTCACAGTAGAGAAAATAACATACTATTTGATCCTACTATTCTTTTCGTGTCCCCACCACTAGCTAGCTGCTTAAGACAATAACATAAAGTCAAGTTTAGTGTGTATTCCTGACAAACTTTAGGCTGTAAAAACAAATATATTAATTTATCCTGAAAACTAAAATTTAGTTGAGCCTAAAATCAATGAGTGAGAAGTTTTCAGAAATACCTAGCATATAAACACCACAAAATCAGCAGAAAAATACTGTAGTCATTTCTTCACTCTCCCACCAAAAAATAAATAAATAAATAATCCATAAGCATTAAGATTCTTGGTGGATAGAGATTTTGAGAAATTAACTGGGGTTAAGTAGATTTTAAAGTTTTCATCCTCTCAAAAACTTTCAAGACTAGATGTAAGAAAGCTATCTAGTAGCTTATAGTTAAAAGATGAAAATCTCTTCGGGAAAGGTTCTAAATATGCTTTTGCTGATTTAAATTCCTTCAGATGAAAACAGACATAAGTAGATACACATCTTTCACACCTACTAGAATGGCTATGTACATTTCTGAGATTCTGAGTTTTGCCCAGAATGAAACTCCAGCTCATTAGACCCGGAAGGGGGACACTCCCCACCTTACACACACAGTGGGAGTTTATTTTAGATTTTACTACATAGTGCTAAAACCCTTACTAACTCTTCCTGGAAAGCTACAAAGGTTTATCAACTGGAATTTTGGCTTAGAGAAAAAAGGTGACAATAAATTCCATTCTCATTTTTAAAGGTCTTAAAACAACTGTATAATTTCACACATGCCTTCTTTCAGAAGAAAAATGTAACTAAAATATTTACGGTCTTGAAAAGGAAGGCCTTTTGTGCAGAGGGTTGGCAGGGTCACCCCCACAGTGGGAGGAGCCTGTTTTCTCTAGACCTCTGGCTCTCAGGATCTGCTAACTGCTCTGACATACATCATGGAATGATAGACACAGCAAATTCCTCCTGCCATCAAACGCAGCACTAATACTCAGAAGACAGACTGATATTGACTTCCAACAGTAACCTAAGAATCCCTTCAGCTCAGTTAAGCTTTATTTTGCCAATTAATATGACCACTCAGATCACTAAAGTACAACATATACTGCTGCCTTTAGACCCCCTCAGACATACCAGAACAGATATAAATACATTTAAGGTGGGCCGTGGCACCATAAAGACCTAGGTTGACACCCCAGTTTCATCATTTGCCTTCTAACTTGATTTTTAAGCCTGGTTCCTGATCTAATACAGATTTCTTAAGACAGAGACCACACACTGGCCAACAAGGTGAATCTAAATTCAAAAGCACCTTATTTTTGGTCCATAAGTAACTAGGCCTTTTAAATTACCACATTTAAAAGTGAGAGGAGGTGAGCTGGAGGGTTACTCAAAACTGCCAGCTTTACTAGGGGAAAAGTCAAACATCCATCAACCCTGGGCCTACATTCTGCATGACACCAACCACACTCGCCACAAGTGAGCTATACCCTTTAAGCCCACTAGGCAAGACTTTTCCTCCCTTCACTTATTACGTTACCTTAGGTCTCTGCAGGGATTAGAGTTTGCAACTGTTTTAAGTTTTAAAAACAGTTAAGTTGGCGTTCAGTGAAAATGCTTTTATGTTAACAAGCTTGGTGTTAAATATTAAGGCTTACTACTTTTATAAATGGTCCTCCAGGAAGGGAGAAGATCAGGAGCTACCTCTCCATGAGGTGTCCATTTCAAACCACCGCCGCTGTCCTGCTGGCTCACCCACATGCAGCAGCGCTCGAAGCCTCCCACAGCCTGAGCTGCACAAGCTGGCACGTCTTCCCTTCCACACATGGTGGGTAATACAAGTATTTTTATAGCGCATTAAAACGGTTAATTTCCTTACAGAGTGCTCAACCTTCAAAGGCCACATCGGACAACCTGAGTACTCACTGCTGGGGCACTCAAATTTAAATTAAATCACAATGATAACGATAATTATAATAAAGAAAAACCCACCAAATTTTACAGCAGCGCGATCTGGGGACAAAGTCCACAGACCCAAACAAGTCCAGTAAGACAACAACAACAAAAATCAGCGGCGGCGGGCCCCCAACACTGTCCTTTTCTTTTTTTTTAATAATTTTTATGAGCATTTACAGAGATTTTGGATTTCCCAACACTGTCCTTTTAAGGGCCCCTAAAGCTGCTCTTCTACCTTCCACTAAGAACCAACCACTCCGACCACCCCGGTTGGGTTGTGTTTTTAACCTGCAATGGTGCCGCAGGACCAAAGGAAACCTAAGCCTATGGGTGCAAACAACCCTCCACAGGCCCCCTTCCAGCTGGCGGGCATCACAGCGTCCTCAGAGGGGCACCCATGGGACCTGCCCCCATGCCAGCCAGCCGCAGCCACTGAGTGAGGACAGAGGCGAGGGAGGACCGAGGAGAGAAGCGCTCGCACCCCGCGGCCTTTCAGGGTCTTCGCGTCGGCCTTTTTCTCACAAGAGGAAATCCTAACTGGGAGCCATGTGCAAAGGCGCGAGGCCTGCGAGGGCCCAGCCACGCTACCACCGCGGCCGCGCGGGGCTGCGTCCGGCGCCCCCCACCCCGGAGTCCCGCAGTTCGACGGCACAAAGTCAGGCTGCCTTCTGAGGGTCCCTCTGGACCGCCCCTGTGTGCTCTGACCCGACCCACAGACAACTTCCCGCGAGGACAAAGGCCTGGAAAATGTCGCCCAACGAGACGCTCAAACTCAGTAACTCCTGGGGGGGAGGGGACGCCTCCTACCCAGCCGGCTGTCCTGCGGACGCTGCTGGCCGCCAGAGCTAAGGTGGTCCCACCACCCTTCCCACCCCATGTTGTACAAGATGGGGCGCCCAGGCCTGTCCAGGGCTGGGGAGAGAATGACCTGAGAGGGCCGAACCGCGGAGGCCATATGCAGTCGTCTAGCCATGACCTCAGGCGCTCGCAAAGCAAACGCTGGCGCGGCCTAGAGGCTCAACCACGTCTATGCACCTCCGCGGCCTGCACCCACGACCCACCTCAGGGCCTCCGCCCGGACACCTGCACCTCCTCTTGGGTGCGAAGCCCGCTCGCACATGCCTGGTCACCCACCCCGGGCCCCTACCTCGTCGTCCCAGTCCCAGAACTCCCAATCGAACGTGTGAAGCCAGGTGACGCCCGCCCACCCGTAACCCCAGGCAGGAGAAGGACGCGCGAGGCGAGCACGAGGGGCCCAATCACTCCGCCTTAAAGGAGCCGCACCCGCTGCCGTCGTGGCGTTCTCCTCGGGACGCGACCCTCAGACCAGCTGAGTCCCGCCCCACCTAGGCCCAGCCGCCAGCCCAGGCCTCGCTAACTAGCAGGGGGCGCTGCTTGGCGCCTAAGCACTCAGAGCCCGTGGCTTCGGCTCTCACGTGCGACGGCCGCAAAAGATGGACGTGTTCCGAGCCCCAGAGCTCCCTAAATCCGGTGAGCTTCCGTCTGGACATACACCCGAGGCCACAGCGCAGCTTGGAAGCCCCACTGGTCGCCCCCGGAGGGCCGCGGCGCCTTTAAGCCCAAAGGCCCTGAGTCACGAGGAGGCTCCCTGCCCCCCCCTTGCCACACACCCCTCCACGAGGCCCCACGCCCGCGGGCACGTGACCCCGCGCCCCGCCCGGGACTCGCACGCACCGGAGGCGAAGGGGAGTGGGTGGTTCGGCTGCGCCGGCCGAGACTGCGCGCGGACCGTTAGCAGCGGCGGCCTGGACCGCGGCCCCGCCCAACCCCGCCCAGGCGGACTGCAGGCAGCGCTTACCAGCGGGAACGCCATGAGCCCGGCGTGGCCCGGTAGGACGGGCCGGCCGGCGGGCTGGCACGGCGAGGGGCACGCAAACACGTGGACACTGTTTTTGCAGGCAGACGCACGCAGCTCTGCACCCTGGGCCGCTTATAAAAGCCCTGCGAGCCGCTCCCTCCACCCCAAGCCATATGCGAAGCACCTGTGTCGCCCCGCCCGGGCCCTCGCCCCCGCCCGCCGCCCCGCCCCTCCAGCGTGCAGGGCTGAGGGCTCAGCCGCCCACCGGGGCTGGACGCGGCCGCTGGGCGGTCAGTGCACGATATCCGCAACCGCCCTGGGTTACAGCCACCCCCGCCCCCAGCCCGCCGGGGGAGACCCAAGCCCGAGCGTGTCACTCACGGCATGACCCTGGTCAAGTAACTTACTTTGGGCGTCACTTTCCCCTTTTATGAACTCGGGCGCGATTTACAAGCCCTGCGACACAGGCGAGACGTGCTTCGTCAGGAAAGCCCTACGCCCACGCTCCTCCTCTTCCACGGAGCCCGCCGGTGCCAGCGCCAACCCTGCGCGTCCCTGTCCTCCCCTCGGTGTCCAGGCTTCAGTAGGGGCGCACATACGAGGTCCGCGGCTTGGTGCGCTGCAAAGGAGGGTGCAGGTGTGGAGACACCAGGAAAGTTCCTAAAGAAACCAGATTCCTCTTTGGAGCACAGTTCCCGGGGTGGATATCGCTCTAGACGCTCCCTTGCGTGTCTCCAGTATGTCTGCAATAGGAAATTCCTCGGCGAGCGGGCAGGGAACAAGGTGGGGGCTCGAGCCTATCAGGGGAAGCCCTCCAGAATATTAGGGGGCAAGAGAGAGACAAACGTGGGGCGGGCTGTTGACAGGAAAGGAGTCCCAGGCAAGCGCGGTGGCGATAGGCGGGGACGCCAGGCTAAGGCAGCAACCGGGGTTGAGTGAGGCTGCTCAGACGGACTGGACTGAGGATAATGCGCGCTCGTAGGGAAGAAAGACAAGGCCAGTTTGTGAAGGGCTTTCTTTTGCATCCAGCAGAAAACTTGCAGATTTGTAAAGCAGAGAATGGCAGGGATTAGAGCTTGGTAGACTGGGGTAAAGTTTATCCAGAAAATAAGAAAGAACTGGGGGGGGGGGCAACCAGGGGGAAATTGCATTTATTGAGCTCTACTGAGACTTTCTAATAGGTTCTCTTATATTTGTTAAGGACTTACATGCTCAAGGCTGCTGCTTAGGAGTTAGGAAGATGGGGCTGCCGCCTTTGCTGTCAGGCTGATGGGTGAAACAGCCTGGGTGCAATGACTAAAAGAAGTGTGAGTGGTCACTGCAGGTTCTTTCTGGGGCAGTAGAGGGAGAGGAAGTCACGGTCTAGCGTTTCAGAATAGTTAATAGTAGAAGTTAAGAACGAATGCTGGAGTTGAAGTCCACAGGAAGGCTCAGGGTGCCACGAACAGTTGCCAATTTACGTGCACCGGTGGATCTTCATACAGAAATGTCCTGGAGTTACTTAGGCAGAAGGTGAGGGCTGCAGGAGTTGGACAGGAGGAGGCTCTGGCATCCTCCAGTTCGGGGCCCTCAAACAGCCCATTCCAAGCATCCCAGGAAGGGGCATTTGCTTGTCTTCTAGCTGTTTAGCATCCTGGTGTCTGTGATAACATGTAGGGGTGGTTAAGGCACTGGTAGCTTGTCTGAAGAGGCAGTAACTGATGGGTGCCACACAAAAATGAGGTCCCAGGGCAGTTAGATCTTTCAAGAAAAGCTGGAAATACAGGTTAGTTTGTTTAATGTGAAATCTTCCAGATACTAAATGTGGGTGCTAACTCAGATTTAAAGAGCCAGGCCCAACATGTCCAGGGGTCCCAAGCAGCTGCTAATTTGTGATCCCTTAATTTCCTTCCTCCTTCTTGACCCTTAACATTGGAAAGGATAAGAATCTAAAATAGCACCAAGGGAACAAATTACTGGGAGCTTTTTTTTTTTTCATATTTCAGAACTCCCAGCATTAGGAAAAGCAAACATTTTTGGTGATTTGGCTTAGAAATTTCTACCTAAAATCCCTTTTCCTCAACTTTCACTGCAGGTAATAATAAGAGTTCTACTTTCTGTATACTTACCACAATTCTGAGTGCTTTATATAACTCACTTTGTAACTGAGGAAACTGAAGCTCAAAAGAAGTAACCTGACAAAGGCCTCCCAGCCAGACAGGGCAAAGCTAAGACTCAAACTGAAGCCATCTTCTTGGTTCCAGAGCCTGCAGTCTTAACCAGATGAGAACTAAACTTCTGGCCTTTAGTGTTTGTACTTCCTTGTACTTATTCCAGAACTCACTGCAGATGATTGTGTGAACATACAATCATGGCCTCAGGTGGAAGTGAGTCCTTACTTCCTGCTCTTTCTTTACAGGTCTGCTGGTCACAAGGCAAGAACAAGACTGGAGAATATCCCACGACCACCACCACCCCTTCCCCTTGGCAGGGAGCAGAGAGAGGCAGAGGTAGTCAAGTAAATTATTTGGTCAGGTCTCCACAGCTGGTCAGTGGCTGAAGTGGCAGGAACAAACAGGCAGCATTATCCATTCTCCCAGTCAACAAACAGCCTTTGAGCCCAGCTATGCCTGGCACCATCTCTACAGTCAAGCCTAGATGTACAGTACAGATTTTAAGTGTAACTGTAATTACTTGGATTAGATTTTAAACATATCCTAGGGAGACGGGAGGAACCCCATAGTCTTTTATATGCTTAGGTATTCACTGCCTTCCCAGCAGGCAAGAAAGCTGAAAAAGGAAAAAAGAGACTGCTGAGCGAAAAGAATTTCCTGGTTGCAAAAGGTCAGAGGGAAAATTCACAGAGGAACTCAAAACCACAAAGTAAAGTGGGAACACAGTCTGCTCTCTGCTCAAGTTTTGCCAAGCTCTGTGCAAAAGAGCAAGGTCCTTTCTTTGTGTGTTTATGTTCTTCTAAGTTCTTTTAAGTGGGATAAAAGAGTGGCTCAGGCCTCACCCTTCGTCATACACAAAAAGTGGGTTAAAAATATAAATGAGAAGAGCAGTGCTTAGAATTTTTTTAGAAGAAAATACATTGTTACTACCTGCTTCAGGAGGGTCCCACACTGACAGTGACACCGCATATGACAAAATACCCTCATGACTGCTGGCAGATTAGACCACGTGATCCATATGGGTTCTTTCAGAAGGAGATCGCCAAGCCTTTCCTCCTTGTCTGAGTTGGAAAGCTCTGCTGAAGCCTCCATTGACAGATGAGATGGTGGCTGTGTATGAGGCCCCTTCGCCAGGATTCAAACCTAGGTTTCCCCCCATAACAAATGAGAAAACTACCGCTGAACCAATGCTGTCCCTAGAAGAAAATATAAGAGAATAATTGTACCACTTCAGCGGAGGAACTCATCCCCTGTTCTCGAGTCAATTCCAGCTTATGGTGACCCTCCACCAGGTTTCTAAGGCTGTACATCTTTATGAGAGAAGATGACCTATCTTTCTCCCTCAAAGCAGATGGTGGATCCAAACCACTGATCTTTCACTTAGCAGATTAACATGTAACAAACTCTATCCCTAGAGCTCCACAGTAGAGGGATGGATTCTGAAAATAAGGAAACAGTACAGGGTATAGAACTGACTAATGAACTTGACTACATGACAATTAAAAAGTTTGGTTGATCAAAGGTTATTATTTAAAAGCCAAGCCATAAACTGAAAGTTGATGTTTGAAATTAGCTCCCTGAACATACAGGAGCTTCTGCAAATCAATAAGGAAAACTGGGCAAAAGACAATCTACATAAATGGAAAACCAAGTGGTCTGTAAGCATACCAAGAGATGCCTACTCTCACTAGTTACCAGAAATATATAAATAAGATCATGGTAGAATACTGCTTTATACTTCTAACAAAAAATTAAAATCTTGTTTTCTCGGTAGCAAAGGTCACCATCAATGAGAGTGTAGAGTGTGTCAGCCAGTTTTCTATTTTATTGTTCAAGGCATACAATGAAGTGCTTAGAGTATATATAGCTTGATTTTTTTTAAAAAAAACCTATTCATTCCCACTACCCACAGAAGAATAGATGCCTTTGAGTTTTGGTGCTGGAGAAGAGTCTTGAACATACCATGGACTGCCAAGAAAACAAATCGGCAAGTTTCTCGTTGGAGGCTAGGATTTTGAAGCTCCATCTCACATACTTTGGGCTTGTAGCTAGAGAGATTGATCCTTGGAGAAGGACATCGTGTTTGGAAGGGTGGAAGGTCAGCGCAGGAGAGGGAGACCCCTGGATAAGATGGACTGATACAGTAACTGGGGCAATGGGGGTAGGTGTGTTGGAATTAATGAGACTGACTCAGCACAGGGAAGGGTTCCGAGCTGCTGTACAGAGGGTTGCTAAACATCACAGGGGACTAAATGGCACATAACAAACTATGACAGGTTTATCAGCAGGAATGGCACCCAATTCCTAAATAACTTGCCTCTGGAAACTATGAACTTTGATAAATGTTCATAGTTGTAGAAGGGCTTCAGGTCTTTTGTTCATAGGGTCACAATGAGTGGTGCTCAACTTGAAGGCAATCAACAACAACAACAACCCACAGGAAGACACAGAGTCTTTTCAGTTCCCATAATGTTCCATCATACTATACTCCCTCCTCAAGACAACCACTGTTCTTTCTGTCTTCATCACAGATTTGCTTCATCTGTTGTTAGATTCCATGTATCTGAGTTTCTTTTACTCATGTATTATCTCTAAGATTCATCCCAAAAATATTTTTATTTTGTACTAGTTTGCTTTTTTAGCTGGTTTCAGAAGGGGTCGTGGTACTAGAGATATTGTAGCTGATGTTAGATGGATCTTGGCTGAAAGCAGGGAATACCAGAGGAATGTCTATCTGTGTTTCATTGACTATGCAAAGGCATTTGACTGTGTAGATCATAACAAACTGTGGCTGACTCTGAGAAGAATGGGAATCCCAGAACACTTGATCGTTCTAATGCGAAACTTATACTTGGACCAGGAGGCAGTCGTCAGAACAGAGCAAGGGAACACTGCATGGTTCAAAATTGGGAAGGGCATATGCCAGGGATGCATCCTATCTCCATACCTTTTCAACCTATATGCAGAACAGATTATCCGGGAGGCTGGGCTCTATGAGGAGAAATGTGGGGTCAGGATTGGTGGACGATTTATCAACAATCTGCTTTATGCAGATGACACAACCCTGCTTGCTGAAACTGAGGAGGACCTGAAGTGCCTCCTGCAGAGTGTCAAGGACTGCAGCCTGCAATATGGATTGAGGCTCAATGTCAAGAAGACAAAGATTCTCACCACTGGACCAATTGGCAGCATCAGGATGGATGGTGAAGAGATTGAGATTGTACACAGCTTTAGTTTACTTGGCTCCATAGTCAACAGTCTTGGCACCAGCAGCCAGGACATTAAAAGGTGCATTGCCATGGGAAAGTCTGCTGTTAGGGACCTCTCCAAAGTGCTGAAGAGCAGTGGTGTCTCTCTGGAGACTAAGGTGCGTCTGATACAGGCCATGGTCTTTGCAATCACCTGTTATGCATCAGAGAGTTGGACAATGACCAAGGAGGATAAAAGGAGAATTGATGCCTTTGAGCTGTGGTGCTGGAGAAGAGTATTGAGAATACCATGGACTGCTAGGAAAACAAACAGATTTGTCCTGGAGAGGGTTAAACCGGGTGGCTCCTTGGAGGCAAGGATTCTGAGGCTCCGTCTAACTTACTTTGGACATGTTGTGAGGAGAGACCGGTCCTTAGAGAGGGATATCATGCTTGGGAGGGTGGAGGGACAGCGCAGGAGAGGAAGACGCTCTATGAGGTGGATTGATTCAGTGACTGGGATAATTGGGATGGGAGTATCAGAGACAGATTGGCACAGGACAGAGCGGAGTTTAGGGCTGTTGTACATAGGGTCGCTATGAGTCGCAGGCGACTCGACGGCACATAACAACAACAACAACTAGTTTGCTTACAAAGTTCATATATTTCTTTTTCACACTGGATCTTTCCCATGTCCTTTACCCACTTCTCCCTGTACCTATCAAATCGTGTGACCCTATAATTCCCCCCTTGCCCATCATCACCCCTCTGTTCTTACCCTCCCCCCCTTGGATCCTCATACATATTTTACTAGTTTTCTATTTCTATAATAATGGTCGTATACAGTATTTGTCCTTATGGGACTGAATTAATTAGCATAGTGCTCTCCAGTCCCTCCAAGTTATGTAGTGATTTTCAAAATCATTGTTACTGTGTGCTGCACAGTATTCCACTGTGTGAATGTACCACAATTTCTCAATCCATTCGATTGTGGTTGGACATTTGGGCTGTTTCCATGTTCTTGCCATTGCAAGAAATAACACTGCTATGAACACTAGTGTACAAATCTCCATTTGTGCCTCAGTTCTAATTTTCTCAGAGTATAGTCCAAGCAGTGGAATAGTTTGGTCCTTGGTCTTTTTTAACAGCATATAGTATTCTGTTGTTTAGATGCAACACAATTTGTTCATAATTTCTCCTTTTCATTGATGTTAAGTTGGTTTTCACTTTGGTGTCTCAAAAAACTCAAACTCTCAGCTTTCAAGTCTGTTCCAAATCATCACCACCAAGTGGGGTTCTGGCTGTAAATCTTAATGAGAGGAGACTACTAATCTTTCTCTCAAGAAGCTGCTGGGGGAATTCTAACCTCTAATGACATGCATCCTTTTGGACATCAATCCAACACACTATACCAGCTTGCTATCTATTATGGATAAAGATACTATGAGTATTCTTTATATGAAATAAAGCTACTTTGCAAGCAATTTGACAATGTTTGGTTAAATTGAAGGAATTTGTAAGTGGCATGGGTTATTTAATTACTAGTCAGAAGTTGGCAATCCAGACCCACTCAGAGGCACTTCACGAGGCAGACCTAGTGATCTGCTTCTGAACATATTTGTTTAAGGAAACTCATATGTTTAAAAAGAGGCACTAGTAAAAAAATGTCCATGTCTGTATTGTTCCTAATCGAAAACCAAAGTTGTTGTTGTTAGGTGCCGTTGAGTCGAGTATGACTCATAGCAACCCTATGAACAAAAGATCTGAACCCTATTCTATCCTGCGCCATCCTCACACTTCCTCACACACAAGAGCCCATTGCAGCAGCCACTGTGTCAGTCCACCTGGTTGAGGGTCTTCTTCTCCTTTATCGACTCTCCATCCTTCCCAACATCATGTCCTTTTCCAAGGAACAGCACCTCCTAGCAACATGTCAAAAGTATGTGAGGCAAAGCCTTATCGTTCTTGCTTCTAATGAACACTCCGGCTGCACCATCTCCAAAACATATCTGTTTGTTCTCTTGGCCGTCCATGGGATGTTCAGTGCTCTTCTCCAACACCATAGCTTAAAGGTGTCAATTCTTTTTCTGTCACCCTTATTCATTGTACACGCCTCAGATGTGTAGCTAGTAATTGGAAAAACTATGGCCTGAATCAGATGCACCTTTGTCCTCAAAACTGTCCTCACTACTTCTCAATAATTTAAAAGGTCCCTAACTGCAACAACTGCAGATTTTCCCAGTGCAATGCATTTCCTTATTTCCTGACTGCTCGTACCAAGAATGTTCATTGTGGATCCAAGCAAGATGAAGCTGTTGATGGTTTCAATCTCCTCTCCATACATTCTGATGCTGCCTGTTATCAGTCCAGTGGTAAGAATCTTTGTTTTCCTGACATTGAGATGCAATCCATACTGAAGGCTGCATTCCTTGATCTTCTGCAACAAGTGGTTCAAGCCCTTCTCACTTTCAGCAAGCAAGGTTGTGTCATCTGCATAACTCAGGTTGTTGTTGAGTCTCCTTCCCATCCTGATGCCACACTCCTCTTCATAGAGTTCAGCTTCTTGGATATTTTGCTCAGCATACAGATTGAATAGGTATGGAGAGAGGATACAGTCCTGACGCACTCCCTTCCCAATTCCAAACTATGCAATGTTCCCCTTCTCCATTCACATAACAGCCTCCTTCCTGATCCAGGTATAGGTTCCATATGAGCACAATCAAATTCTCTGGGATTCCTATTCCTCTCAATGTTAGCCACAACTTGTCATGATCCACACAGTCAAATGTCTTTAAAAGAATCTTAATTTCCTACCAACAGAGGAGTGAGTGAAAATTGTGATAATACAATAGGATAAATACAACAACCCATACTCAGGAGTCAAAGTAAGAGAAATAACCCACCTAATTGCTGAGTTGGTTCTGATCCCTGGTGACCCTCCGTCATGAATCTAAGGATTACATATCTTAGTGGGAGTATCAGGCCTCGTCGAGAATCACCATTCTCAGAGAAAGTGGTAGAGTCAAACCACTGATCTTTTGGTTAGCAGCCACCAGGGCTAATGTGTTTTTTGGGGGGCTTTTTGGTGAGAAAAATTTAGAATTAGCCAACTGGACTCAATTAAGATCATCCCAATGTTGTTGGCAACATCCAGAGCATCATAGTCAGGAGCAAGTCAAACATAGGCCTCCTTCTCTCCATCAGGCCTGATCAGGGTGTCGACCCTGGTCACATTAAGGTCAAAAAGCTTCTGTAAAGCTTTAATCTGTTTATCTGTAAATCTTAGATTTGATGTTTGTTGGCCTTAACATCTACAACTAGTGTGTTGTTATCATCTAGCTTCCTCATGGTTGACTCAGTGCTCAGAGGAAACTTGATGACATGGTGGTCAAGCTTGCTCCTCCTGGGGCGCTCTTCTGGAGGTGTTTGGGCTGCCTTTGGAGTCTCAGTTTCTTAGGCTGCTGGAAGGTGGATGTGCAGATCTTTTTTTGTGGCTTTAGGACCATCTTCTCAGCCTTTAATGTCTTTGCTTTGGCTTCAGTTTTGGGAGGGGCAGGGGCTTCCTTTTCTGTTTTTGGCACCATCTTTGTAGAAAGGGCAGGACTAATGTTTAAGGATGACTCTTAAAACATTTAATTGAAAAAAAGAAGGTGCCATTTATATGTTGTTTATATAAAAATTTAAAACGTACAGCACACCACTATAATGAAGTTCAATACTATATATTGTTTAGGAACATATCCATATATAGCAAAATTTTTGTTGTTGTTATGTGCCATCAAGTCGCTTGTGACTCATAACGGCCCTGTGTATAAGAGCCCTAAACACCATTCTATCCTGTGCCAACCTTACCATCTCTAACACACTCATTCCCACCACTCCACTCATAGAATTGATCCATCTCATCTATGGTCTTCCTCTCCAGCGCTGTCCCTCCACTCTCCCAAACATGATGTCCCTCTCCAAGGACCAGTCCCTCCTTGCAACAAGCCCAAAGTATGTCAGACAAAAGTTCAGAATCCTTGACTCCAAGGAGCATTCCAGCTTCACCCTCCATCAGAGAGTTGGACAGTGAATAGGGATGAGAATTGATGCCTTTGAGCTGTGGTGCTGGAGAAGAGTGTTGAATATACCATGGACTGCTAGAAGGACAAACAGGTTTGTCCTGGAAAGAGTGAAGCCGGAATAGCAAAATTACAAAAAAAAAAAAATTCATGGTATTGATAAACAGCAAATTCAACATGGTAACTTCCGATAAAAGGAGGGGTACACGGGATAGCAACTAAATTGAGAAATTCTTTTGCTCTTAAGATGAGCAACCAAGACATAGATGGCTGTTATTATATACATTCAGCCTGAGTTATAATACTTTTTTTTAAGTGATAAGGGATGGGAATAAGTAAGGGGCAGCGGTCCTGCTGGTGTTTAGCAGTTGACTTGAGGAGGGGATGATTGGTTATTTCCCTTACATACATACTCCCACCATAGCTGATTTCAAACTACCAATGTGACATCAAGTGACACATAAAATCCCTGAAAGTTTAACAGTCCCTGTCCTGTAGTAGGCAGCCCAGCACACCACTTGGTACAAATCAGGGGTACAAAGTGCTCTGAATGTCGGAGCTGAAGACCTGGACTTCCTCTGATGAAGAATCTGTGGCTAGTTAAGACTTTTCTAGAACCCTAGAAGATAGGTCAAGGACTGGATTATATTATTTATTGCTTTTTAAAACCAACCAACCAAACAACTAAGCAGTTTTGCAGTAGATGCTAAGCAGGATCTCAGTTTGAGATTTTGGAGTCCCAGAATGGCACAGCTGGGTGGGGCTGGCTCAATCTCTCTCCCGAGGCTGCAGGCGAGCTGTCAGCCAGGCTGCAGTCATTTGAAGTGCTGCCTAGGCTGGAGGAGGAGTGGCTTCCAAGATTATTTACCTGATTGTTCCTCATGCTCTATGCTCACTGGCATATCTCAGGCCTAGTCCTGGGCCTCAGCAGCTCCCAGGCATCTTCACAGTAATGGAGTAGGAAGGATGCAGTTCCCCAACAGTCAGGGTCAAGCAATGCTGCCCTCAGTACTCGCTCTCAGTAGACAGATCTGTTAGACTAGGTAAGGGTCAAACAACACCAGAAGGAGATACAGGAAGGTGACTACTGCTTCTTTCCCTCTGCATTTGCCCACTTTCCCACTCCATTATCCACATCCTATCCTGGGTTTCTCTTTTACTAAGCACCAGTTCACTCACTGTCATTCTCTTGGCCCAGGGAGGCAAAGCTGGTCAGGAAGGGATGATGGGAAGGCCCAGCTTATCCTATGATGACCCTTGTCCACAAGCACATAAATACGCAGCTTTCCTGCCCCCACTCCTGATCCGGGCTCTCCCAGCCCAGCAGGCTCTATGCTGAATTGCAGGCTGGTGCAGTGGACATGATCCAGCAGGTTGAGTGGTGTTCTACAGCTCATGACCACTCCTGGCTGGCCATCAGCCTGCAGCTCATCACTACAGTGCTAGCCTACTGTGGCTGCTGTTTGGGGAAGGAAGAACTGAACTTAGGTGGGCTTGTTCCCCCAGCATGTAAAATGATAGTAGAAATGGGCGACTGAGAGTGATGTGAATGTGCCTGGGAAGTCAGGGAAGAAATCAGTGGTGAGGATCCCAGGGTCCAGGGACCAGGGCCTCTGCTGGGTCAGAAATCTCCCATTTCCTTTTCCAAACAGACCAGAAGGATATAATTTTAATTACATACCAACACTCAACCCCCTTGATCTGCAAGCAGTGATATGAGGAGGAGGTGACCCCCAAGATGCCCAACAGAATATGCTAAATTGGCTAGAGGGGACTGACCAGGAATCAAATCCAAGTTCCCTCTCTAGAAGATAAGAATCCTACTGCTGGACCACTGCAGCAGCTGAGTGGATAGGGGCTCCTGCATGGGCACAGTTGATATCCCAACACTGTAGTGCTTGTAATAGCTCTCTTTATGTTTCTAGGACCACTGCTATTCCCATGGCCACTGGCCTACCTAGCTCTTACAGCAGCCTGGACAGAAACTGAACTAATTTCTCTCACTCCTCTGCTTTGACCCCTCTGTCACTGCCCTCTAGTCCTATGAGGGCCAGCAGTCAGGGTATGCACTGAGGCATCCTCTATGCACTTTGATGGTCTACACTCCCCTTGCCAGGTACACCTGCCTCTGTGCTAACGCTGTGCTTCTAGCTACTTCTATCACACTTCCCTCCCCACCATCCCCTAGTCCGTCCTGTATACCAGCAAGGTCCTGGCAGAGGTGCCCAGCCTGCACTGGGATCCTTCTGACTCTCCCCGGCTGCCCCATCAGTACCACTTAGCTTCTGGCTAAGGTACATAACACTCTCACACATGCTTCTCACTCTCCCAGCCGATTCATTCACCTGGCCGTGTGGAATCAGGTCCTTGAGACTTTGGGGCCGTAGTGTTACCACAGTGGCAAAAAGCCAGACTGAGTGACATAATGCAATGGTATGTGGCTGAAGTCCTGGGGTAGGGGTAAAATGGGACCCCTCAATTCTTACAGGTCTGGCCGGTTTACCCCAGTGTGTGATGGGTGGGCCCCCTACTCCTCTTGAGGAGACTTATTCAGTGATGCTGACACGGCTGGGGGTAGGCAGGACTATGGGCAAAGACTCTTGGAAAAGATGAGCTGGGCTGGGAGGAGGCAGGGACAGCCACGCTCCTCCTCCCTCTCTGAGGCTTGTGTTAAGTAAACTTTCCTTGGAATACAATTGTGCTCTCCTTCTTCCTGCTGGATGAGAGACTGCCCCGCCCCTGCGCCCCCATGGGGTTCATTCTTCTCTGACTAGCTGCAGTCAGGGCTCCCCACTGCTCAGCCTTCACTCTCCCGCCTTCTGCCTCCTACTCAAGACTAGCACAAAATCCATTTCTTATCAAGAGTTATTGTTGCTTATCCCCTGCCTTAGGCATGGTCCAGAAAAAAATGACCTAAAGCCATGACCAAGGATCCAGCCTCTAGATTCTCAAGTTTAAAGATTCTAGGGCCCTTTCTGAGGGTTCTGGGAATCTGGGCTGTGAGCCCCTGGATAGGACTGAGCCAGCTGCACAGGAGAAAAAGAGCCTCCCATTGGAATGGTCTCTGACTGGATGCATCCATTCTCTCAGAACTCGCTACAGCAACAACACTGAGGCCCGGGAGACTGTGGAGCCCCAGGGCTCTCAGAGGAGTGGCAGCCCAGCTGCTCTCTGGTGCCAGCAAGCCCAGCCAGTCCCTGGAGCCAGAGGCAGCGTGTCCCCTGGCACTACCTTTGTTCTCCTCTCTGAGCGCCACACCCTGCTTTAGCAGATCTTACTCTGAAGAGACTAACTCAGGTACTTGGCAGGGCTGTGGGGACTGTGGACCTAGACAGTCTTGACCAGGGAGTATCAGAGGCTGACCCACCCACATCCCAAACAAATCCTGGAGTTTATTCTGTAACTTAGTCAATCAAAATGTTCTTCTGGAAAATTGTGCCAAGGTTAAAATAAAGACTGGGTGAGGCTACATGCTCTAGCTCATCAGTTAGGGAGGGGATGCCACAATGCGTATTATTAGTGTAGTCAAGGCTCTGAGAAGGTCTGCAGAAAAGAAACTTTACTTCTCCCCACAACCACACACACAAAAAGGACTTTTTTTTTAAAAGTACAGTTCTTGATACCAAGATGTAAAGATAAAAACAGATGTCTCCTAAGGAAACAAGCTGGTTTTTGAACAGTAGTGTGTTAGTGTTGCCAGACAGACTGGTTTCCAAGACTTAACTCAAGAAATTCCATTTGTGTGATCACAGAAGAAAATGCCCTGTCCTTCTGGCTTCCTTAATGTAGTAGTGACATCTGGAAAATAATTATTACTGGTTTTTCTTCTCAAAGCTGTTGCCATCTGTTGAGCACAACCAAGATAAAATAGACCTTGAGTGTTGGTTGTCAAGGTGCTCCATAGTTTTAAGTTTTATTCTGAGCCCATGTACTTTGGAATACAGAATTCACCTTGCCCTTTGAGATTTCCTAAAGTGCATGATTACAGTTTTCGTCAGAGCACAAAGCAGAGACAGCACAAGGCAAATTCGGGGATGGTTTCCAACACAAAGCTTCCGTGCCTGTGTGCATGAATGCCTTTCACCAACCAGGAAGCTCCAACTTATTTCACTTTAAGCCTATGATGCCCCAAATGACTAGATCAGAGGCTCTTCTTTTTGGCAGAACATTTGCTAATGGAATACCTTTTGAAACCACTGCTCACTTAGCTGCTTTCCTCATCAAGAAAAGTACTGGGGGTGGGGTACCCTAACCCTCACTACATCTGCTAAGTCTTGCTATACTGCTGGGAAGATTCTACATCTTCCCCCTCAAGTGTGTCCATGGAGTCAATCCTCATTAGGAATGTAGACTCTGAGGTCTCAACTTCTTTCTACTGGTCAGAATCTACATGATAGTGAGATCATAGAGGATGTGACACACGGTAAGTTGAGAGACACTGTTATTTAACTTTTGTTCTTTTCCACCAAGCCTGTGTAGGTGAATCACCTTCCCAGCCAGCTAGGGGCTTCATGCCCTATATAATCAATTGGAGAACATACTTATGTTTAAAAATCTAACATTTATATTTGAGGGATTTCCCACATCAGGAGTCCCTCATTCCTAAGACCCATGAGAGGAACCAAGAGGGACAGCTAGCCTAAGAGGCTTCACTTCTGCACAGGCTCATAGAAGGCAACAAGAAATCCTTCCAGCTTGGTCCTACCTCCCTGCTCATGTGTCTCATCCCCAGCGAGGCCCTGGGAAATTTGGAGATTCATAGAGATGGTCACCTTGGGGGTCCAAACAGCATCACCCTGTGAGTCCATCCCAGCCTCCTCTAGAAGATCAGGGTACTCATTCACGAGAGTCCACCATGGTTACTCTCAATACCTCTCGACTCACTTAACATGCCTCAGATGGACCCGAGAGGAAGAAAGGGGAGCCTAGGTAGAAGACATTTTATTGAGATTCTGCTACATAAATAGTTTTAGAAAGCTGTGAGGACTGAGGAAGTTGCTATCTCCTCTGCCCGGGCCATTAAAGAATCCATGGGGAAAGAATGGGGTGTAGACTGGTAAAGATCAGAGGAAGGGCCACCCTTGGACGCTACATAGCAAGAAGAGATTGATGGGGAGGAGAGAGAGAAGCTGGCAATCCAGATGTCATAAAAGAGGGGCAGCAGGGGCCAAAGAAGAGGTCATTGGGTCAGAGCCTGTATCACATCCTTCACCAGCATGGTACCAATCACCATCTTCTCACTGTTGACAGTCAGTTGTGCCACTCCAGCTGGCCGGGCGTCCAGGGTCAGCAAGACCAGGCTCCCGCTGGTCAGAGTCCTTCCTGCAAACCTGAGGTGAAGACAGAGGAATGGGCTCAGCCCTGGAGTATGGAGCCCCTCCTTCAAATCAATCCCTCCAAAGGTACATCTCTCCCCTCTACCAGTGGCCCAGCACCTGTACTCATCAGATGTCCCACAAGGGACACGGCCCAGGTTGGCGGTGGTGGTCACTTTCTGCACCACGATGTGGTCACTCCGGCAGGTGTTGGGGAGCATGAGCTTCTCTGTGATCTCATTCATGCCTGTTAGCTTTCCTGGGGGCATAGATCACAATAAGGGCTGAGGCTGTCCTCTCACGGTCCCCTGGGTATGCTCACACTGCTTCCATTCTCCTCGCACTGGCTGCTTCTCAGGTAGGACACTATCTCCTTTGCCTTGGACCTGGCGGCCCTCCCTCAGGAAGAATCTGTCGGCTTCTGTAAGCCACACCACCCCAATAGGACTCTGTCCATGCTGTTAATCAAAGACTGATTTTGGCTTTGCCATAGCCAGACATGTGAGAACTCAGAAGATCTCAGTTCTTAGAAGTTTCCCACACTTTGGATCCCACACTCTGTGGTCTTTCCTCAGTCTGACCTCTTCCCAGCTCCTAGATATTGAGACCCTTCAGAAAGAGATCATTGGTGGCTGCCAAATTCCGGGCCAAGCATACAAGCCAGAACCCACTGATTCCTTGCAGACCTCATACAACAAAGTCAGTTAGTAATACCACCTTAAGCCCCCAGACCCTCATGGCATATCCAGAATTTTCCACCTCCTCTCTTTTATAGATCTCCTCTCTAGATCGACATCATCTAGGCCAGAAGTCTGACCTCTTTGTTCACCCTCTTTCCCACGAGAAATCTTCTCTTTTGGCCTCTCTCTCCCTCTTCTTGCGGCTTCTCCCATTCTGTCCCTCTCTTGAGAACTGACACTCTGCTCCTGTATCTTCCATTTTGTCCATTCCGTTTTCCCCTCCTGCACTTTTAGTCTTCCTACTACTAAAAAAAAATCCACTCCATAAATGAGATCTTCCATCATGTCAGTCTCTGTCTTTCCTTGTTCATGCTCAAAATTCTCCAGAGAGCAATGCACTCCCTCAAACTCTTGCCTCCACAAACCCACAGAAGCAAGTGGCTTCTGTTGCTGCTTTGGCAATGGTCCCTGTATAATGGGCCTGAGGGGGTTAGGTCATTCTGGCCTGCAGATCACCCCAAGGTGCCTCCCCTCCTCACCTTGCCTCTTCTCTTTTATCTCCTCCTTCTCATTCTACACCTCCTTAAGGCCTCCCCTCCATTCTCTCCTGGGAATGCGGGATTTCCCCAAATTTCTGCTTTTAGCATTCTCACCTTCCCACCCTCCCCTTTCAGCGTGTTCTCACTCACACTCACAGCTTCAGTTCTCACCCCAACACCCATGACTCCAGCCTCCAAGTGTTACCTGGGCACAAACCCACCTTTCCAAGCACAAACACCACCTCCTCCTCAATTTCCCAACTGTGTTCCAAAATCAGCTTATCTCAAACTAATGCTAATTTCACCTTCGTTTTTGCGCAATCCTTTCTTCTGGCTCAAAGGCTCGCAAATTACAGGCCAAATCCAGCCACTGCTTATACTGTACTTTTTTTAAAACAACGACAACACATTTTTAAAGGGTTGAAAATTATTTCATGGCATCTGAGCATTATATGAAATTCAGATCTCAATGACCATAAATAAAGTTTTATTTGACCACCACCACACTCATTTATACATTTCCCTCTCACTGTTTTTGTGTTAAACAGTACAGTTCAAGAGGTGTGACAGGGACTATACAGACCTTAATGCCTGAACTATTGACTTTAAAGCTCATTAGAAAAAGTTTGCAGATTTATGGTCTAAGTGAAAGGCACCACCACTTTCTCTACTGTCTAGTCCAAAAATTCTAGTCAGCTTACATAGCCCTCTCCTCCCGAGTCCTATTTCCTTTGCAATGGCTCCAAATCTAGATCATTGTCGCTTTAACACATATCTATATCCACAGCCCAATTCAGTTAGGGTCTGAATCATGTTCCTTCCACCTCCTCCCCAAAGAAATGTGGAATTCCTGGCCCTTGTTTCTTTGATCCTATTTGAATTTTTCTCTGATGCTAAAGAAATCATATCGGTGTAGGTGAGTCCTAACCACTTCTCACAGTGAGAAAACCTAATCACTTCTCAGTTATCCTAGAGCAACACTAGAATGGAGAGACACACACACATGGGGAGAGAGATGTGGCCTGGGAGGATCATGTATAAACCAAGGAACACTAAGGAACCAAGGAAAGCAGGGGACCACTGACAAAGAAAGAGCTGACATGGCACAGCTGTGACACTGATCTGGACTCTCAGCATTCCAAACTATTTGAAAAGAACTTCCTGTTCTTTAAAACTATGCTCTGTAGTATTTCTGTTCCTGTAGTAGAAGGTAACCAACAGAGAGCAGGACTTCTTTCCAAAGTCCAGCACAAGTGAGCAGCAAGTTCAGAACTCAAAGCCAGGATGCATGAAGGCCTGTTTCTTCCATTTATGCTGGGCTGCCTCTCTTTCCTGCTCTGGCTCTCCTCGTCCCAGAGTCACTAGATTCCTCCTTCTGAAGCAAAGCTTTAGACCCGACCCTGATCCTCCCTCAAAAACCTCAGTAACTGGGCCTCCACAACAAAAAGACCGATCACATAATTACAAAATAGGCAAAAGACATGGAAAGACTTTTCACAGAGGAAGACATTCGGATGGCCTACAGACACATGAAGAAATGCTCAAAATCACTGGCAAAAAGAGAGGTGCAAATCAAAACCACAATGAGGTACCATCTCACTCCAGTAGCAGTGGCAAAGTTTAACAGGACAGCAAGTAATAAAAGTTGGAGAGGATGTGGAGAGGTGGGAACTCTCATTCACTCTTGGCATTGTAAAATGGTACAATCATTCTGGAAGGCAGTTTGGTGTTTCCTCAGAAAGCTGAGCATAGAAAGTCCACATGACCCAGCTATTCTACTGTTTCGAATATTAGAAAGAAAATTAGAACTGAGGCACAAACAGAGATTTGTCCATCACTGTTCATAGCAGTGTTATTCACTATTACAAGGATATGGAAACAGCCCCAAAAGTCCCACTACAGTCAAATAGGTGGAGAAATTGTGGGACATTCACATGATGGGATACTACACAGCACACAGGAGCAAGGGTATTGAAAATCACTAGCAACCTTGGAAGGGACTGGGGAGCATTATGCTAAGTGAACTCAGTCCCATAAGGACAAATACTGTACAAGACCATTATTGTAGAAATAGGAAAGAAAGATAACTAGCAAAACGTGTAAGAGGATCCAAGCAGGGGAGAGGATGAGCAGAGGATGGGCTGGGAAGATAATCACAGATCACACAATTTGATGGGTAGAGGGAGGGGTGGGTAAAGGAAATGAGAAAGATCAGTGTGAAAAACAGTATATACTAACTTTGTTAACTAACCAGTATAAATGAAAAATTTTATTAAAACAAGACAAACGTCCAGTGACTTCTTCACTGCCAAGAACAGGAAGTCTGCAGTCACTGTTCTTCTTTAGGCTTTAGCTGCTCCCTTCTCTAACAGAGGAACCGGCCCTGATAACCTCCGTCACCTCTCCCAGAGAATAGGACTGAACACCTTTAGCACGGCCTTCGGTGCTTCCAAAAACTAGACCAAACCCATTCTTCTCAGCCTGTCCTCACTACGACTCTGTGTGAGGAACCCAAACCAAACTGCTCCCTTCCTTTGCTGCAGCAGACTTTCACCAGCATCACCACAATTTTGCTTATATTGATCTGCAAGCTGGGATGCTGGCTTAGTTCTCCCTTCCTGGGTGAGTCTTAACTCTGCAAAGTCACATGGAAATGCCCCAGCCTCTGAAGTTTTTCTTGGGGCCATAAACCACCAGACCTCCTTCAGTCTGGAGGAGCGGAAGTAATTCAAGTGTGACTATATTGCTCTTGTTATGTTGTTGGTGTTAGGTGCCACTGAGTTAACTACCACTCACAGCGACCCTTTGAACAACAGATCTGAAGCCTGCTCTATCTTGCGCCATCTTCCTACTCTCTGACATGTTTGAATTCATAGTTACAGTCACTGTGTTGATCCACCTTGTTGGAGGTCTTCCTCTCTCTGACCTTCCACCTTTCCCAGCATGATGTCCTTTTCCAAGGACTGGTTCTTCCTGACAAGTCCAAAGTATATGAGGTGTAGTTTCACCAATCTTGCCTTAAAAAGCATCCTGGTTGCCTTTCTACCAAGATATACTTATTTGTTCTTTTGACAGTCCATGGGATATTCTGTGACTGTGTAGTGGCACTTAAGGAATTCTGGTGTGTGGTGCTGTGATCATCTCTGTCCACCCCAGAGTACTCACCCTGTTCCTTTTTGAACTCATTCTCACTCATGAACACAGGCGCCATCAGCTCCCCCACGGGGGGCTGAATGGAGACGTAAAACTGTCGGGTCTGGGTGCTGGGAAGGGCAGAAGAAATGGAGAGGAAGTGAGGCGAGCACTCCTCACCTCTCACTAGAGGCAGGAGGTGAGTGAAGAAAGGTTTGGGAGCTTCCAGATTTCCCATATCATGATGAATAACTTGTCAATAACTACTGTTAGGTCTAGCTCATTACAACCCTGCCTCCCACAGCCCATCCACGAGTTGCACACATACCACAGCTGGAAGTTGGCTGCTTGGGTTGAGTCACAGAAATTAATACCCATTACAGCAGTGGTGGATTCTCCAGGTGCCAGGGACTCTATAGTATGGGATGAAGGGAAGGGGGGCCTCACGTGAGACATCGCCATCTGAAAATTCCAGAGCCCAGTCTAATCCCATTTTCTCAATCACTCCTAGAGCTAACCATCCCTCTTTGAAATCCTGGCTTCCTGACCTCTGGAGATTATTCCTGGCTTTTTTTCCAAATATACGTTGTTTTTGTTGTTGCCATTAAATCAGAAGCAACTCATAGCTGACCCTCCAGAGATTTTCAGAAGGTGTAAATCATATAGGAGGAGACTGGCCATCTTTGTCCCAATGAGCAGTTGATGGAGCCTTTGTGTTGGGAGCACAATTCCTTACCACTAAACTAAGCCTCCAGAAATCCTTCCTTTATTCTTATTCTTGCCTCAGTCGAGTTGGTTCTGAAACAATCTGGCTTCTATCTCCCTAAGCACCTTCTGCCCTGATAGGGAAATGCTTATGTATTAGTTTATCTTGTCCACCAGGTCATGTTAGAAGATTATCTCGGTTCTCCCCTGACCCCACCCATTCTGGGCCCTGGCTTGGCACAGAGGGAACATCAGCACCCACAACAAGGCTGAGTCTACCCAAAAGTTCCCTTATCCACCCTGTCCAAGGCCCTCCTCACCAATTTCTGGAAACTCCTGGATGCTGATGCCAGCAGGCAGTTTGGGGGCACCCACATGCAGGCCCTTGATGGGATTTTCAGAGCTGTTGGAGAAGTGGATGTGCACAGACACCATGTGGGGGTCCCCAGGAAAGGGCTGGCGGCTGAAGGCATAGTCCACAGCTAGCCCCTCACCAGCTACACGGTGCAGCAACTCCTGCTTCCCAACACCTGACACTGGACTCAGGAGCTGGAGGGTGAGAGAAGAGGAGAAGTGAGCAAATAGGATGGGGACAGCCTCGTGCCTACTTTGGGCCATCCAGCAACTGGAACTCAGAGCGATCCCTTACATCACAAGCCACTCCCTACAAACCCAGTCCAAAGTCCTGCATAGTAATATGCTCCCACTTCCCCATCCCACTCACCGAGGGCACCAGGGAGGCATCTGTGAGCGTAAGGCCCTCCAGGTCCGTAACCAGACTGGTGGACACAATCGTAGGGGGAGACACCGGCTGGACACTGGGTGGTGTGACTGTGGGATGAGATGAGATGAGGAAGACTACAGTAAGGAATGAGTCTTTGGGAGGTATGAATGTTTAATGTACTCAGCAGCTAGCCCAGGGTCTACTTGGAAGTGCCTCAGAGGAAAGGTCTGGGGATCTATTCCTGAAAAATCAGTCATTGCAAACCTTATGAAGCAGAGTTCACTGCTGACACACATGAATCAGAGTCAACACAACAAGAACTAATACTCATTCTAATGAGGACCAGGCTTACTTGAAACCAGGGCACAATGCACAGACAGTTCAGCACCATGGACAGTGCAGCAGCCTGGCAGCTCCTGGAGGACACCCACCACCTTCCCCCACCTCAGACCCAGTAAGGTTGTCCTGCTGTCCTCTGAGGCCTTAAAAGGTGTTCTGTCTGCTCCTTCCAAGACCTGAGGAATCTAATCTAGTCCCCTCCTATGAACCTTCTTTAGTCACTTTCTTCAGGCCTCCTTCCCCCATCCAGACCACCACCTAGACTCACAGTCCTCAAGATCCAGTAGAGAGATCTCCTTGGCTGCAGGGGAACTTTTGCTGCTTGGAGGCTAAAAGAGCAATAGGAAGAGTTGTAGCAAGGGGGATGCTCTGGTCTTCCTGCTAGAAGACTAGGTGGTCTGTTGGTTGGGATGACAGTGCAAGCTGTCTGGCTCTGCCCACCGAGTAAGGAGGCTCCTGGCCCACAAGCCCAGGCCCTCAGCCCCAGATGCTCACTGGCTTTTTCCTCCAGGATGTAGATTCCACCCGTTCCTCCTCAGACTCCGATGTCACCTCAGATCCTGAGGAGCTGCTGCTGGAATCACTGCCCTCCTCTGAGGACGAGCCTTCCCTGTGTCCCTCTGGCACTTTCTTCCTCTTTTTCATCTTCTTCCTTTCACCCTCCTCCTCACTGTGCTCACTACAGAAGAGGAAACAAATTGGCTTCAAGCCCAGCCTAGACACTTCTCCATCACTCTAGCTCATCTGCCCCCAAGAGGAGGAGGGTCTGTCTCTCGAAAGTGGGGCAAAAGATGGGGCCAGCAGATCCCACACCGGCTATTCCCAGTGACAGGGCTAAGCAATCCAGTGCAGCTCTGTGCCAGGCCTGTTTCCTCCCCTACTCCAGTCCTCAGGAAAGGCAGGCTTAGTCTCAGAGCTTTCCTGACCTCAGCCAAGGAAGGCACCAGTGAGCTGACCAGTGTGCAAGGCCTCCACCAGCTCCCAACAAGGTTCTGGGCTTCTGGGAAACAGGTTCAGGCTGGGCACCAGCCCTTCCCTTCCACAGCGTTCCCTGAGCCCCAGCTGCCATCTTCCTGTCAGCAGCTCCCTTCTCACCTGTCACTGCTTCTCCCTTTCTCCTCATCCTCATCTTCGTTATCAGACTCACTGCTGGACTCCTCAGAGCTGCTTTCACCGCTGCTCTTACTGCCCGACTCGCTCTCGGACTCGGGATCTGTGCACAAACAGCGTCAGCACCCCACAGCCCTCAACGGCAGGTTTCCTCAGGTCCTGCGCATGGACTCTTGGCCCCCAGCTTCAGACTCGGTGCTGAAACCTCAAAGCTCACTGACCTTTCCCAGCCCCCACACGTCAGCTGAAAGCCAGCAAGACACAGAGAGACACAGGATAGGACCTGCACACACACGTCAGGCATGCTTTCCCCTCACATGTGCATGCACACACACACACGTACACATGTATATATGCACATGTGTATGTATACACGCAAATATTTAAGTTCCTAAGTGGGTGCGTGGCTCCTTGGATATAAACACCTAAGTGTACACACACTTCTCCGATACAGTCAGAGGTTCACATACAGCAGAAGCACGGGGCGCCCACGCTCGGCTCATCTCCTCACCACTGTCTGCTGACTCAGTGGGCCCTGATTCGCCTTCAGAGTCTGAGTAGAAGGGCTTCTCCTTCTCCTTCCTCTTCTCTCGATTTGAGCATTTGGTCCACTCGGGAACCTGGGGTGGGGAGCAGTGAAAGGGTCATTTTACCGAGGCTGGAGAAGGGGAGGAGGAAAAGCAGGCCCTTTTCTCCCTTCACTCATTTCTTATGGAAGCTCCCCACCACCACCCGGTCCTGTCCCCATAAGGGACAGGCAGTGGAGGACGGAAGGGGTCCTGTCCATGAAGGAGGTAGGATGATTACAGTGGGGGACCACCAAGCCAAGGAAGAGACATGGTAGACAGAAGAGCTTGGGGTGTAGCCCACAGGGGCAAGGACTGGGGAGCAAGCACTGCACACAGAGGGCACACGGCACATGAAGAGGGGACCTCAGTGTATTCGCCCAACAGGCCCACGTGGGTCTCAATAAGTGAGAGGTCTTCTTCCTGTGTTGGGGGAGGATGTCAGCGGGCCTGGGGAGGGCATCGGGAGGGCTTCAGCACACAGGGCTTCCCGAGCTGCACACCCCTACACAACTTGCACGTAATTCAGCCCCTACTCCTGCCGACCTCCACGTTGCGCACAGACGGGTCCGGGGCTTCCTCTGGCCAGTCTGGGAGCTCCTGGTAGCCTGTGGCCTTGGCATTGAGCAGATGAGACAGTGAACCCAGCTGGAAGTGATCCCGATCTGGGGATGAGGTTAAAGGTCAGGCTTGTGGTACCTTAGGAGCTGTTTCCTAGGTGGGGCTGGAGGTGATTCTAGTAGATACTACCTAGCAAAGGTAAAGGGATGGATGTGTCCCCCAGGGGCTCTTGCACAATTAGACCTACACGCTATAGGAAAAAGTTGCCAGGCCCAACCACAGCAGGAACAAGTGGGACTGGAGAGGACAGTAAAAGGGACACTGTGCCCAGAGTGTCCATGGTGAGGAAGGAGAGTCTGAATATAATCTCTTCCTGGGCTATGGGGACTATGCTGGTCGGCCTGGGTTCAGGAGAAAGAGGCATGTCTGGGAAAAGGAGCAGTCAGAGTCACAGATCAGACCTGTGCTACATACAAGACAAGGATTCAGGGACCCACAAGTGTGATGGTATTGGGGGAGGCAGAAAGGGGTTGTTTACCTTCTTCCTAGGAGATTTTTAAGTCATCCCTATTCCTTAAAGACCTCTCTACTCTATGAGATCAAGGGGCAGCATTTGCTCCAGGATAAACCTTAGAAGGCAGGACAGGAAAGGACAAGTGGAAATGGAAAACACAAGGTGGAACCGGGACAAGTTCTATTACATAGTAGGGATTATAATCAATTCCATCCATCAAAATGTGTATGAATTATTTAAGAGAAAACTAATTTGCTCTGTAAACTTTCACCCAAATCATAGTAAAAAGGTCGGTTTTTAAAATATCTCCTTATTCCTAATAATGAGAACAGTTATGCAACTTGAAAAAATGTAATCAACTGTCAGTTATACAGGAAACAATTTTAGAATTGCTGTAAATTTTGCACACAATACTTAATCCTCTCTATTCTTGAGGTCCAGGGAAGAGGAAAAAAAACATGATACCCAGAGGAACTGAGCTGTGTGAAGGAGGTTCTTCTCCTGGGCTTCAGTTCTTGGAAGCCAGACTGCAAGCTGAGCAACCTCCGCTCAGAGGCCCTAGGAGGCCCCGCCACTCGGGAGGAGGCCATGAGGGCCACACTGGAGTGCAGGGGCTGGACTGAGCACTGGGCTAGGACGTGGACTGATGTCCACATGCTCAGCCCAGGAACTTCTAGAAACTGTGTTCTCAGGACTTTCGCAAATACATGCCTCTCCTCATCTCTGTATATTTTATTTTTTCCCTTCCTGGGTCCTTGATATTTAAATTTGCGACAGGCACATTCAGGCCTAGTATCTGAGTGAAGTCCTTGAATGGCTATCACACTCATTGCTAAGATGAGATTTGAGGCTTGAGTCCATCCAGAGGCACGTGGGACAAAAGGCCTGGCGATGCACTTCTGAAAAATTGACCATTAAAATAAACCTTCTGGACTCACATGGGGTCACTGTGTGTCAGCATAGGCTTGCTGGCAGTACAGACTGGTTAGTGCCTGATCAGCAAGGGGATATAACTGGGGAATGGAGAGAACTCCTGAGATGATGTTAGTTGTGTTTGTGGTGGATTAAAGAATAAGCCCTGGCTATCACAGCAGGGGCTACAGAGATGGCAAGATGGTAAGACTGGCATTTCTCAGAGTCCAGTGGTTGGCCTAGGGAACTCTGATGGCCTAGGGAACTCTGATGGCCTAGGGAATAAGGAGGTTAGCTGTCAATCCAAAAACAGGCGGTTCAAATCCACTAGCTGTTCTGCAGGGGAAAGAGAAGCAATCTCCTCCCATGAGATTTACTGCCTCTGAAAACCTGCTGGAGAGTCAGCTGTGAGTTGGTCCTGACTTGACAGCTATGAGTGAGTGAGTGGTGCCTGGTTAAGGTTGAGTCTATGGCTGCAGCTCTTGCAGGGAGGGTACTCTGGATTTCAACTCTCACCTTTAAAGGAAGACTCCAAGACTGGGGCTGGTTTGGGTGCTAAGAAGAGCTTCTTGGCATGGCGGCTGAGGGCCCCTCCTTGCTCTGAAGGGACAATGAGCTGCCGTGTAAAGCGGGCTCGGTCTCGGATGTCATAGTTCTGGTCATACTTGGCCAGACTCAGCACGTACTGGGTCAGCAGCTTGGTCTGGGAATGGGGGGCAAGAAAAGGTGAGTCAACATGAGTAAGGGGGCAATGTGAGTGCTCGGCCCCAGATCCTTCAAGCCAATGTCCCCACATGGTGCTTCTGCCCTCTCTCCTCCAAGCGGCTGCCTCCACCTGACTCTCTCCTCACCCGACCACAGGTCCTGACTCACTGCAAGTCCTCTTGTCTCACCGGGCCTCTATGTTAATAACTGTCTTGGGCCCATAAAAGGCTGCTGCTCTCTTGACCCTGGACTCAGGTCTGTGGTTCCCTCTGGCCCAAGTCCTGTTTCTACCCTACTGAGTCCAAGCTAGATAGTCTCTCGACCCTGGGTCATCAGGGTGAGGGAAGACAGTCTGGAACATTCTGCTAGACCTCACAGTTTGTAGGCCTTGTTACCCAGGTATAATCTAAGAGAGAATAAAAAGAAAGGGAATAAGCAGGGGCCCCTCAGCAGAGACTGCCTTCCTACTCCACTCACCACAGGAGAGATTCTGAGCAGCTCAGAGGTTTCAGAGCTTAGGGTTCTAATGAGATCAGGGGAAATTGCAGCTGCCCAGGGTTTGCTGAGGTCATGAGGATTCGTAGTCCTGGCCCATGGCAGTCATACCTCTAGACCCCAAATCTCTATTTCTACGTGTAGCCTCGCCTTGCCTGACTTGCCAGGCCTAAAAATAAATGACAGTGGCAGCAGCCACCATTTCCTGAGAGCCTTCAAGCACTGAGCCCTATGTTTGGGTGCTTTACACTATCTCATTTAATTTCTCAGTCTTTCCAAGAGATAGGTATTCCCAAACCAAACCCACTCCCATCAGGTTGATTCCAATTCACAGCGACCTCAAGGGATAGAGGAGAACTGCTCCACAGGGCTTCTACAGAAGCAGTTTCACATTTTTCTCCTGCAGAGCAGCTGGTGGGTTTGAAGAGCCAGGCCCTCTAACAACTATACCACCAGGTCCTTTGAGATCGCTGTGATTACCTTCAACCTACAGAAGAGTCTCTGAGTGACCTGGCCAGGCTAAGGAGCATGCAGTGCTATCCCTTGGACTCTCTCCAGAGCGGTACCCTGGCCCTATCCCTTCACCGAGGGTGAAGCGGACAACACACTGACAGACATGCCATATTCTCCAGGCCCAGCTCTGCTGCAGACCCTGGCTCCCTTCTCAGCTGCTTTGCTTCAGCGTTGGCAAACTTTTTTGTAAAGAGCCACTGAGTAAATATTCTAAGCCTTGTGGGCCACATACACCATCTCAGCTTTTCAGCTCTGCTTTTGTATTACAGAAGCGGTGCATAAATCAATTAGCACAGCTGTGTTCCAAATAAAATTTTCTTTGCACAAGAGGCAGCAGGTCAGATTTGATCCACAGGCTGTAGTTTGCCTCCTGCTGCCTTGCTTAACTGAGTGAGACAGTGATGCAAGCACTGTCGGGGTGCCTGGTGTCCTCACCACACTGCAGAGCTCTGCACATTACATCTTGTTCTCAGGAGAATCTCCTGGATGCAACTCAAGGGAGGTGGACACCCAAGGAGTTTTTAACATGCTGTGATTCTTGTTTTGTCCCACTCTTAGTTATGACACCTTGCATAACTTAGACTTGAGAATGACAATAGATTCCAGCACCACCCACACCTGAGCAGAGATTGTCCCCTTGTCACTGGCACAGATTGGCCAATCATCACCAACTTTAGGGGGAAAACATGGACCATATCTCTCTGGATTCATGTTCTTCCATCAACACCTCTCCCAAAGGATGCAGAAGGACACACTTCCACTGGCCAACGAGACCCACAGCTCCCCAGGAGAACCTCTTCAATCATGGTCACCAGCCCTTTCAGCCACTTGCTCCTGATTATCCTCTTCAGGAAATTCTGCTCAAGTTCAGGCCCACCTGGGGGGTGCACGCAGAATACTGCTGAGCAGTTTCTGGGCGCCAGAGTTCTTTTGGATGACGTCTCTCAACCTTTACCTGCTTAGAATTGGTCAGATAGAGCTTGGCCGCCAAGTTTATGACCTGCAGCTTGACGATATCCTCCTCCGCTGTGAAGGACTTGGCCATTTTTCTCAGCACATCAGGTGCAATTCTGGGCACATGCTCACAGTACTCGCCGATGAGCCACAGGATGCTGGCCCGGGCCATGGGCACCTGGGGGCGTGGGCAGTGAGAGGAGAGAAGACTAGGGGAGATGTGGGAATGAGAGGAGGAAGAGGGACCACTCGGGAGTGAGCTCTCTGTGGAGGTAGCTAGTGCTGGCTTACTGTTTTGTGGAGTCTGTAAGGATGTGAGAAAGGGGGATGGAAGAGAAATAAAAGGTGGGCTCATCTTGGGCAGCAGGAAATTCCCTCCCCTTTTCTATATGGTTTTATTAGTGTCAGCTGAATCTTCAAGCCCCAAAATTGGCCATGGTTTAAATGAATGATTTTCTGGACTCCTTGCACCTTAATGCTTTGCTGTCATGTTATTCTTCCTGAATCAGCAGGAATGGCTCATTTGAATGTTTTAGTTCAAGCAGAGCAGCAGAAAAGCACAGGACTTGTCACTCATCCACTCTTGGCCAAAACGTCAAGAGAGAAAAACCAAGAGTGGGGATAAAGGCCATAGAGCTTAGCAAGGGATCCCACAAAGGGAAAGTGAAGCCCAGGCCACAAGGTCCAGGTCTCACCTCCCCATCTTTCCCTTTATCCACCTGAAGACAGCTGAGGATCAAAGTGGAAGGTCTGGAGGTGGCCTGTTACAGGGCTAGAGTATTTAATAATACGATGTTACAGGTGATGGGTAGGATGGTGTTAGGGAAGGAGGAAAACACAGGTCACTCCCTCACCTGGATGTTGTCTGTGAGCTTTGCCAAGTGTTTGATGATCTCTCCATGCTGTGCTGGCTGCATCTGCAGCAGCTTCTTGATGACGACCACTGACTCGGCAACCACAAGCTCTGTGGACCAGGAATGAGGGAGTGGACACGGGCACCAAGGGGCCATACCAGGTGCAGAGGCACGCCTATGATGCCCTCAGAGCCTCCACCTCAGTGCCCCACACTTTTCTAGTGACCTGCCCTCTGTGGGGGAGGAAACTTGGACTGTAATCGAGGCAGACAGACAGATGGGCATAGGTTGTGCTTAGGGGAATGGATGGACACCACTAGTCATCAGACATGCAAACAGAAGACCCACTGATCACCCAGGCTGGACGCTGAAGACAAAGACTGACCATCCCGGTTGGACAGCAGCTGTACCAGCCCATTGAGACAGGTGTCGCGCACTCGGCCTATGTTTGTTGCACAACGTCCAATGGCCTGGATTGTGGCCGCCACAAAGTCTTTGTCCATGCTTCGGATGTAGGTCTGTGCGGTATCATGACAAAGAATGACTCCACAAACTACTACTTTCTCAAGGACCCTCCGTTTCAGACACTAAATCCTGCCTGAGAAGTAGAAACGACCTCCTCCCATTCCCAGGAGCCCCAAGCGATTGCCCAGCCCAAAGCGAGTAGAAGGACTTGGGGCCCAAAGAGAACAGATGTCCAGCTTTGGACTCTGCACAGCAAGTTTGCTCATCAGAGCCATTCTCACTAGAATGGGGATCTGATTGGTACTTCTCCCGGGCCTCTCTGGCTGGGAGCTGCCCTGGTCTGTACCTGGAACTCCCTCAGGACAGTAGGGATGTTGGTCTCATTCGCCAGATTGGTCAGCACTTCCAGCTGAGGGGAGGGGTGAAGAAGAGAAAATGGTCACAGTGTCAGCAGGTCTTCTGTTCCTTCATAACCCTTCATCCCAAAACATACTTTACAGACCAGAAAATAATCCTTAAGACAGTCCTGCATCATCTATGGACGGAACTTACGTCACAAAATTGTCCAGAATGTAGGAGGGCCAGCTTACCTCGAAAATATATGTCCTGATAGGTAGTTGTTTACTTATTGACGGAGTTACTTCCCCTCCCCAATAAAAGCTTAATGCTTCATGGTCTGAACACTGTCCACCCTTCCAGCTTTATCTATCACCACTGTCCTCCCTGCCCTCCACAGCTCCTGGCACACGGGCCTGTAGTCAGATCTCTCTTGCCCTGGGCCTTTGTATATACTGCCCCTTATCTCTGTATTTACCTAGATAATTCATGCTCCTTTCTCATACCTCATCTTCAGTATTCTTCAGGGAAAACTTCCCTGTTACTCTACCCCCACAGTACACCAGATCTCCCTATTTCATGCTGCCACTGTATTTCTTTTCTACCATATTACACAAGTGGAATTTTACATCTGTTTTGGCATTAGCGATTCTTCCTCCAACTAGCCCACAAGCTCCACTGGTGCAGATTCCTGGTTACTTTTGCTTTTGTGTCTTCTGCCCTCAGATCTAGCAAGTGAGGATGCACAAGAGATACTCAGAAAGGGTTAGGAGGGAACACTGATACCAAGTGAAGGCCACTTAGGAGAGCAGGGGCAGAGCAGGACTGAGGTGGAGAGATGAGCTCTTGCCACTTTTCCTGGGGGTATAAGTTTGCACAAAAGCCTGAGGGGTAGGACAATGTGGGCAACAGAAGATGTTAATAAGAAAAGTACAAGCTTTGGAGTTAGCAGAGTTGCAGTTACCTCACCCCAAGTTTACATTTTTTTCATAAGGTATGCTTCATGGAGCTATGAAAATTAAGTGACTTCATACACGAAGAGTGGTAGGTGTACAACAGGTACCAGGGGCAAGGGGCAGTTCCCTTTCCCTATCTCCCCAATTCTCATAGCTGGGCTCACTGAACACTGGCTGAGACATGGACACAGGGTTAGCCACTGGAAACGAGCAAAGTGAACATGAAGGCGAGAAAAGAACACATCATGAACATCTGCCCATCACTCACCTTCAGGATCTTGATCTGGGTGGGGTCCGTGGACCTAATGTAGAAGCTCTTCAGGTAGGGCTCAAACATACCCTGGTGCAAAAGAAGCAGACCCCTGCGCTCAGTGGGAGTGTAAGACCTGCTTCTGTCCCAGAATCACCCATCTTTCCTGCCTCATCATTGACCTCCACTCCTCAACTCTTCCCTTTCTGGTATGACTATGTATCTCTCTTCTTCCAGCTTTCAGGACCCAAACCTGCTCCTCCCCTCTTTAGTGTCTCCACTTCCTCCAGCTCTGGATTGGTCTGGCAGAGCCTGAGCATCCCCCCATGTATGCTTTTCTCAGGTCTCAGTCCCAGTAGTGGCCAGAAGGCCCCAGCCGCTGCTCCTTGTAGTTAATACTGCCATTAGTCATGTGCTTACCCGGCGCTTGATGGACATGGTAGCCACATTCTGGAGCACCACGTATTGCACCTCACTGTGGAAAAAGGAGTCAGAGGTCCCTGGGACAAAGGGCAAGAGTGGGGAGAAGAGGTCCCTGGGGCAAAAGATAGTAGGTGGGGAGAGAGGTAGGCTGCACAGCACTTAAGAGGAGGAATAGGAGGTGGGACTGGAGTCAGTGCGGGAGAAAGTGAGCTCAGCGCAGAGTGGTGCATTTTTAGGGACTTATTCCCTCTTAGATCACTTTGGAAAGCCTGGAATAGGGGGGTAGCTGGGGGCGGAGCCTGCCACGGACCGGCATGGAGGGTGTGCCCGAAGCGAGCCCCGCCCCGGGGCAGAGTCAGGGGGTGTGGGCGTTGCGCACCTGTGGCTGCGCAGCAGGCGGACGAGCGCCTTGGCGATGACGCCCACCTCCGCCTTGGGCGCCAGATGGAAGTAGAGCTGCGCCACGGCCATGACCACGGCGGCGCTGCGGCTCTGCAGCAGAGGCTTGGTGTTGCGCAGCAGCAGCCGGTGGTCCGGGTCCATGACGTAGGGCTTTCGGGCGGGCAGCGCCGTGGCGGCAGCCTCTTCCTGCCCTGGGGCCTTAGCCTCGTCCTCCTCTGAGCCATAGAAGGCTTTCTCAGGGTTCTCCTCTAGCAAGGATTCCTGAAAGGAGGGACAGGCCGCCCGTGGGCGTCCCTCCCCGGCGACCTTCCCATCCTCCCCACCTGCGGGCACTCACGTTCTGCGTGGGGCTTAGGAACTGCGTGCGCGCATAGCGGGTGAGCATGCTGATGATGACCACCTGGCCCCACTCCTCCACGTCGATGAGCAGGTTACAGAGTTTCCGGTAGTTCTTGTGAATAAGGTCAATGCGCTCCGGACACACCTCCTCGAAGGCCATCACCACGCTGCCCGCCACCAACTAGAGGACCCGTAGGCACAAGAAAGTGCACGGGGAATGCAGATGGGTCCCCCTACCTTTCTCCCGCACCCACCTTTCTTCTATCCCCGTTTGTCTAAAATACACACCGTAGTTTTGTCAGCCAGAAGTTTCTCAATGACTTCTATCAGCTGGTCCTTCTGGTCTGAGTCCAAACTGAGGGAGAAATTGTTGAGGATTTGTAGCCACCAACCTCCCACCCCTTTACCTATTATTATACCTGCCTTTCCAATAACTGCTTATGCTATGCTCTCCGGCTCCACTTCAATTATTAGTCAAAAAGTGAGGAGACCCCTCCCCTTCACCATTTCGGTCAATTCTCCAACCAGCTCTTAATAACCTGAAGTTGTTGGGTTTTTTTGGTGTGTGCGTGTGGTGTTTTTTTTAAAGGTGGGGTGAGGAGGGCTTCCTGTGAGACTTAAAGTGAAGCCAGGAGAAGGCTGGGGACTTGGGAACCAGTCTCCAGGAGTGATGCACAGAGGCCGGGCCATACCTGTAGAGTTTAGGGATTGCATGGGCAGCTGTTTTCCGCACATAGGGTGACATGTCTGAGGCAGCTTCCTTGATGGCCAGCATCATGATGGGCACTATGATGGGCACACGGATGCTAGAGAGGACGCGGAGAGCACTGGCCCGAATCAGTTGATTGGGGTCCTAAGAACAGAGGAGGCAAAACAATGAGAAGGCACCAGATACACCCTCTGCTAGTCACTGTCCCCAGCTACCTCCAGCTTGCTTCCCAGCTTCCTGACCTCAGCATGAAAGGGACGTGTGCCAGTGCCTAGTACCTAGAAGCACTGCCTGTGGGCACTGATCTTGGCCCTGAGCTGCAGATATTGGACACCTGAATAGGTGCGGGAATGGACAGCTTCACCTTTAGAAAGACAGCTTCAGAACACCTAATGTTTCTGAATGAGCCAACTTGTTTAGGAGTAGATGGCCTTTGTGTTAATCATGCCAAAGGTGACTGACTACCAGCAAATATAAGCTGGTATCCCAAATAATTCATTCTTACGTTAGTCTCTTCCATTTGCCTCTCAAAAGCTGCTTGTATTCTTTTTGTGCTTAAAATGTGTACACCTCTTTGCTCCTATTAGCAGCCTACACACACCTGATAAGCACATTAGACAGACTACTGAAATCATGGGGCTTAGAGCTATCCTGCCATTATCATAATCAGCAGCAGCTGTTCGTTACAATTAGCACATTATGGACAACAGAAGAAGTGCTGTAACACTAAAGAAGGATATCTGCTACCCTTATTTTCTAAAATGGAGAAAGAAGAATTCACAAAAGTACAGGTGAAATTGGCTGTAATATCGTGTAGAATTCTAGAGCTGGTTTTTAAAAAGATTGTTTAAAAGCACATATTTAAAAAGCAGAGAAGCTTTTTAGTATTTTCATTAGTAATTTCTTAGAAATAAATCACATTTAGCCAACTGTTAATGCTTGCTTAAAAAAATGTATTTGGGAATGACTATAGAGGTATACAGGAGCTCTGGTGGCCTAGTGACAAGAAGCTGCACTGCAATCCTAAAAGTTCAAAGCCACTAGCTGCTCCACTGGAGAAGGATGGGCAGTCTCCTCCTGCTGCCTCTGAAAACCCGCTGGAAGGTCAGCTATGGGTCGGTTCTGACTCAGTGGTACACAGCAACAACAAAGAGGCATAGAAAATCACAAATCTTCTCCCTTTCCCCAGGATAAATTGACTAGTATTATCCACATGTTTGGATCTCAGCAAGCCTTTTCTCAGACTCTCCATAATAGCTTCTATATTGCCATTTCCCCCCTGCACTGCCATTTTTTATGCTGTCCTTTTGTTTCACCGAATAGGCAAGCATTTTCAGAGCAGAATTCTTTTCTATTTTATCTCTGTAACACTCAGAGCCCTTTTCACATGAAAGGTGTTAATTTTTTCCCCCCTAGGAGTTGATTCAAACTCCTGCTTGACAATGTGGGAAGATGCCAGCTAACTTGTACAGTTAAGTAAATCCACAACTTGATAAAGCTTAAGGGAGGTTTATTAAGTGCTGCCCTGGTCTGGCCAACTTATCAACATCATAGAGGAAGACACAAAATTGGAAAAACAAAAATAAGACTCAGAATCATCCTACGTTTAACCAATAAAATGAAATACATTAAGGTTTCCCAGGTAGTTGAAAGGGTCAATTGCACAAGCATAAAATATTGAGAATCCTCCCACCAACTGGGAAGTTTGTCTAAACTGAGTCAAGTCAATCGTGTAGGTGACCTGGTAAGCAAAGAAGTAGGGCCTCAGCTAATACAAGGCAGGAGGGACAGTGGATGGGAATGGCTGGTTCCATTGTGTGGGAAACTGATGGTCAAAAATGTAACAGGGAAACTGAGTGAAAGGAAAACAAAGATCATATGATTCCATTTACAAAACATGATATATTGTTTGTTGTTGTTGTTGTTAAATTCCATTGAGTTGTAGGCAACTCATAGCAACCCTATGAACGAAAGTCCTCAGCACTTGTGTGACTTTCATCCTTTCTCCAGGTTCATAGGGTTTCCGGAGGCAAGCTATCACAGAAGTGGATGCCACTCCTCCTTCCAAGCTTGTTTTAATTGGGGAGCTCCACCAAACACTGTCCACCATGGTAACCATTATCGCATTTGACACATCAGTGTCAGTGTTCAGCTTCACAGCAACCACGAATTACCGCTGTACAGCAACTGGACACCATATTTTACCATTCTGGCATGTCCAAATGCTAGAGAATCCAAATGCCAGAGACACTCAATTCACCTGGCAAGTCCACTCTGCTGACACCAACTTGGAGCAAAAAGAAAGCCCCAAGTGCCCCAAGCATTCCATACTTGCCTCTCATACTCACAGGAGTATGTGAAAAATAAATGCATAAATATGATAAATATGAGGTTTTGGTTATTTATTGTTTTATGTCTTATACGGAGTATATAGGTGGTCAATACATTATTCTTTATGACATTTTTATGCTAAATTACAGCTAATATAATTTTTTTAAAAAAATTATAGCACGGTAGGTTTCCATGCTTTATACAGGAGGATACTGCCCATCTTTATACTGCAAAGCAGTTGGTGGAGTCAAACCATGTTCCTTTAGGTTGTCAGTGAAGCTCCTTGCAACTAGGCCATCAGAACACTCTCGGTTTCCATGCATTATGAGTTAAACAAAACAAAAATCATTGTTGTTGTCCTAAAACAGCATGAATTTCATTACAGAATGCGGTCTCCAGCATGACTGGGCAGAGCTGTTGTAGTGCCGAGGTCAGCACACTCGGGCCCTAAGGCCAAATCCATTTATACTGGTTTTTTGTAAACAACATTTTATTGGAACACAATCAAGCTGGCAAGTTTATAGATCCCTCCAGCCTAAAAAACCCCCAACCTTACTTCCATAGCCTTGACTGGGATTTATGACGACCCTCTACTGGTTTCTTATGCTGTAAATATTTTTTCTCTCTCCCCCACCCCCCACCGTGTGTGTGTGTGTGTGTGTGTGTGTGCGTGCGCGCGCCGTCAAATTGGAGCTGACTGGTACAGGAGGAGATTGTCCCTCCTTCTCCAGCAGAGCATATGGTGGATTTGAACCATATACCTCTGGTATTGCAGTGCAGCTTCTTGTCACTAGCCCACCAGAGCTCCCTTATTAACTTTTTTTATAACTTAAATCTTATTAACTTTTTTCCACACAGTGGCTGGAGGATTTGAACCACGAACCTTTCAGTTAGCAGCTGAATTAAATATACTTTACCCCCAGAGATTTTCACAGTTGACATCGCATTGCCCCAAAGTCTAAAATATTGAACACGTGATAGAAAAGTTTGTTAACCACTGTTGTACAGTGATCATTGCACTGAGTTATAATAAATGACCTGTGGTTTCCTAAGAGGGAAAGGGGCAGAGTATAGAAAGTACAGGCAAATGTGAAAATTATCTGCGTGGGGAAGAAAAATCCAGAACAAGTTTTATAAAATAATTTTTATAAATGGTTTCATTCTTGTTAAAAACAAAAAAGTTAAATATAAAAACAAAAAAAACTCAAAAAAGTTTCTTGCCAATCTGAGCTGGTGGCTATGATATTGGCTTAAAACAACTGTTTATCTTATTGGTTCCAAGGTCGAAATTAATTGCCATAGAATTAGAACAGTTTCTTGGCTGTAAATTGCACAGGAAGACACCAGCCATGTTTCTCCTGAGGTAAAGCCTTTGGGTTAGCAGTGTAACTCTAGGGACTATGCCAACAGAGCTCCCTTGGTGAAATACTAAGAAGGTTTGAATAATGTTCCTAATGACGGAACCAAAGCTCAGAAATGGAAGACCTTATAGGCTCATGGGAATCTGAGAGATGAGCGTGGCAGCATCTATCAAAGTCTCATAGATAAAGGCTGGATGCTCTTCAGCCAGCACACAGGAAGCCTGCAGGGCTGGAATAGAGGGGATAGTGAGGAAGCCAAGAAGGAGACCTGAACAGCTGTCCTTGGAGCTTTCCAGTATGCTGGCCTTGTAACGAGTTCCTGAGAGATGGAAAAAGTTAATGCACTGAGAGGAGGTGACTGAGTCCACCCAGAAGCGCCTAGGAGGAAAGCCTGGTGATCTACTTCTGAAAAAGCCGCTGTCGAAGATCCTATGGAGCACAGTTCTACCATGACACCCAGGATGGTCATGAGCAAAACTAACTAGGCAACTGGTTTGCTTTTTCACGAGTTTAGCCTTTAAAGATGACCAATAGAGCAAACCAAAAAACACCACCACAAACCCAAAACCAGATTCCCAAGTCCCTGCAGACTTAAGATTTAAGCTCGTACACTGTGAGAGCTTGAAGGATCTTTCAAATAGAACTCTCCAATAAAAATCTAACATTCATTTATTCACTAAACATTATAAAACTTAAAAGTTTAGCGACAGTAAGCAGTATGCATATTGTTGGTAGGAAACATCCAGTCAATTCCAACTCCTAGAAACTCTAGGGGACAAAACAGAACTGCCCACAGAGGTTTTTAGGCTGGATCTCTACAGGCAGGAGCCCTGACAGTGCAGTGGCTACGTGCTCAGCTGTTAATCAAATACCAGTGGTTCGAATCCACTAGCTTCTTGGGAGGTGGATGTAGCACTTCGCTTCCATAAAGATGAAGCCCACTGTTGAGTTGATAAAGATTACAGCCTTGGGAGCCCTGTGGAGAAGTGAGACTCTGCCCTGTGTGGTCAGTAAGAACTGAAAGTGGCTCGACAGCAATGGGCTGGGTTCTTTTGAGTCTTTATGGGAACAGATCATGAAGCCTTTTACTGAGTCACAGGGAGGATTCAAACCAGCCTTTATACTAGCAGTGGAATGCTTAAGCTTGCACTACCAGCGTTCCTTATTAAGCACATACAAAGCAGAGAATTTCAGAATGAATTAGTTTCACAAAAAACACAGCTGCAGCATCACTGATTAGCTCAAACCTCTTGTAAAGGTGAAGAAACAATCCTAGATGCCCTTTTCATAATTTATTTCTGAAAAACAGAAAAGAGGGCTCGATACAGTTTTCTTAGTTTCTGGGCTTCATACTATTGATGCTGTGTATTTATCTCTTTAAAAAGAAAACTTCCAGCTCACACTTCAAACAGGAAGTGATTTTCTCAGTTCTAAGCCTGATGATGCTTACCTCATCAGAAAGCACTTTCCTGACCTGTAATCTAAAGTATGTCTCCCCTCTTATTCTATCATAGCACACTGTTATCTGCCAGTGTTAGGACTCTGATGCCTTGAGGTGAGGAGTCCAGGTCCCTTACAGAATCCTGGCCTCTCTATCTTTGCCTCTGTAGTGACCCCATAAGCAAATCTCAGTCTTTGCCTTCCTGGGAGGGGGAATCTACCACAACAAAGGTGATCAGATGTTAAATACTGGGTATTTTTTAATACATTGGGACTTTTAAGACAAGCAGATTAGTTTTTCTGGAGCTATACAGTTCTTCTGATTATATACATGTTCTTCTGTCATAAATCAATGCCCCAATTCTAGAGGAATGACTGGCTGTATGAAACTTACTGAGAGATGAGATTTTCAGGGTTTGTTTTGACTACACATGATGTATAACTATCTATGCATTTTTTGTGCTGACATTGGAATCTAGCCTCCATATGCAAGGCTACAATTCTCCTGGGTAGCAAGACTGCCTCTTGGTGGGGCTCAAGTATTTTAAGTAAATCCTCTGGTTCTTCTTGCCAAATTCCAGGTGAAATGGGCTCCACAATCATTGTTTTCTCTAGACACCTAGACTAGGTGACCTGCCAGTGTCAAGTTTTTGCTGCCTAGAGGTGAGAAGTCCAGATGATCAGCTCCCTCACAGAATCCTGGCTTGACAAGGTTAATTTCTGCCTGGCTATAGGCCACCATGAACACCTTTACTCCATCAGAGGGAAGGGAGAAGGGTTTTCTGCTTTCTATGGCACAAGTGGTTCATAACCTCAGAGGAGGAGAGCGAGGCATGCCCCTCATCACTCCTCCTCCTTCTGTGACTGACCTCCACCCTCTGAGGGTCTGGATGGTCCTCCTTCTGACTCTACACTTCCCAACCTTAGGCAGATTAGAAGGGGCTTCCTGACTCTGCCTGCCCTTTGGCCTCTACCTGCACCCACTCCTCCAATGCAGAGCCAACGAGGCTCAGGCCTCTGACCTTTAGTCCACGCTGGAAGGTGGAGATGGACAGTAGGGCCAAGTCTTGCTGCTCCTCCGCATAGCGCACCAGGTACACGTAGACAAGCTTCTTCACCTGGAGGGAAAGCAGGTTTCTAAGCAGGGGTTGCCTCAACCCAACCAGCTGCAGTGCTTGGGGAAAAATTCTTCATATGAGCGTCTCCATACATCTCGAGTGTATCCCTGGTCCTTTTTTCTGACCCACATACAGCTCAAGGCTGTGTTGACAGTGTCTTCTCCCAGGTAAAAGACATCTCTGGGCAGATCAGATCCTTAAGGATGAAATAGTTCCCTTCCTCATTCCCAACCCAGCTTGAGTTTATTCCTGGGAGAAGTAGGGATGAGTGCTTACCTCTATGTTCTTACAGGCCACGTTCTTCACTACGGCAGGAAATAGGTCGGAAGCATTCTTTCCACGGGCAATCATCTAGAGTGGGGGAGTCAAGGCAGAGGAAACAGGGGAAGGGCAGAGACACAGCAATGATTAGAGTAGCGTTCACAAGGAGCCAAGGAGAGGTGTTCTCGGATTCCCAGAACTCTCCCCCAAGGGCAGCCTTGCTTGTCCCCTCACCGCCACAATCCTCTTCATGGCCTCCAGCTTGAGCGAGTCCTTGTTGGTGTCCAGCATCTCCTTCAGGTCATCATGTCTAGTGGGAGACACAGGGGGTCAGCTGAGGATACAAGGGTCAGAAAGATCCATCTGGAGACCCAAGCAGATAGCAGGAGGATGGACTAGGGAAGGCTCAGGCAAGATCACAGCTAAAAGGCAGAGGCCAGAGGAGGGCTCCTGCTGCTGCTGCTGCTGGTCAAGTACAAGTCAGAGGGCTTGGTGTTTGGAGAAGTATATAAGTCAGCCAGGAACACAGAAGCAGGAAGGAGCTAAGAGGAAGGGTATGGGGTGGGACTAGGTATGGACTTTGAGAAACAGGATCAGCTGAATGGATGATAAGAGCATGAAGTTACTGGAAACGAGACAAGGCATGAAACCAAGAGCAGACAGCCTTGCCCTGACTGAATGTGTTCTCACAGACCCTAGGTTGACTCCAAAGACAGAATGAATTCCAGAGACTTTGGATGACTTCACAACAGAGCCCAGATCTGTCACTCCACGTTCAACAGTCATTTATGAGAGAAATCAAAGATCTGAATAAGGAACTCCTTGCATTTGGTTGAGGGGAATAAAGTCAGCACCCAAGTCAATACACAGATTCCATGGAATGCTCATTGCTTTTTGTCAAACTCTATGAACTGACAGTAAAATTCTTCTGGGAAAACAAATCAGAAGGTAAAAAAAATGCGAAGAATATGATTTTTTTTCTTAAACACTGAAAATGTTTTATTTTCATTTCCCCCCACACAAACTGCTGTACATTTTCTTCCAAAAAAAAATTTTGGGAATAGAAGAAAACAATGCTAGCTCCCTCAGATTTTAAAACATAAAATAGCACGACTAGGAAAGCTGTGTGGCACTATATTAAAAACAGAAAGTAAAAGATCATAGGGGGAATTTCATAAATGGATCTAAGTAGATATGTTGGGAATATGTCACCATTTTTTTCTTAAGCAAATGCTAACCGATGAACCTGGAGAGAGGAAGAAAGGCACCTAAGCGTCGAGGACTCTCCTTCATAGGGTCGCTATGAGCCACCTGTGACTCATCGGCACCTAACAACAATAATATCAACAGAGAGAAAGAGATCAGCTGGCCCAGCGGACAGAAAGCGATGCTACCAAGCCAAAGGTGGGTGACTTTTAATCCGCGGCCCTCGGGTCTATCTTTCATTGTTTTTGTTCAGACATTCCTCTAGGTCATATAGCCCTGGTGTACAAGTTGCTGTACAGTGGTAAGTTGTGGCTGCTGTGAGGCTGAACACTGTGACACTGATATGTCAAATGTGTTAATGGCTGGTTACCCAATGTGGACAGAGAGTGGGGTGGGGCTCTTCGATGAAAACAAGCTTGGAAGGAGGAGTGGCATCCAATTCCGTAATAGCTTGCCTCTAGAAACCCTATGAACCTGAGAGGAAGAAAGGCACCCAAGCGTCGAGGATTCTCCTTCATAGAGTCGCTATGAGTCGCCTGCGACTCAATGGCACTTAACAACAACAACAATGCTAACCAGGCCAACTGCTGTACAACAAATAATTTTAAGTTAAAGACAAAATTCATGCTAAGATAAATTCCACATCTGCTTACTTAATTGGTCTTTCTTAAATGTAGAAAAACAATGGTCAAATTTTATTTTTGAGGGTGATAAAGTTATCAGTGACATGACAGCTGTTGTTGTTAGATGCTGTCACATTGAGTACAATTCCTAGCGGCCCTACAAACAACAGATCTGAACCCTGCCCTGTCCCTGCTAGCCTCATCACCTCTGACACACTGGAGCCCACTGATGCAGTCACAATGTCAATCCTTCTGGATAAGGGCCTTCCTCTCTTTTGCCCACCCTCCACCTTTCCAAGGATGATGGCCCTCTCCAAGGAATAGCCTCTCTTAACAATATGCCCAAAGTATGTGAGACAAAGCTTTGTTATCTTTGCCTCTAAGGAGCACTCTGGCTGCACTTTGTCCAAGACATACCCATTTTTTTAAGCAGTCCCTGGGATATTCAGTACTCTTCTCCAACACCACAACTCCAAGGTGTCAGTTCTTCTTTGTCATCCTTATCCATTGTCCAGCTCTCAGATGCATAGCAAGTGATTGAAAAGACCATGGCCTAAATTATGTGCACTTTAGCCGATGTCATTGCTCCTTAATAATTTGGGGAGGACTGTAGACTTTCCCAGTGCAATATGTCTCCTGATCCTGACTGCTGGTATGAAGGGTTTTAATTGTAGGTCCCAGTAGAATGAAGTCATTGACACTTCAACTTTTTCTGCATCTACCATGATATTGCCTATTTGTCTAGAGAGCTAACTTTAATTTCTTACCTTCGGTGTGATAAAAATAGCAATTATAAGGTAAGGTAGTTCAGCAAGAAAATAACAGACAACCCAATTTAAAAAATGGGCAGAGGGCATAAAAAGACACTTCACCAAAGAAGACATTCAGATGGTCAGCAAACACATGAAGAAACACTCAAGATCATTAGCTTTGCAAATGATTCTTTTTTTAAAAAAGGAGATATGATCTAACAACAGCAAAGTTCAATAAGACAGCAAACAACAAATGTAGGCAAGAGTGGATAGATTGATCCCTCATATCCTGATAGTGGAAATGTAAATTAGCACACCACTAAGGAAAGCAGTTTGGCATTTCATTAAAGAGATGGGAGTAGAAATACCATTTAATCTAGCAATCACACTACTAGGTATCTATCCCGAAGAAATAACAGCTGCAGCATAAACTGCTATACACATATCCATATTTATTGCAGCATTATTCACAAACACAAAAATTTCTAAACAGCTCATCAATAGATGAAATGTATAAAGAAACTGGTACATTCACACAATGAAGTATTAGGAAACATTGAAAAACAAGAAAGAAATCATAAAATACTGTACAACATAGATGAAGCTCGAGGAAATGCTAAGTGACAAATTGGTCACAAAAGAATAATTATGGTATAGAACCATCATAAAAAAAGCTAAGGAAACATTTATACACAGACTCATTGGTTACCAGGGATTAGAAAGAGAGAGAGGGGAGTAAAAATTAAACAAGTAGTGTGTAACAAAGGAGACTTGGTGGCCACGAAGTTAAGTGTTTAACCACTAACTGAAAGAAAGGTCAGCTACTTCACCAGCTGCTTTTTGGGAGAAAGACGTGGCAGTTGACTTCTATAAAGATTCCGTGCAGTCTTAGAGATACAGATTTCTGCTAAAGATTACAGAGTTCCATTCCATTCTTTAAAGTCCCTGACAGAATCAACTGAACAGCAGTGGATGAAGTGGTACAAATAGTTAACTTTCTCACTGTTAATCAGAAGGTTGGAGGTTTAAGTCTACGCACAGATACCTCAGAAGAAATGTCTGGTTGTTTAATTTTGACAAATCAGTTCTTGAAAACGCTACAGAGTACAGTTCTACTCCGACACACGGGATTCACCATGAGGCAGAACTGACCTGGTGGTAACTACTTTGCTTTTTATGTAAGGCAGCAAAAAGGGAATGCTTGGGATATAGTTGTTGTTGTTATGTGCCGTCAAGTTGTTTGTGACTCATAGCCACCCTATGCACAACAGCCCTAAACCCTGCTCTATCCTGCGCCAACCACACTGCCTCTGACACACCCATCCCGATTACCCCAGTCACCGAATCAATCCATCTCATAGAGGGTCTTCCCCTCCTGCGCTGTCCCTCCACCCTCCCAAGCATGATGTCCCTCTCCAAGGACCCGTCCCTCCTGGCAACATGTCCAAAGTATGTCAGACGAAGCCCCAGAATCCTTGCCTCCAAGGAGTAGCTTGGTTTAATCCTCTCCAAGATGAATCTGTTTGTTTTCCTGGCAGTCCATGGTACATTCAGTACCCTTCTCCAGCACCACAGCTCAAAAGCATCCACTCTCCTTCTGTCCTCCCTAGTCAGTGTCCAACTCTCCGATGCATAACAAGCGATTGCAAATACCATGGCCTATATCAGGCGCACCTTAGTCTCCAGAGAGACACCGTTGCTCTTGATAACTTTAGAGAGGTCCCTAACAGCAGACTTCCCCAACACGATACGCTTTTTGATTTCCTGACTGCTGGTGCCAAGCCAAGCAAACTGAAGCTGTGAACAATCTCAATCTCTTCGCCATCCATCCTGACGCTGCCAATTGGTCCAGTGGTGAGAATCTTAGTAGATTAAAAAATATAATAAAAACAGATCAAATTATATTATAAAAATCTGTAAGGTCCATATCCAGTGCAGGAAAATCTTGCTGAAGATTATTTCAAAATGGCTAGAACAGTAATACATTGTCAGAGAACTGCCAGAATTTCAGATGGGTTTAGAAGAAGCCATGGTGCTTCTTCTGATATCATTGTTGATGTCAGGATCTTAGTTGAAAGCAGAGAATACCAGAATGATGTCCATTTGTGTTTTATTGACTATGAAAAGTCATTTGACTGCGTGGCTCATAACAAATTATGAACAACACTGAGAAGAGTGGGATTATGCTCATGTGAAACCTACACTTAGACCAAAAAGATGTTGTCCAAACAATGTAAACATTGCATGATTTAAAATCAAGAAAGATGTGCATCAGGACTGTATCCTTTCTCTATACAATTCAATTCATATGCTGAACAAGTAAGTCAAGAGGCTGGACTTTCTGAAAAAGAACGTGTCATCAGGACTGGAGAAAGACTTAACAACCTGTATTATGCAGCTGATACACCTTTCTTGCTGAAAATGAGGAAGACTTGAAATGCTTGCTGTAGAAGATCAATGACTACAGCCTTCAAGATGGATTACACCTCAACATTAAGGTGACAAAAATTCTCACCACTGGGCCAGATAGAGAAAAGATACAAAGTGTCAATCACTTTAACTTACTTGGATCCACAGTCAACACCCTTGGTACCAGCAATCAAGAAATCAGAAGAAGTTTTGTATTGAGAAAATCTGCTGTCAAGGACTCCTACGAGGTGCTAACGAGCAAAGATGTCAGTTTAAAGACTAAGGTACACCTGATTCAAGTCATCATCTTTCAAATTACTTGCTGCCCATCTGAAAGTTGGAAAATGACTTAGGATTACAGAAGAATTGATGCCTTTCAGTTGTAGTGTTAGAGAAAAATCCTGTATGTCCCATGGACTGTCTAAAGAATAAACAAATATGTCATGGAGAAAGTGTAGCCAGGATGCCCTTAGAGGCAAAGATGGTAAAACTTCATCTCACATATTTTAGGTATGTTGTTAGGATGGGTCATTCCTTAGGGGTCATGCTTGGAAAGGTGAAGGGTTTGCAAAAGAGAAGACCCTCAATGAGATGGATTTACATAGTGACTGTGATGGAATAACAATAGACTCAGTATATCCGAGATGATGATGAGGATGGCACAAGATAGGACAAAGTTCAGATCCAGTGTTCACATGGTTGCTAGGAATTGACTTGATGGTACCTAACATCAACATACCTAATACTCAATGTCAAGGCTACCATGAGTTCATTATCATTTATTATCCCCTGAAGGCTGATATAACACTGAGCTGACATACTGTACTCGGGGAGTGGAACATGAACTGGTATTCCTTGTCCAGTCACTCTGAGGCAGTGAACCACCTGCCCACTCAAACTCTGAGGTGTAGAAGACAAAAGAAGTTAAGCAGAGAATTTTCAGTACATCTGTGGGGAAACGTGTTTCTACACAGTTGATGTGGCCAAAGGACGACTGGTGCACTTCTATGTAGCCAGGAGCTCTGGTGGTCTAGTGATAAAGAGTTGTGTTGCCAAACAAACAGCACATAGTTTTAATCCACCTGCTGCTGTGAGGTAGAAAGATGGGCAATCTCCTCTTACGTGATTTACTGTCTCTGAAAATCCCCTGGAGAGTTAACTAAGAGCCAGTTCCGATGCTTCAGCACATAACAACAACATATACTGCCAAGACAAGGCAATTACAAATGGTGAGAAGATGCCTCATCTCCCAGGCCACACACAATGAGAATCCCAAACCTGCACAAGGATTTTGACCTGGGTATAAAGAACTTGGCCTTGGGAGGTATCATCAGTGGTAGAAATGAAACCAACCAACCAACCAGCCACAACAGAAAAAACCTCCTGTGTATGTCTTTTAGTGAAACACTTAAATAATAAAAAGCCAGCAAATGGAGCTAGCAATTGTAGCAGAGGGAAGACCACAGTAACAGAAAGAGGCAAACACAAGTGCTCTGATGCTGAGAAATTAGCTAAGTGGCAAATGCTTAGAGGAAAAGAAGAGCTCATCATAAGCACGCCTTGTCCCAGTGCTGCAGGAATGCAGGAGTACCTTATGGATAACTAACAATTAGTGAGGACGGGAGGGCTGGGAGCTCATGTTTCAAGGATTTAAGAAAATATCTTTCCTAAAGAGAATTTTGATGGAAAGTAAAGTAAAAAATATGTCTTCCAGAACACAAGAGACCTGGTTAGCCATCAGTTAAGAATCAGAGAAGGTATTCAACCCTAGCCACATTGAACTTAAATTCACCAACCTAGGGGAATGCTTCTGAAATCAGAAGGCACCTTCTGTTCTCCCGTGGAAAAGCCAGGGATCAGAAGACAATCAACCACCATGTCACCCTCAGACAGATCAGGCTGTCAGATCCTAAGGGGCAGGTGGAATATATACAGTTACAGACTATTGGTTAAGTAGGTCTGAGCAGCAGGGGCACCACATTGCCCAACATACAAATGCATATCAGTGAACCTCCAGGGTTCCCACATACATACCCACAGCCAGGTTATACACCCCACAGATGCCTACATACCCCAACACACGTAATAAGCACACAAACCATTAACACGCTCTGCCAAATTATATACAAATAGTTCTCCCACATCTCCTTCACAGACATGCCCACAACCCTCTGAGACACACTACAAATCCATCTATCCTCACAAACTACTTGTAACTCCCACAGACATGAATAACCAACCAGTCCACAGCTGCTATTGAGTTGACTCCAATTCATTGCAGCCTTATATAAGCCAAGGTAGAACTGGGCTTCCAACAGCTAATTTTTCAGAAGCACATTGCCAAGCTCTTCTCCTGAGGCACCTCTGGGTGGATTCAACCCTCCAACCTTTCAGTAAGCAGTTATTGTTGTTGTTAGTGCCGTCAAGTCAAGCACAACTCATTGTGCCCCTATGAACAAAAGACAGGAGCCCTATTCTGTAGCTATCATAGTTTCTTTAAGTTCATAGAGTTCCCAGAGGCATGTTGTTTAGGAAGTGGATACTACTCCTGCTTCCAAGTCTGTCTTAATCTTGGAGCTCCACCAAACACTGTCTACCATGGGAAACCAATAGGGCATTTGACACATCAGTCCCACAGCTGTTCAGCATCACAGCTGTACCATTTAGTAAAATGTTTGTCCCAGTCACAAATAACAACATGCCCTCTGGCCATGGCCCAATCAACCTTTAAATACAAAGGCCTTCTACCACATCTTGACTGACTCTAAACAAGAGGCTTCCAGCCCACAGGTCATCAGTTAAATCCAGCAAATCCACTCAGCTCACACACAATTGTGAACAAAATAAAAAACAACCAAACAGTCCACAGCCAACTCTCAACCCGAACAAGGGAGCCCACCTTCCAGAATCCAACTGCTTCACACATCAGTAAGCAGTAGAGCACATTAACCATTAGCTCCCACAAAGCCCTACCACAGGCACTTCTACAACTCTCACAGAAACACGGACACATCTACACCCTCCCAACATGCTCACCACACATAAACACTCACATAACTATAGACACTCACTCCCCAGCAGATATACAGAAATAAGCATTCTTCAGGCAAGTCACCTCATAGACCCACTTACATACATACCCGCAGAAACATATCCACAATCCTCAAGGTATATGCCCATCACAGCCACCCCACGTACACAAGCACCTTTTCCACTAACTTGATCACCTATCTCATCCAACAAAAAGACCACTGGAGTCCTATTTGAGATTCCTGGTGATAAATTCAGGTTCCTAAAAACAAATGCAGGGAGTTCTGTTGGCCTAAAGATAAGGAGCTGCACTGCCAACCAAAGGGCATGTTGTTTGAATCCCCAGCTCTCCGAGAGAGAATGATGAGCAATCTCCTCCTGAATGACCGACTGCCTCTGAAAACCTACTCAGGAGCCAGCTATGTGCTGATTCTGATTTGGTGGCACATAACATCACCAAATATATCCTTCCTCAGAGATCTTCTGACCTCCTTCAGAGGGGTTGGGTAGACACCATTACACAGACTCACTGTTTCATCTGTGTCTTTCTACTCAGCTTCAGTGAGAAGTGGTCAGTTTCCCAGACTTTTCTAGCTTTGAGTATGCTACAAAGCCTCCTTACCCACCCCTTACTCCCCCACCCCATGTCCTCACTACACCCACAAATGTCACAGACCCACGTCAAGTACGTAAGTCCCAAGGTATGTGCTGAGGCACCTGTACCACTCCCAGCCAGCCAGCCAGCCAAGCACACACATTCCAGGGCACTACAAGCTCCAGCCTGTGCAACAGGAACTGAGAAGAGAGGGAGGGACCACTGGATGTAAGACAGATGGAGGACCTACAGGACTGCTGGTCAAGCAGACGGCACTTTGCCCCAACACAGACAGCAACACTCTTCTGGGGTTAAATCAGTCTGGGCTTCCTTATCCTTCCTCCAACCAGCTTAAATTCCCAAAAGGGAAAGATGTTCGGCAAGCTAGAACCAGGAAACATGAACCTCCTGGTCAGATCCTCTTACATTGCTCTCCCTCTGACTTGACCCCTGGCTTGGCCTGAGGGACCTCACTGGGGCATCTGGAAATAATCAGGGGCTACAGCACAGCACTGAGACCAGTGATGCTTACTTCCTCTCACCTGCACCCCTCTAGTTCCCTTCTCTCCTCAAGTTCTAACCCACCGACAGATTAGAATACACTGGCTGAACTCAGTCTATGCTGTGTTGTGTCCAAACTCTAGCCAGAGTCCAACCAATCAGGGCTTTGGACTGTAACCCCAAAATATTTGACGCTTCTCACCTCAGTCTTTAGGGTGCTATGTGCTCTTCCTGTTTCCCCATTCATTCTCCCCATTCATTCAGTCCCCATACTGTGTCCCCTGTGCAACATACATACACACAGAGAGAGAGAGAGAGAGAGAGAGAGAGAGAGATCAGACTCTAAATGGCAGTCCAGTCTTTTCCAACCCGAGGAGGTAAGACTTGTGAGCGACTTTAAGCTGCCAGTGGCCCTGGCCTTCCTGGTTGAATGGTGACCCTTAGCAGTCCCTCTGTACCGTAGGGGTTGGCTCTGGCTCTGGCCATGCTCTGAGACAGGTCCTTCCTGGGACACTTCTGGGACTGTGTCTTCCTCTGTGGCCTGCAGCCATCGAAGTTCCTCAGGCTGAAGAGCCTGGTACCAGGGAGGTGATCCATCTTCAGGGGTCAGCACAGGGCTGGCGGCCTCCTGATCAGAACCGCAGGCCCCTCTGGACCCTGGCCTTACCACGGCCCCTGGGAGTTGCAAGAGTCGCTGCATCAGGCACTGACCAGGTCCTACCCAGGGATGAGACTGAGCTGACAAGGGAGCTAGGGCTGGCCCAGTGTCACTGTGACCAGATGGCCCGCCCCCGAAACTCAGAAACCAGACACTGGCAGAGAGGAAGGCTCTGGTTTCCTAGTCAGTCAGCTCAGTGCCAAGGCCTCAAGAGAGGAGGGTGGACTGGGGACTAGGCCTACCTCAGTCTCAGGGGAGGGGACTAGGGGGTCAGGAGCTAACCCAGGTGGAGGGGAGGGTGAAGCATCAGTTCCTCCCTCGCATCACAACTGCATCTCAGCTACCAGAACTGCCCTTCCTCAGAAGCCTGACACATTCTTCTCATTCTGACCCCAACTTTTTGATCCTCACTTGTCTTTCCACAATCAGTTCCTTTATTTTTTCCTTCCCATCAGCCTTCCTTCATCTTTAGTTCCTTCTCACCTGGACCAGGTCCTTCTGATGCTCTTTCCCCCACCTCTATATATATATGTATGTGTGTACACACACACACACACATATACTGGTTTATTTACAAAGTTTGTATATATGCATTGTTTTTCACATCAAATCTTTCCCATTTGCTTCACCCATCCCTTCCTCCACCCATCAAATTCTGAGACCCTATGATTAACCAACCACCCTTGCTCCACCTCATCCCTCTGCTCCTATCCTGGATACTCATACTCGTTCTACAATAATGGTTTCATACAATATTTGTCCTTATGGGACTGAATTAGTTCACTTAGCATAATGCTCTCCAGTTCCTCCCAAGTTTGGTAGTAATTTACAAAATCATTGTTCCTGCAGGCTACATAGTGTTCCATCATGTGAATGAACCATAATTTCTCATTCCGTTCTACTGTGGTTGGACATACAGGCTGTTTCCATATTCTTGCTATGATGAATAACACTGCTATGAACATTGTTGTACATCCATTTGTGCTTCAGTTCTCATTTTCTCAGGATATATTCCAAGCAGTAGAATAGCTGGGTCGAATGGAATTTCTATGTTTGGCCTTTTGAGGAAGCATCCAACTGCCTTCCAAAGTGGTTGTACCATTTTATAATCCCACCAACAATGTGTAAGAGTTCCTATCTCTCCACATCCTCTCCAGCATTCATTAATTGCTGCCCTGTTAAACTTTGCCACTACTACTGGAGTGAGATGATATCTCATTGTGGTTTTGATTTGCATCTCTCTTATTGCTAGTGATTTAGAGCATTTCTTCATGTGTCTGCTGGCTATCCAAATATCTTCCTCTGTGAAAAGTCTTTCCATGTCTTTTGTCCATTTGGTAATTGTGTGATTAGTCTTTTTCTTGTGGAGGCCCTGTAGGATTCTGTAAACTTTTGAAATGGTATTGCCAAATGTTTTTTCCCAGTCAGCAGGGGTTTTTTTTTCACTCTGTTGAAAAAAGTTTTTGACGTGTACAGGGCTTTAATCTTTAGAAAGTCCCATTCATCAATTTTATCCTGTCCAGATTGAGCATTTCTGGCTGTAATTGGCAGTTTCTTTATGCCATAGACTAGGCCATCTAAGCTTGATCTCAGTTTGTCTCTGATGAACTTTATAGGTTTTAGTCTTTACTCTCGGGTCGCTGATACACCTTGAGTTGATTTTTATATATGGTGTGAGATGTGGATCCTGTTTCAGCTTTCTGCAGGTAGTATCCAGTTTTCTTTCTTGATCACATCACTGGCCCTCTTGTCCCTTTGCCTTCCATGCCCTCACCTTGCCAGAGTGGCTGGCTTTATACAGTACGGATATCCCAAACCCCCTCATCCCTCATAGCCTTGTCCCCACTCTTCACACAACCCACCAAATTGCCCACAATGGACTACTAATCAAATAAAAACAACCCACTTTCCAGAATCCAACTGCTTCAAACAAGAGACTCTCAGGCAAGCTCCAACCAACTTTTAATCACAAAGGCTTACCCACCAGGTCCTAACTGGTTCAAACAAGAGGCTCCCAGCCCACAAATGATTGTTAATTAAATAAAAAAGACCAAACAGCCCACCACTCACTGTTGATGAAATACATGATACACGGTGGTGGTGGTTGTTGCTAGATGCCATCAAGTATGACTCATAGTGACCCTATGAACAACAGATCTGAACTCCGTCCTATCCTGTGCCATCCTCACACCTCCTGACACACAAGAGCCCACGGTAGCAGTCACTGTATCAGTCCATGTGGTTGAGGGTCTTCTTCTCCTTTGCTGACCCTTGACCATTCCTAGTGTCATGTCCTTCTTCGAAAAAGCAAATAAAGAAAAATGTTAATGATGGTTGAACCTAGGTGAAGAATACATATATATTCATTCAACTTTTCTTTTTTTTTTTTTTTT